>NW_004567116.1:36331314-36348245 GCF_000260355.1 Condylura cristata | reverse complement strand
GAGTGAGTCACAGAGTGTGAAGTTGTACTATGTAAATGAATGTCAAATAAAATTTGACAAAAAATAAACAGAAAATATGAGACATATTGTTAGTTTAAGGGACAAACATCCTGTCAATGACTCAACATCCAGAATCAATAGGGTAAAATGATTGACAAAACTTCATAATAACCTTAAACCAGTTGAAGGCTGAAACACTGATGTTAAAAGAAGGAGGTGAATTTAGATAATTTTTCAACATCTAAACTGTATAGAGAATATGTCTATTAAGCAAAAACATTTTAAAAGAAATATGAGTTTCCTTATTCATAATGTTGTGTGCTTTTCTTTCCTCTAGGAGTCTGCATGCTTATGGTAAGATAATGGCGCGGTGGGGCACCCTTCTTACAGGCTCTAATTCTAGTTTTGGACAGTCTGTTTCATTCTACCTCACTGGAATTCCTGGCTATGAGAATTTTCATCACATTATTTCCATCCCCTTTTGTGTGTTATACACAATTGGAATAGTGGGCAACTGTGCAATTCTTCATGTCATTCGCACTGACAAGAGTCTCCACGAGCCCATGTACTACTTCCTGACCATGCTGTCCCTCACCGACATGGGCATGTCCATCTCCACCCTACCCACAGTGCTGAAAATCTTCTGGTTTGATGCTCGGGAGATTGCAGTGAATGCTTGTGTAGTCCAGATGTATTTCATTCATACTTTTTCTTTGATGGAATCAGCTGTGCTCCTAGCCATGGCTTTTGACCGGTATGTTGCCATATGTGATCCTTTGAGGTATTCCAGTAAACTTACCCCACAACGCATTGTCTACATAGGGATCGCCATTATCATCAGGTGTGCAATTGTTCTCCCTGTTATTGTTGTTCGGATTCCTAAATTTTCCTTCTGTCGCTCCCATGTTCTCTCCCACTCTTTCTGCTTGCATCAAGATGTCATCCGGTTGGCCTGTGATGACATATCTTTCAACATTTTGTATGGCTTGTTTGTTGTTGCTTGTTATTGGGGTGTAGATTCTCTAGGAATCTTCATATCTTATGCTTTCATCCTCCGCTCTGTGTTAAGTATTGCATCCAAGGGAGGGAAGCTGAAAGCCCTTAATACATGTGCCTCTCACATTTGTGCTGTACTCATTCTGTATGTGCCAATGATAGGGCTATCCATGGTGCATCGCTATGCAAAACATTCCTCCCCCATTATCCACATAACCATGGCCAATATTTACCTGTTAGTCCCACCAGTACTCAACCCAATTATTTATAGTGTCAAGACAAAGCAGATTCGCCAAGGCTTCCTAAAGATATTTTTAGCCCAAAAGGTTGGGCTTAATTAAACGTAGAAATCACTTGCTTTTCTGTTATCTTGACCTTATCATCTATTTCTTCATCATAAATATAACCCGATTTTGAACTTCTGGAAACATTTGGTGAATAAAAATTTCATGATAGTTAATTTTACAAATACTTTCAAGGAAAATATTGTAATTAATTTATGGTCATTGCTTCCTAACTTTGAGCATCTCAGAATCCTGATGCAAGTAGATTTCATAAAAGGATAGTTGTTTCATTCAACTAATTCATGGAGATAGTTTCTATTTATATTTAAAAAGAGGAGTTTAAGTATCTTGAAATTAAGGCATAGAGAAGCTAATGTTTCAAAGATAGCAGAGGTATTATGTGTAGAGCTGGCTTTGGTGAGTAGGCAAGTTTCTTTCCATTGAAGCAAAATAGATCTCATTTTGCACACTTTTAGATAAAACATAACAGATGAAAGTTTGAGTTTAAAGAGATAGACAAAAAATTGCATTTCTTTATTTCATTTACTTCTATCGAAATTATTGTTAGGGAAAAAAATAACTTGGGCAATAAATACACAGAGTTAGTTTTCTTAATGGAGAAAACCCATCAGACAAAGAAAGATTTCACACCATAATGGCTGCATACTCACTGCATGGCAAATTAAAAAAATTCCAACTCTCTTGTTTAATGTACACTCCTTATTAGGCAAAATGTCTTATTTACAGAATTTTAAACAAAATACAGAAAACAAGATGCCAAAAACCACCATTAACAATAATTTCTTAAATTTCATGCCATCACACTCAATTCCCAGGAAATGATAGGAAAAGAACAAAAAAAGCTAATTTTCAATATTAAATATGTACATCCTAGTGGGAGGAGGAAATAGGGCTTAACTTAGATAATTAGGAGTTTCAAACAAAATTATTTTTGTACAAACTATTTTAAATCACGTGAAAACCATGACTAAATATACAGCGTTATAGCTTATATAACTTCAAAAGTAGAAAGTATAGAGAAAATAATGAGAGCAGTTAACCTAGCAGAACCATAGTTTTAAAAAAAGTGCTAAGGAAGTGAACTTATTGTTAAGGAACAGAAAAAAATAGACAGCACCCTTTGAATTGAAAGATAAATTTAAGACAAAAAAGTTGTAATATATTTTAAGCTAATGAAACAGAAGACCAGATTTTAGAACAAAGAAGGCAATTGGTTGCTCTTAGAGAACACTGAAAACAATAAGTACATTGAAATAATTGGCATGGCTTAATCAGCACAAACAAAATAAGAGGCTTACATAAATGGGATAGAAGGAAAACATTAAAAAAATGAAGTCATTACTAAGATAATAATTGATATGTAAGGCAGACCCTGGTGACTCAGAATCTTATTAATGGGCACTATATAGTAGAATTTAACACAGTTGGAAGAGAAAAGACAGATACTTATCCAGTATGGAAAAGGATTCTCATCCAGGCATATCCCAGTGAAGTTATTAAAGATCGCAAATAGATAAATGAAAAATATATGTAGCAAAAATATCAAGTTTACTGAAAGAAAATTAAAGAGTTTTAGAATCTGAGAAGTCTTAGAATAATATATTTACTATAATATATAGGGATTTCTGAGCAGAAATCATATGACAAAAGTCTTGTACATTTTGTATACTGAAGTACTTGTGTATTAAATAACATATGGAATATGTTTCTAAAAGCAAATCTAGGAAGAATAGAAATGTATTAGTATGAATACAAAACAAATAAAACTGCACACAGTTAATAACTGTTGAAACTGGTTGATGTGTAGTTGGGGATATATTATACTTTGTTGTACACTGGTATTTTCCATAAGATGATAAAAATAATAAAGTTAAAGTTGCAACTAACAAAGACAACCCGGGTGTTTGATTTCCTGAAGAAACAATTTATCCTACATGGATCCTAAATTTTAATTTTTCTTATTTTATTTTAATTGTATTAATGTTATTTATTGGGGTAACATCAATCAGCCTCTAACTGATGAAGCCTCTCCAGCAAAAGCTATAAATGTGGATATTTGACTATCACATTTCCCTAATCATAGTGTTTCATTCAGGATAGAGAGTTTGAACTAATATCAAAGAATTTGGTGCAGTAAGGAGGATAATTATTTTTTTTTATTTCTTTCAATTGTATACCTGAGTAATATATACACTATATGGCAATGGAGTATGGCTACATTCACTAAACATAACCTTTACATTTAAAATCCTTGGTCCTGTGCTATTTAGGTGATGTCAAAGTGACTTAGGTTAATAATAAAGAATTAAAGTATAATTAGAATTCTGAGTATATTCATACCAATAAAGACCGTAAGACCAAACTATTTGTCTCATAACTTCACAAGGAGATCTGGAAGAGAGTTTTGAGGTGTTTTCTAGTGATAAGTTATACACAGTCAATCATTTTCACAGACTGTCAATAGGACTAAATTCCCACTCAGAAATCAACTGAGTAATAGAATAAATTTTCTCTATAAGAACTATTACTTCTGCTCAATTTGGTCTGTTCCTTAATGTGAGTTCACAATAGATTGTGTTAGTAACACCTGAAGATGAGTAATCTATTGTCTTAAATAATACTAAATAAATAAATGATGGTATTGTTCAGTTATTATCAAACCAATTTTGACAATATCAACTCCAGAGTTGGAAAGATTAATAATAATAGGGCCTGTTCATGTTTTTAAAAATATTTATTTATTTATGCATACAGAACTAGGGCACAGGCCAGAGGTGCAGGGGTGGTGAGAGGATTCACCAGAGACAGAGTGGGGAACAGAACAGGCAGATCCATTGAAATATACTGCTGAGGGGAGCAGTGGGCAAGATAAGAGAAGTCTGGTATGCCATGTGAGTCACCTCCCTGGCTGGGGATTGAATTCGTGCTGAACAAGTTGCAGCTAGCTTCATAATGCTGCACTTTTTTTTTTTTTTAAGATTTATTTATTTATACATACAGAACTGGGGTACAGGCCAGAGGTGCAAGGTGGTGAGAGGATTCACCAGAGACAGAGTGGGAAGCAGAACAGACAGACTGACAAAGTACACTGCTGAGGGGAGCAGTGGGCAGGCCAGGCGAGGTCTGGCGCCATGTGGATCACCTCGGGGCAGGCGGGAATCGAACTCATAATGCAGTGGCTTTAGCTTCTTAGTGCTGTGCTTTAACCCGCTGCGCCACCAAGGAGGGCCCCATAATGCTGCACTTTAACCCGTTGTACCACCAGGGAGGGCCAGGCCCTGTTTATTTTAAATTAGTTTCTGTAATAAGTGAGACTCAGTAGACCACATGCCAACTCTTCTCAACAAAAAGACGTTTTAGTCAATATTGTAAGCAAACATATGGGGAATCTTATTCACTAAGCAAAAGTTCTGTTTAAATTTAATCAAATTGATCTGTTTTATCTGGAAATTTATGGTGTAGTGAAGAAAACACCACATTAGAAAAGAGTTTGCAGCACATGGATGGAGCTGAAAGGGATTATGCTAAGTGAAATCAGTTAGCAGGATAAAGATAAGTACCAGCAGCTGTCTCTAACATAAAGTATGTAAACTAAGAGGTCACATAAAGACAGGCTTAAAAACTAACCCTTGAAAGCTGACTACAGAGCTGAAGCACCAAAGAGTGGTCATAGGGAGGGATAAGAACAAATAAGGAGGGAAGGATAATAGACTATGGGGGTGGAATAAGAGTGATTTGGAGGTGGGTGTACTATGGTGGTAGTAACTAATGGAATATCCAGATATTACCTCAATTAAAAAGAAAAAAAAATTTGCGATGTCATCATTTTAAGCTCACTTGTTTTTAAAGTACATTTTATTTTTACAGCAATTTTAGATTTCTAACACAATTGAACAGAAGGTATCCAGACTGTCAATAGTCTTCCTATTTCTTTTTTTTTTAAGATTTTTATTTATATTTATTTATGTATACAAGAACTGGAGTGTAGGCCAGAGGTGTGTGTGGAGGAAGTGGGGAGCAGAACAGGTGGATCTACTGAAATATACTGCTGAGGGAAGCAATGCGCAATACAGGAGAGGTCTGCTGCTCTATATGTGGATTAGCTTCCTGGCCAGGGATTGAACTCGTGTTGCATTGGCTGGTGATAGCTTGACAGTGCTGAGACTTTAAACCAATGCCCCCCCCCCCATTTTCTTCCTATTTCTGATTTTGAGGGTGGTAATAGAGTCTCGTTTTTTTTTTTTTTTTGAAGATTTATTTATTTATACATACAGAATTGGGGTACAGGCCAGAGGTGCACAAGTGGTGAGAGGATTCACCAGAGACAGAATGGGGAGCAGAGCAGGCCGACTGACAATTACACTGCTGAGGGGAGCAGCAGACAGGTCAGGAGAGGTCTGCCATGCAATGTGGATCACCTCCCTGGGCAGGGATTGAACTCGTGCTGAAGTGGCTTTAGCTTCTTAGTGCTGTGCTTTAACCTGCTGCACCACCAGGGAGGGCCCAGAGTCTTGTTTTTATTCAGTTTATGAAATAGAACCTGCGTCATCTCTAGCAATTAGGCTAAAGAATCTATGTATCTCCAAAGTTTAATACTAAGGCTTTGAGGCTGTTTCATATGCCATTTATGCAAACATATACATGTTCTAAATATATTCTCAATATTTAGAGCTACCTCATCTCAATGCATTCTGTTATTTTCCTAAACATTGAAGCTATGCAGGTTGAGGCTCTTTATAGCATTTTCCCCCATTTCCCAAATGACAATATCTAGTTATAATCTGAATGGTAGCGGAAGGAAATTAGGGAGAACCGTAAACTGAAGTGGTGGCACAGACAGGGTTACAAGCATGGTCCAGCCTGTGTCCTGGGGACTCATATCTCTAAGGATCAAGTAAGACTTATTAACTCATCCTTCTTGCTGAGAACTAGGACGGTCTCTCACAACAAGAGGAACTATTCTACCAAGTATGTAAAGCCTGGGAAAATGTGGAAGTGGGAGAACATCAGAAAATAGTGAGAGATGTTTGAAGAAAAGAGATGGGGGCAGCCACCCACAGTATAGGCAAGGGAATAGGAGACTGTACCAAGAAGACAGAGGCTATCAGCCCATCATAGGACATAATCTCCTCCAGCAGCTTCATTGTTCATATTCATTTTCCTAGCATTCAACTCAGGTCAGGATTTTCAGGCAGGGCTTGACTAGGTGACCCAGACTTTCATAGTGAAGGTCTCCTGCTGTGTTGCTTGCCCATGTAAAACTTCTAAGAGGATGACTTCTATATTATGGTTGGGATTGATTACATCAGATAAATCTTCATGTTTTCTTTCAAAAAGAAGTTTCAGTGGTTTTCAATATGACATTACTTATGGCTCAGAGACCCAAACTCTGTTTTATAAGTCTTGATTTTTGAGTCTATAAATCCTTCCCTGAGGAATGGTGGAACACATCAGAAAGTCATGGGGATTCATTTGAAATTATGGAATCAGAAGCAAAGGAACTGTCTGAGTGAGCCTGTGTGCTAATGAAAATGAGTGTAATATAACAAGAAGACCAGATGTTGGAGAATGTGTGTAACACAGTTACCATATATGTTGTGATCATGAGTAAGAGTGACATGACTGCTCAAATGTCTAGCTCAGTGAAATTCAAGTAATCTCTTTTCTTTTCTTGTCAGATTGCCTGTTTTCCTAGAGCCTGTATTTTTTTTTCTCCAAGTTGAAATGAACATAAAGAAAAATATATAATATATATAATTAAGGTCATCATCGTTAGAGAAGTTTTAGTGTATAGAATAAGATTAAGAAAAATTTCTTATCTCTGGCTATAATTAATGTTCACTAGAGAAGAGGAAGACATCGCTGATCTATTGTTAATTAATTTTCCTCTTCTTGGTCTACCTAGATCATTTTTGTCACATGCCCACTCATAGCACTGTTCTCTGTGAATGGATGTTCCATATTCACATATATTCTTCCCTCTGCTAATCTCTGTGAATGTGTTAGCAGATCCAGAGAACATGTGAATGGTGGGAAGTTGTCTACTTAAAAATCTCAATAAGTCAATGAAGAAATAATTTGGACATTTAATGGTGAAGTTAAATGTATTCATATAGACATGTTTTTTTTCCAATGATGAACACCAGAAATTTATCTAATGTTATAATGGAGTGTTACTTTAATAAAAGTTAAAAGTCAGTGAGATGAAGTGCTTCAGTTTTTCCTCCAAATCACCTATCTTCTGATTTTTTTTTTTTATCTTCTGATGTTTAATGAAGTTTAACTTTTACTTCTTTTTGGCAGTAGGAGGGAGGTATCATAAAATTAGAGAAGCTGCAGTAAAAGAAAAAGAAGTTAGATTTCTAAGATTGGATTAAGTACAAGAACTTGGATAACAGTGGAAAATCTGGGCAATGAAGGTAATCATGAGTGGAAGTATAGGAAGTAGGGGAAGTAGGGGAAATGTGAAGAAACAGTAATTTGTGTGTTAATAAATCATGCAGATTGAGAAAAGACAAGAGTATAAGGATCAGGTCATATTATAATAAATAAATAAATATAAATTTAACTATAATATGCTTAAAATTGGTGCATTTATCTTTGGGATTTACTTATTCAATTTCTTGATTGAAAGTCTTTCATTTCCTAGAAAAATTGGTATTATCAAATATTCCGAACTAATGTTTCTGGCATTCAAGATTTAACTACATGGGAATATATAAATGTGTGTGGGATCTGAGTACCCCAAAGTCAAAAGTAGATTTTATAAGACAAAATATAATTTTATAGTGAAAATGAACACATTTCTTTGAATGTATACTCTCAAAGAATCACCTTGGTAATGAAAATGTAGTTTTGAGAGGTGGAAGTAGTAGACCAAGTTGAGGAAATTTTTGTTTTCATATTGACTATAAGTAGAACAGATTGTGAAATTCATGTCAATACAGTTTTATTTTTTTTAAAGATTTATTTATTTATTCATACAGAACTGGGGTACAGGCCAGAGATGCAGAGGGTGAGAGGATTCACCTGAGACAGCAGGGAGCAGAACAGGCAGATCGACAAAGTACACTGCTGAGGGGAGCAGTGGGCGGGTCAGGAGAGGTCTGCCACACCATGTGGATCTCCTCCGGGGCAGGCGGGGATCAAACTCATGCGGAAGTGGCTTAAACTTCTTAGTGCTGTGCTTTAACCGCTGCGCCACCAGGGAGGGCCCCCAATACACTTTTAAGAAGCATTATATACTTTTTGTTGTTTTTAAAAAATCCATGTGTTTCTACTCTATCCTTCCATAACCTGGATGTCTGAACTTTTATTTGCATATTTTATTATAAAGAGCCAATCTCTAAATAATGATTTCTGAACACAGTAAGAAATTTTGAATAATTAAAATAATTTATGGTCAACTTTAGTTAAATTATGTAAGTCATTACAATACAAACATTGAGTTCATGTTTTATGATCATATTTTTCAATTTTCAATTCTTCTATACTAGATGTTAACTAAACAAGTATTAGTGTCATCACATGTTAATAACCACTCTGTGCCAAAATTATATATTTGGATATATGTTAGTCAGAGCAAGATCCATGCTGACCATATGTGCCTGAATCTGAAAAAGTACCATGAATGCTGTTTCAGTATTTTGAAAATACTATAAAGCTTAGACAGAAACAGTCATTTATGTAAATTACTGAGGAGACATTTAAAAAATACATAAAAAGACATTTAAAAATACTGATGTCAAATGTTGATTTGACATCAGTGACCATGGTTAAGATGTTCCCTACATATTTATGAAGTTAAAATTATAATATAGGAGGCATCCTGTGAATGCAGTTATATGTAATGTTGTCATAAGAAAATCATATTTAAGTAGAAAATAATGGGTCTGATCTGGGAAGATAAAGGAAATGTATTTGTATTATAAGTGGATATGTTTTATTAATTAACAACAACTCAGCAATGAAATGGAGAAAAAACAAAGCAAAACTATGGACATGACTTTAGAGACAACTGTAAGCAAGCATAAGTTTGAATTTTACTTATTTTTTTTAATTTCCCTACACAGATGCTGATCTCATCACTGCCTTCTCCACTGGTGTGTGATTGTGAGATTGGATTGAGGCTAAGCAGTCAGCATCATGGCATCCTTAAACTCTAGCAATACCTTTTCCTCCACATTCTATCTCACAGGTATCCCAGGGTATGAGAAATTTCATCACTGGATATCCATTCCATTCTGTCTCCTCTACTTTGTTGGAATAATGGGCAACTGCACCATCCTGCATATTGTCCGGACAGATTCCAGACTCCACGAGCCCATGTACTACTTCCTGGCCATGCTTTCCCTTACAGATATGGGCATGTCCATGCCCACGATGATAACACTTTTCAGAGTATTGTGGTCCATTTCCAGGGAGATACAGTTCAATATTTGTGTGGTCCAAATGTTTTTCATTCATACCTTTTCCTTCACTGAATCATGTGTACTCTTGGCCATGGCTGTTGACAGGTATGTGGCCATCTGCAACCCCTTAAGATATGCCACCATTCTCACTCCAAGACTTATCATAAAAATTGGAATTGCATCCCTGCTCAGGAGTGCCATTGCTATGATTCCACTTCTGGCCCGGCTGGCTTTCTTTCCCTTTTGCCACTCCCACATCCTCTCTCACTCTTATTGCCTACACCAGGATATGATCCGCCTTGCCTGTGCTGATGTGAAGTTTAATGTTATATATGGATTGGTTCTGATCACTGTGCTTTGGGGCATGGATTCAATGGGTATTTTTGTATCTTATGTGTTCATCCTTCACTCAGTATTAAAAATATCATCTAGGGAGGGGAGGCTTAAGGCACTCAACACATGTGGATCCCATATCTGTGCTGTACTCATCCTGTATGTGCCCATGATCGGACTATCTATTGTCCATCGTTTTGCCAAACACTCCTCCCCTCTAATCCACATCTTCATGGCTCATATCTACTTACTAATTCCACCTGTACTCAACCCAATCATCTACAGTGTGAAGACCAAGCAGATCCGTCAAGGAATCCTCAGCCTGTTTCTCCCAAAAAAAATCAGTGCTAGTATGATGTAGTCATGTTTTCAAGAAAATGATGGCTTCAGTCTTAGTGATGTAAATACATAGCAAGTTGTCTGATAGAGGTGTGTGGACACCAGTGTTACTAACAAGAGAGTTCTGAACAACCATGATAGAGCAACAAAGCGTCATGAAAAAGTCCTGAGGAGAGAGCTGGTGTCTACTGGAATGATAGGGATAGATTTAAGTATCCCCCATAAATCTGCTTTAACTATAAATGTGTTACTAAAAGTGTGTTGGGAATAATTTACATTCTCTCTCATTTCTAATATCAACTCTTATTCCAGGTCACCTCTCAATGTTTTCCTTGAATGTACTGAATGCACATTTCCTGTTTTTTTTTTATTTTATTTTGAATATTTTCAGGATTCTTATATGTGTTCCTAATTATATAAATACAATTTTAATCTGTTTCTCCTCTATTTTCATGAAGATACAAAAGATGTTATATTGATTTAAAGGCATGTTAGTGCCTAAAGCACAAGATATCAATCCTCATATTGCACAAGGGTCATCTTTAAATATTTATGCATTTTATTCCCACTTAAGGTTTGTTTTTCTGAGGGATACAAAGTGTCTGCCTCCTTATTAATTTATTTTTACTTAATGTTAATTCAGAAACAATATTAATTTTGTAGAATGCTGACCCACACACACACACAAAGCCCTCAGTAACTATTATGTAGAAACAGCAATTGGAATCCATTGGTTAAAAAAAAAAATCTGATAGGACCCTCCTGGTGGCGCAGTGGGTTAAAGCACTGCACTATGAAGCTTAAGCCACTTCTGCATGAGTTCGATCCCCGCCTGCCCCAGAAGAGATCCACATGGGGTGGCAGACCTCTCCTGACCCTCCTGCTGCTTCCCTCAGCAGTGTACTTTGTCAATCTGTTCTGCTCCCCACTCTGTCCCTGGTGGGTCCTATCACCCTCCACATCTCCTGCCTGTACCCTAGTTCTGTATGAATAAATAAATCTTTTAAAAAAATCTGATAATAATTTAGGATCTAATAGTTTCTAAAGGTAAAAATGATGTAATTCTGAGATATAGCTACCTATAAATTCTTGGTATAGGAAAATGAAAATATAGGCTTTTTTTTTTTAAAAAAAATTTATTTGTTTATGCAAAAAGGACTGGGGTATAGGCCAGAGGTGCAGGGGCTGCGAGAAGATTCACCAGATACAGAGTGGGGTCCAGAACAGGTCAACAGGGCCTCAACCAGTGTCTGCCAGGTTCAATACACTGTAGGTATAAAAGGTAATCAACAATTACTGAACAAATAATATACATAGTTTGCTACAGAGTAAATAAAGATTAAAGAAAGTATTCAAACATTGTTAAAAAAATAGTTTGGTATAGCAATAAATCTTTGTGGCAAACAGACTTATCAAGAGTTACATTTTGTATAATAAAAGAGACATTATTAATTATAAATTAAGATTTCAAATTTCAGACACCTGGAGTACATCTACAATTTCCCAGGCTCTGATACTAGTAGACTTCTCTCTGCATGGATGTGATCCTTACACAAGATGAAGACTTTTCAAATTATTTCTGGTCTAGATTTAATGCAACTATGTGTGAGCCCATACATAATTAGCTATTTCTTGTCTTGATTTCTAATTTTCCAACTCCTGAAGACATTATTAACACTGGCACAAGTAACAAGTAAAAATAAAATTCAGATGTATGAGTAATAAATTAGATTATGTTTTTGCTTTATACATATACAAAGCAAAAATAATAGTTTTAAGGAAAAATATGCAGTTTGAATATTGTCATCAGAGTCACCATAGCCCTCATCCCCTGTATTCCCATTAGACAATATCCTGCCACTGTCCGAATGCGGAAAGGAGGATCTTGCAAATGCCATCAATTCAAGTGATAGTACCTACAGGGTTACAGGCATTGTCCAGCCTGTGTCCTGGGGACTGACATCTCTAGGGAACAAAGAAGACTTATTAGCTCACCCTTGCTGAGAACTAGAAAGGTGTCTCATGGCAAGAGGAGCTATTCTACCAAGTATGTGAGGCCTGGGGAAAATAAAAGTGGGAGGAAATAGGAAATAGTGAGGGGGGTGTTTGAGGTAAGAGGAGGGAAGGCAAACATCGAAAGAGTGGGAAGTGGAACAGGAGGCTGAGGGAAGAGGGCAGAGGTTTTCAGCCCATCACAGGACATAATCTCCTCTAGAACATCTTTATTTTTCATGTCTGTTTCCATAGCATTCAAGTGGGATAAGAATTTCCATGCAGGCTTGCCTAGGTGACACATACTGTGACAGTAAGTAGTCTCCTTTTTGTGCGTGGGTGCGATGATTACACAGATAAAGACATTACAAACAACCAGAAGAATTTTATATGCCAATTGTGATTCGATCATATAAACTTCAAGGTCCCTTTCAGTACCTAGTTGCAGTAATGTTTATATCATATTAACTATTCAGATATCTAAACCTCATTTCATAAGTCTTTTTGATTTTTGAGCAATAAACTAATTCCAGTCTCCACTAAAGATAGGTAGAAGATATTCCAAAGCCATAAAAGCATTTGAAATTATAGAATCAGAATCAATAGGATTTGGAAAGTACCATCTTTCCTGTTCTACAGTGGATGGGGTTTTAGAATAATGGGTGGACCAGATACAAATGAATATATGTGACAAAAAAGAATATCTATAGTGGTAAATTCAGAATGCTATTATGGTTGCTCAGATTCCACTTTGATTGAAATCCCAGAGGTTTCATTTTTTTTTTTAGATCTTATTTCCTTTTCTACCTAGGAATTTGTATATTTGTCTCAAATCAGAATTATTAATATAGTGAAAAATATGTAATTAGGATCATCATCATGTAAGGATGTCTTAAGTTACAAAAATTGATTATGAAAAACATGTCTTCTACACTAAATTTTAATTTAGTAAAAGGAAGATGAAACTTTTATGATTCACTTCCCTCTCCTCAGACTACATACTTCATTTTTTGTTATATTCCCCTCACAGTGCTCACTATGGGAACACACTTCCTATTATCATTATTTCTCCAATGATACTTCACAAATATTTATGTTATTACTGTCCTGCTGTCAATCTTATGTCATCATTATCACCACTATTTTGTGGTCACCATATGTGAAATCCCATGCTAGGTGTTTATATCAAATATCACCTTTAATTCTTCACACAATCCTCAAAAACTGCTATTATCATCAGATTTCAGTGGGGACAACTGTAGAACAGATAGTGAAAACCATTATTTCAAAATTAATACATAAACAAGTATTGGAATATATACCAGAAGATTATGTCAGGCTACAACCATGTTCAAGTATTAATAGAACCAAGAAACAGAGAATAAACTTGTTCCCATGGATGAACATGGGGGAAATTTTCTCATTAGTTGCTCAGTAGAAGTCATGGAGATGAATAAAGTTCCTGCAGTGTCCTCCAGTCAGATGAAGATTCATGTTTATTGCTTCTTGGAGAGAGGGAGGACATAAACTGAGAGGAATGTTCTGAAATGTGAAATGAAAAGAAGTAGGATTGTTAAATTGAATTATGGCTGAGAAGTTGGAAAGTAATCCACAGGAAAAGTGAGATAACATTGGGCAATCTAGTACAAGTATGTAAAAATAAGGAAAGGCAGGCAAGCCCATCTTGGGGAGCCAGAAATATATGTGTTGTAATAAACCAGGTAGATGAAGGGGAAAGGTAGGGCCGTACTATTGATTTGCGCAATAGGTTGGTAGAATTTAATAACGATATGGTCATTCTGGAAGACTAAACTTGGCTCTAGAATTGATGTTTGATTTCTTGATTATGAGTCTTCTATATTGTAGAAAATTTCACCTACCTGGCAAATGCCAACTGCATTCAGGTTTTTATCTGCATGGATCTGGGTGAGATTAAGGGGGATTTGGTATAATAAAGGGGCAAAGTAGCCTTTACAAGACAGCAAGATAATTAAGCAAAGTACAGTAGCAAAGTCTTATAGGCTATAAATCACAAACCGCATTTTGGTGAGGATATTATTTTACAAGTGATGAAAAGTGGAATTTTGCTTTACTTCAGAGATTTTCCTTACAACTTTGATTGTACTGGATTAAGTTGAGGGAGATATTTGTGTTCACATTTGATTAGAACAGAACAGAGTCAGTAGAGGCCAGATGTCAACAGGCTTTTATTGAGCATAGTATGTATTTTTGTTACTTAGTGTTCACTCCACATTTTTCTCTCCAAGACCAATCTATGGGTCATTTTGCATTTGTATTATTGAAGAAAGAGCTCTTCATAAAATGAAAATAAGAACAAAGAAAACAGACCAGTTCTAAAACACAATGGGAAAGAAGGTTATTACACATTGAAGTCAGTCAATTATATTTGCTTGCGTCCTATAGACTATTGTAACAAGATTGCTGCATATAAAATTAAATATTTTATTATTATTTCTTGAGTTACATTTCTTTTATATACATTTCTTTTTAACCTGTATTTATCTCTTGGGAAAGGTGTCCAAACCCAAACTGATAGTAGAGATGACCATACGTCAGAACAAACCACTGGCCAATTTTAGAACCAGAGATAAGTAATAAAAACAAGAACAATATTTGCTTCAATAGTGTAAAGATAGGTGTTTCACTATTACAGTATTTGGTAGTGAAAGGCATCCTTATATAAATCACAGAGGAGTTAAAAAATGTGAATGTGGACCAGTAACCTTGGCTAAGAATGTTCCTGAATATAAATATAAAATTTAAAAGCAGTCTTGAAAATGTTGTGTGGATGCTGCTCTGGGAATTGTTTTTCGAAATAGCACCTTTGTTTTTTGGTAAAATATTGATGGGTCTGCATCTCAGAAACAGAGGAAATTGTGCTGTAGTAATGATGGGAGTATATTAACTGACAATACTCAGCAATGAAATGAAGAAAGGCAAAGCAAAAGTGCATGCATAGACTTAGAGCGGTTATCAATAGACACTGAAGTTTTGTGTTTTGTTTTTTTTCTTTCCTAACACAGATGCTGATCTTTTCATTGTCTTCCACATTGGAGTGTGATTATGAGATTAGGTTGAAGTTTAACTTTAAGCTCCATGGCTTCCTTAAATTCTAGCAACAACTGGCCATCCACATTCTATCTCACAGGTATCCCAGGCTATGAGGAATATCACCACTGGATTTCCATCCCACTCTGTCTCCTCTGCTGTGTGGGAATAATGGGCAATTGCACCATCCTGCATATTGTCCGGACAGATTCCAGACTCCACGAGCCCATGTACTACTTCCTGGCCATGCTTTCCCTCACAGATATGTGCATGTCCATGCCCACGATGATTACACTCTTCAGGGTGTTGTGGTCCATTTCCAGGGAGATCAATTTCAGCACCTGTGTGGCCCAAATGTTTTTCATCCACACCTTCTCCTTCACTGAATCATCGGTGCTCTTGGCCATGGCTGTTGACAGATATGTGGCGATCTGCTACCCACTAAGATATGCTACTATTCTTACTCCAAGACTTATCATCAAAATTGGAATTGCAGCTTTGCTAAGGAGTTCCTTTCCTGTCATTCCACCTCTAGTCAGGCTTTCCTTATTACCCTACTGCCGCTCCCACCTCCTTTCTCACTCTTATTGTCTGCACCAGGACATGATGCGTCTTGCTTGTGCTGATGTGAAGTTTAATGTTATATTTGGGTTGTTTCTGATGATTGCACTGTGGGGTGTGGACTCTGTGGGTATTTTTGTGTCTTATGTGTTCATTCTTCACTCAGTATTAAAAATCTCATCTAGGGAGGGCAGAGTTAAGGCCCTCAGCACATGTGCATCCCACCTCTGTGCTGTACTCATCCTGTATGTGCCCATGATTGGGCTATCTATTGTCCATCGTTATTTCAAACACTCCTCCCCCCTTATCCACATCTTCATGGCTCATATCTACTTATTAGTCCCACCTGTGCTCAACCCAATCATCTATAGTGTGAAGACCAAGCAGATTCGCCAAGGAATCCTCCACATGCTTTTCCCAAAAATATCAATTCCAATGTGAAATAGCCACTTTTCAAGATAATGTTGGCATCAGTCTTAGTGATGAAAATATAGAGTAATTTGAAGTTGGTATGCTGGCAGCAGTGTTACCAACAATTAAATGCTTAAGGAACAGAGGAATGCAGAGAGCATCATGAGAGGACTCAAAGGAAAGATGTTGTTCAGTAGAACTATATAGCTGAAGTTAACATGTGCCTTAAATATTTTTAAAATATAAATATGGGGCCCTGCCTGGTGGTGCAATGGGTTAACACAAAGCACTAAGAAGGTAATGCTACTTCAGCATGAGTTCAATACCCACCCCAGAGGTGATCCACATGACACAGCAGATCTCATGTCTTACCCGCTGCTCCCCTCAGCAGTGTACTTTGTCAGCCTGTTCTGGTCCCCATTCTGTCTTAGGTGAATCCCCCAGTTCTGTCTGCATAGGTAAATAAGTCTTTAAAAAAGCATAGATAGAAAACATAAATAAAATCTATTATTTT
>NW_004567116.1:36296464-36331214 GCF_000260355.1 Condylura cristata | reverse complement strand
CATAAATAAATAAATCTTTAAAATATATATATATATATATATATATATATGAATATGTTAGTGTGGGATATATTAAAATCAATTCCCACCTATTTTCATTTCTAATCCCAGTTTTTATTCAAGGCTATTTATCCATTAAGTTATTTAAATATATAGTGTGATCCTAAAGTTCCTGTTTCCACAGTTCTTTGTAATAAGTTCTTTTTTCAAAGATGTTTTTATAGCTACTGTGGTATTTGAACAAGCTCTTTGCCTAATATAAAGAGATATCTAGTAATTTATTACATGTAAAAGTCATAAGGATATGGAAAATTTTTTTAATAAAGAACAACTAGTTTGGGGACTCAAAAGAAAAAACATGAAGGACGATATTTGACCTGTCAGTGAGTCTACATTTCAAATAATGAAATAGGTTTGACTAAAATAAAAAAAAAAATGAATTCAAATTCAGTGTGTGTTGGACTACTAGATTTTCCATGAAACAATGTTTGCAGTCTGATTTTGACTCAAGTATGTCTTTTCCTTTCTTACAACAATCTCTAGTTCCAATAATCCATGTCTTTCATCACATTCACCTTGACCAAAAGAATAACAATCAAAAGTCACTCAAGATATGTGAATATCAAAAGTAGATAAAACTTTTGGTTTGAAGCATAAGCAAAATGAAATTGAGAGGAATAAGGATAATTTTAGGAGGTGAACACTGACATCTATGATTGTTTTGTAAGTAGCATTTAATTATGAACAATCACCTTTAAAGTAAGAAAATGAAAAACAAAACATGTTTCCTAATCTTGGATACTGAACATTCCTTTCATATTATGTTTATTTCAAAAAATTAAAAAATATTAGCTATTTTTTTTTTTGCTTATATAACTACATTTCATTTATCACAACCTAGAATATAATTTTACATACTAGTAAAACTATACCAAGTGGGGCCTATTTTAATACCCAATTTATTAATAGTTATTTTCATAATATGCATTTAATAAAGACAAAGGTACCCTCCCAGGTGGCACAGTAGGTTAAAGCCACTTCAGCATGAGTTCGATCCCTGCCCTGGAGGTGATCCACATGGCGCTGCAGACCTCTTCTGACCCGCCTGCTGTTCCCCTCAACAGTGCACTTCAGTACATCTACCTGTTCTGCTCCCCACTCTGTCTCTAGTGAATCCTCTCACTGACCCTCTAGCACCGCACCTCTATCCTGTACCCCAGTTCTGTATGCATAAATAAATGAATCTTTAAAAGTAACAATTAGGGCCCTCCCTGGTGGCGCAGCAGGTTAAAGCACAGCACTAAGAAACTTGAGCCACTTCCACATGAGTTCAATCCCCGCCTGCCCCAGAGAAGATCCACATGGTGTGGCAGACCTCTCCTGACCGGCCCGCTGCTCCCCTCAGCAGTATACTTTGTCAATCTGCCTGTTCTGCTCCCCACTCTGTCTCTGGTGAATCCTCTCACCCTCCGCATCTCTGGCCTGTACCACAGTTCTGTATAAAAAAAAAAAAAAAGTAAAAGAAAAAGTAAAAAAAAATGTAGAAAATGCATATTTTCAAAATTTAGATAATTCTTTACTGTAAAATATAGTTGGTGGGAACCATAATAAAGATCCTTAAACATCTCTAGTTCCTAAAAAAAAAAGAAGCGCTTGTACCTAGATTTACTGCCTAGAGTTGCAATAACTGAAGATCTGTCTCATTTGTATATGAACTTATAAATTAAGTAAAAAATGGCACTTTTACTTATATTACCTTGTGTGGTCAAGTTGTGCATGTATAGACACAAGTATTTGCTCCAGATGTTGACACTATATACTCCAGAGAGTCGCCATAGCCCTCATACTCTGTATTCTCATAAGACAATTATCCTGCCACTGTCTGGATGTTGAAGGGAGGATTTTACAAATGACATCAATTTGTGGTGGCACCTGTGAGTCCTGGGGACTGACATCTCTAGGGAACAAAGAAGACTTAATAACGCATCCTTGCTGAGAACTAGAAAGGTGTCTCATGGCAAGAGGAGCTTTTCTATCAAGTATGTGAGGCCTGGGGAAAATAAAAGTGGGAGGAAAAAGGAAATAGTGAGAGGGGTGTTTGAGGTAAGAGGAGGGAAGGCAAACATCGAAAGTGTGGGAAGTGGAACAGGAGGCTGAGGGAAGAGGGCAGAGGTTTTCAGCCCATCACAGGACATAATCTCCTCCAGAACATCTTTATTGTTCATGTCCATTTCCATTGCATTCAAGTCAGATCAAAATTTCCATGAACGCTTGCCTAGGTGAAATGTCATATTAAATAGTCCCCTCTGTGTGTGTGTAATTATGTTTATACAGGTGAAAAATTTTTTCAAATAACCATAAGAATTTTATAATAAGCTTATAAAGATCAGATAATATTCAAAGTCATCTTCAGTATCAAGTTGCATTAATTTTTATGAGACATTAATTATGGGTCTGATGCCTAAATTCCACTATATAAGTGGACTTTTTTTTTTTTTTACTTTTATGTTTATAAAATAACTCAACTCCATTCTCCTCTGGGAATTAGTGAAAGATACCACAAAAACCATGAAACATTTGAAATTATAGGGTCAGAAGCATTAATACTAACTGTGCTAAAATGTACGGGGTTGTAGAATAATAGTTATACCAGATACTGGTGAATATATGGGGTATAGTGAATATATATTGTAAACTCAGAATGCTAATGTGGTTTCTCCGATTCCTATCTTAATGCAACCTCAGAAATTTCTTAGCTTTTCTTGATCAGATTTCCCCGTTTCTCCAGGCATCTGCTCTTTTGCCCCCCCAGCCCCAAACTGGAATTAAAGTATATTATATAGGTAATATCTCTGTAATTCATAGTTCTGGCTGAATGAAATCTTCACTTGATGAAGGTGATACAGTCACTTTTATTCATCAGCTGCCTTAGTTGCTCTTGGACATGTTCATTTTTTAGTGTTTTCCTTTGTGGGATGCTACTATGGACACTTTCCATATTCTCTTCCTATTCCTTACACTTCAATAAACTATTGCAGTTTTATTGTAATTGTATGTTGTCAGGTAAGTCTTCATCACCATCATCATTATGCCATGGACACTAAGACCTGTGGGGTGCTTCTCGTCTTCCCACAGTATTGTCTTTATAACAAAATCTTTTCAAATTGTTGGTATCTTTGGTTTTTAGAGAAGGCACTTGAAACTGCACAAGACAAAATTGACATAAGGTAGAGTTGACTCTCCTTAAAGACCAGGCTTGTGGCATCCTTGTAACATGGAGTTTCAGTAACAAGAATAAAGACATGCTGACAACAGCTGCCCAAGTTCTGTAAAGCACTCGAAAGGAGTTCTAGCACTTTGAAAGCTATCAAGCTCAGACAGAAAGAGGCATGCTGTGTTAATCACTACAGAAGATGTTTGGAGAATAAGTGATTAACTTAAGACTAATAAACCCAGTGAACAAAGTTCATAAAGTGAAAACTAGCTAGCAGAGGTATGTGAACTCCACTAGTGTGTCTTAAAGATCTCTCCCATATTTAGAGAATGTTGATTGATTTTCACCAGAAAAGCAGAAGGTAAGGTACTTAGATTACTAAGTAGATCCATTATATAACAACAGTCAAGTAGTAAATGAAAAAGTAAAAGCAGGGCCCTCCCTGATGGTACAACAGGTTAAACGCAGCACTATGAAGCAATACACAGCCACGGCAGCACAAGTTAGATCCTCGACAAGGGAGCTGACCCACATAGCGTGGCAGACCTCTCCTGACCCACCTGCTGCTCCCCTCAGCAGTGTATTTCAGTTTCTTTGCCTATTCTGCTCCCCACTCTGTCTCTGGTGAATTCTCACACCCTCTCATACCTCTGGCCTGTACCCCAGTTCTTTTATGCATAAATAAATAATCTTTAAAAGAAAAGGAGAAGCTGTTGGAGACCAGCTCCATTGAGGTGTCTGGAGGCAAGACAGGCAGGACCCTAAGGTGGGAAGGCGTCGGCGAGCAGAGATTCCTGAAAAGGGGAGAAAGAGAAAAAGGGGAAAGGGGGGCAAGGAAGACACAGGAGTTGGATTTGGGTGCAAATCTTCCTGCTCTGCCTTCAGCAGAGGTTTATTTTATACATTAGGAGCAAGCACTGGGATTACATCAGCACAGAAACTGGGCTGAGAGATTACAATCATCTTTTTTTTTTTTTCTAAGAACAGTTTAGGGTCGTATTGCCCTTTAGCTGAGATATAACATTCTAAAATCAATTAAGGTTAAAAACAGGTACATAGGTGCACAAAGTTTATGACTAGTATTACTATAGTTGAGATCAACTAAGATAGAAGTCCCTTAAACCTTATCTACTACTTAATGGGTTTTTGTTTTTCTGCCTGAGTCATCCTGGGAGACAGAAGAGGAAATTCCTTGCTAATCAAATCTCTGAATGGGAGACATAGGTGAATTTTCTTATCCAAAGACTACATAGTAGAATCCGGAAAGCCTAGCCAGAAGACTTTTGTGGATTCCTTTAAGGTGTAGCAGGTAGAAAACTTGACTAGTTTAAAAATAGGCAACCTGGATGAATTTCCACATCTAAAGGCCAAACAATAGGAAGTTTGAGTAATTCTTCAGAAGCTGAATAGAAGGCTAGGTGAGATAATAGAATGATAAGATTTGGGTTTTCCTCCATCTGGCAGTGAGAGAGACTTTGCAAAAACAGCCCTTTTGCTTTTATTTATCAGTCAGTAGTCAAGTCACTTGATTTCAGGGGAATTTTTCACCCTGGTGCAGTGCTTGCTTGTCAGGGTAGGCAGGCCTTATGCGGCTGCCTGTAAGCTGAAAGTTGCTCAGAATATTTAGATATTATGATTATACAAAAAAGGGAGGCCATAACATAAGTTAGCGTGGAAAGTCTGATTTTTCAGAGCAATTCCCCTCCATCCGGACCGTATCTGATGACAGAGGTTGCATAACTTGTGTCATCTGGCCTGTACCCCAGTTCTTTTATGCATAAATAAATAATCTTTAAAAGAAAAGGAGAAGCAAATATGGGAATAGATTTGGGTGTTATGACAAGTAAACAATGACTATATATATTTTCTTCCACAGATGCTGAACTTTCATCACTCTCTTTTGGACTATAATTGTGAGACTGAATTGAGGCTTAATACTAAGCATTATGGTACCCTTAAACTTCAGCAATGCCTTGTCATCTATATTCTATCTCACAGGTATCCCAGGCTATGAGGAATATCACCACTGGATTTCCATCCCACTCTGTCTCCTCTGCTGTGTGGGAATAATGGGCAATTGCACCATCCTGCATATTGTCCGGACAGATTCCAGACTCCACGAGCCCATGTACTACTTCCTGGCCATGCTTTCCCTCACAGACATGTGCATGTCAATGCCTACAATGATAACACTCTTCAGAGTGTTGTGGTCCATTTCCAGGGAGATCAATTTCAGCACCTGTGTGGTCCAGATGTTTTTTATTCATGCCTTCTCCTTCACTGAGTCATCAGTACTCTTGGCCATGGCTGTTGACAGATATGTGGCCATCTGCCACCCTCTAAGGTATGCTACCATTCTCACTCCAAGACTTATCATTAAAATCGGAATTGTAGCCTTGTTTAGGAGTTCCTGTCCCCTCATTCCACTTCTGATCCGTCTGGCCTTCATTCCTTTCTGCCGCTCCCACGTCCTTTCTCATTCTTATTGTCTGCACCAGGATATTATTCGCCTTGCCTGTGCTGACATCAAATTTAATGTTATATATGGGTTGACTGTGGTCATCACGCTGTGGGGGGTGGATGCTCTGGGAATTTTTGTGTCTTATGTATTCATCCTTCACTCAGTGTTAAAGATATCATCCAGGGAAGGAAGGGTTAAGGCCCTCAGCACATGTGCATCCCACATCTGTGCTGTACTCATCCTGTATGTGCCCATGATTGGGCTATCTATTATCCATCGTTTTGCCAAACACTCCTCCCCCCTCATCCACATCTTCATGGCCAATATCTACTTATTAGTCCCACCTGTGCTCAATCCAATCATCTACAGTGTGAAGACCAAGCAGATTCGCCAAGGAATCTTCAACCTGTTCCTCCCGAAAAAAATCAGTTCTAGTTTGACTTAGCCTTATCCTCAAGATAATTAAGGCATCCACCCTTATGTAAATACATAAAGCAATTTGTCTGGTATGTTAGCAGTAGTGTTACCAACAATAGAGTACTTATAGAGAAGAAATTGACTCAGAGAGCATCATGAAAGTGTTCTAAGGAAGCAATTGTGTTCATTGAAACTGATTTCACCTGTGCTCATAAATCCACTTTAACTATGAATGTGTTTCTTCAGAGTGTATTGGAAATAATTTCCATGTGTTCCCTGCTATTTCTAATCCCAAGCCTTATTCAAGGTTACTTCCCATGAAGTTTTCTTGAATATGCTGAGCCAATATTTATTTGCTTCTTGATTTTTCTATATTTGTCAAGGAATCTTTTATTATCTTTCTCATTATATAAATGTATTTGTAATTTTATTCCTTTTTAATGTCACATAAGATTCTACATTGATATAAATAAGATTATTATACCTCAGAAGTTTTAAATTTTCATGGTTCATCAATATCACCTTGTAAATATTCATAAATTTTCTGCAAATTCTGAGATTTTATTTTCTTAGTAATAATAGTTAACCTCCATATTTTCATTTTACTTGGTTTTTAGAAATAATTTTAATCTCACATAAAGCTGAGATTCAGTAATTTTTTAAAATCCTGCATATTGTCATGTGAAGACAGTAATTGCAATTATTTACTTTAAATGTATCTACATAACAATTTAGGGTAAATTATATAAATATAAAAATGCATCTGATCTTCTTATAGTTCCTTATAATTTGTTAATAGCAGAAACAGAGAATAGATTTCTCTTAACTTATATCTGGAATTCCTTTCATTTATACAAAACTTACAAATATGTGGGCCCTCCTTAGTGGCACATTGGGTTAACGCACAGAACTAAGAAGCTATGGAAGCCATTGTAACACAAGTTTGATTCCCTGCCAGGGTGGTGATCCACATGAGTGGCAAATTTTCCTGACATGCCCACTGCTCCCCTCAGCAGTATATTTCAGTCCATCTGCCTGTTTTGCTCTCCCACTCTGTCTCTGGTGAATCCTCTCATGAAATTTAATTGAATAGTTTTAGTTCATGTGTCTTCATTTGAATGTACAAATAAATGAATGGCAAACAGAAGACTTTAAATGTGCTTTATGTCGACCAATATTTTATTATTTTTAGTAATGAATTTATTTTTACATATCTTATTTTGGCTATCATTGGAATCATGCATCAAACAGCTGTTACCTGTTTGGATCAGCACTATGCCTAGTGGAAAGCACAAATAATTTTTGAATGTATAATGTTACTGATACAAGTCAATCATTGAATAATGAATTAATACCTTGCAAACCAAAAATAATAACAATAATGTTGGAGGAGAGTACTGAATCAGTCATGAATACATATTTTACATAACAAAAGACATCTTCCTATTTTATAAAGTTAGGATTTCAAATTTTAGGACAAGGAATAGATTTTGAATGTGCATGAAATTGTATCTGTTGTCAAACCTTCTTAACTTATTTTTTGACGTAATGTTTAATTATTCCTTACTTCTGAAAATTCTTCCTTATCAATGAATAATCAGCTACCAATAATGCAAATAAACATGAAAATAATAAATAAATAAATATGAAAATTACAGAATGCTCTGGATTTAATAAAGAATGTTAAAATTGATGGGATAAAGGAAAATTTTAAGACAGTATGAAAATGGCTATACACTTTATAAGTGGCATTCAACTATGTTTAATCATCTTCAAAATAGGCACTTACAATACAAATAGCACAACTTTTGGTTTTCAAAACTATCCATTATACAAGGTCTTGAAATTCATTATTAAAATATATTATATTCATAAAATATTTTAAACAAAATATAGAAGACATTCTCAAAATGAAGAATATGGTCGCTGAGTGACTAAATATGAATGAATGAACAGAACAGCAATTATTTGTTATAAATTGAGAATGACAGTATTATGTTGTTTGGGAAATTACTGCAGTCTGGTAAGCACCCAGTGTTCCTTAAAATAGAGTGTTCTTGCCCTTCCTATGATTGCATATGATTAAAATATCTATCTCATTAGAACATGGATGTATCAAATTGATCAGTTCTGAAAACACAAAACCAAGAATGTTCTGATACCTTAAAGTCACAGTCATATAATTGCATTGCTTAAATTTTAAGTCGACTACCATAATAACATTAGATTTTTAAGTTATAATATTACATTATGTTACCAAAATATCATGTAGCATTATATAAGTTGCAGGTTTTCATCATTAAGAATCACTATGTAGGTCCTCCTTTGTGACTCAGCGAGTTAAAGCACAGCACTGCTTCAGCATGAGTTCCATCCTCACCCAGAGGTGATGCACATGGTGTGGCAGACCTTTCCTGACCCGCCCACTGCTCCCTTCAGCAGTGTACTTCATTGGTTGGCCTGTTCTGGTCCCCACTCTGTCTTTGATGAGTCCTCTCATGGCCCTTGCACTTCTGGCCTTTAACCCAGTTCTGGATGCATAAGTAAATAAATCTTTAAAAAAAAAATCACTATGTATATAAACACATTAAGTTCACACTACGTCAAAATCTGTTTTTTGGCATTTAATTTTTCCTGATTTGTATACCCTCTGTTCTCCCATTTCTCCTGCTAACCGCTAAATTGATCTTATAATCAAGTGTTTATTTTTGCTGTCCTAAATTAATTTTTTTTTTCTCTACTACCTATGAATGAAATCATAAGGTGTGTGTCTTTTTTCATTCGACTCATGTCACTAAGCACAAAACTCTTTAGATCTCTTCATGTAATTGCAAGTGGTAGGGGTCCATCTTCATAGTTGAATCGTATATTACACATTCATACACACAACATTTCTTGATTTTTTGTATTTCTCGTATTTTGAAATTGCCTTCCTCATTATAGAAATATGCTGGTAGTGCTTATTCTGTATTTATGAAGATGGAAAACTCTTACCTTGTTAAGAGAACAAGTGATCTCTTCATATGGTGCATCAGCATCATCTTTTAAACATTTGTAGACTTTTTGCCCTTTCTGAGATTTAGTTTCCTCAGGAAAAAAGAGGCAATTTCCATATTTTTTCTTTTGCTTAATTTTTAGAAGTAATTTCAATCTTACAGAAAATGGAAACTCAGTCAAATTAAGTCCCCAGTCACTTTCAAATGAAGCCAGTGAGGATAAGGCATCGGTTTAAGTTATCTTTATAATAACTTAGGGAAAAGTTTGTTTAAATTTAATAGTGTAAGTCACTTTTGCAACCAAGTGCCAACCAAACATGTGAGTAAAGCCACCTCGGACACTCCAGTGAAGATAAGCCTCTCACTGGCAGCTGTCACCTAAGTGGAAGCCCCACAGTTCAGGACCAGTCAATTATGAAAAAGAATAAAGTCATTGTTATTATTAAATATGGGCTCAGAAACTGTGGCCCATGGGTCACATGCTTCTCTACAGCCCTCAAGTTAAAAATGAGTCTTAAATTTTTAAATGCTTGAAGAAATCAATAAAAAATACTTTCTCATAACATACAAGAACTATCTAAAACTCAAATCTCAGTGTCCATTAATAAAGAGTTACTGAGATACATCCCAAAAACTAAAAATGAAAGGAATGTAAAACATAGCTACCTATAAATCCATGGTAGCAGAAAAATAATACATGTCTCTTAATTTATATATTAAACTCTTTTCAATTTACAAAACTGTTTTTAATGGAGAATTACTGTATTGTTATATTAAAAAAAACTTTCAAATTGAGTAAATTTAGTTATTCACCCCTATATATTTGTTCAATTAGAAAAAAAGTAAAATAAGGGTAAAACATTATGCTTCATAGTTCCCAGTAGTAATATGTACTCATATCTTTTTCTCGCTTCCTAGTATCTGTGCCTCAAACAGTTGTTACTTTTAAAAATAAGTATCATATTTCATATAAAATTGTTAAGGGGAAGGATGTCCTAAAGGAACTCTGCAGTCTTATGGACTCCACCCCCTACTCCAGCTTTCTGGACTCTACCCACTACTCCAGTGATTGGAAACTACAACTCCCAGCAGTACCAGGGAGAGAACTGCGAGGACCCAAGGGCGGAGCTAGAAAGAATTCTGGGATATTTGGGGGATAAATAGGGCACAATTGCATCTCTCGATCCCTTGCTCGGGAAACAACTCTCGGGACGGTGTGACTCGGTGTTTTCAGTCAGTCAAGCCGGTAAGGTATTCCAGTTACTTTGTATCCTGCTCTTTTTTTTTTTTTTTTTTAAAGATTTATTTATTTGTGCATACAGAGCTGGGGTACAGGCCAGAGGCTCAGGGGCGGCGAGAGGCTTCACCAGAGACAGAGTGGGGAGCAGAACAGGCAGATCGACGAAGTACACTGCTGAGGGGAGCAGCGGGCGAGTCAGGAGAGGTCTGCCACGCCATGTGGTCACCTCCGGGGCAGGCGGGAATCGAACTCATGCGGAAGCGGCTTTAGATTCTCAGTGCTGTGCTTTAACCCGCTGCGCCACCAGGGAGGGCCTGTATCCTGCTCTTTTTCCCTGGGTTGTTTACTATTCTTTTCCCCTTTTGTAAATAAACCCATTATTGACCCTTTTGGGTGTACCTGCAGTATAACTGAATTATGAATGCGTGGGTGAGGCCCCACAGACAGGAGGCCCAGTTCACTCTGGGCTACCCTGTAACAAAATGACACTAAATTATTGAATATGATCTGTAAACAAATGGCTAATCAATTGTAAGGGCAGGCCTGCAGGCTGGCAGGCCTCCCAGCTCCCCTAATCCCTAAGGGAATCTTTATACTTTCTTTTCATCTAGCAATTCAATCTAGTAACTTAAATATTAAAAACATGAATTTATCAAAAATGATGCTGGTATTTATACCTGAGTGCATATAGAATCTAGAAACATTCATTTATACAGCAATATAAAATTGTTCAAGACTCTCAATCCAATAAAATCAAACACTAAACTTGTATACATTTACACTATGTCTCCAATGTATATCCTAAATATTTGGCATCATGGAAATATTTTTATTAATATTTTATTTTATTTATTCTATTAACCAAGCAACATATATTTTCTGTTGGAGAAAAGGGATTGTGTTGTAAAAGTTATGATGTTTTCTAGTTCATAAAATATATCATAGGTACTACAGAATGCAATTAGCAAAGATGTTTGGCACAGGGCCTCCCTGGTGGTGTAAGGGGTTAAGTCCAGCACTATGAAGCAATCTGCAGCCACTGTAGCACCATTTTGGTCCCCCAGAGAGAGTGCTGATCCACATGGCACAACAGACCTTTCCTGTCTTGCCTGCTGCTTCCCTCATTTTAGTCAATCCACTTGTTCTGCTCCTCAATCTGTTTCTGGTGAATCTTCTCATCCCTCACTCCTCTGGCCTATACCTCAGCTCTTGTATGCATAAATAAATAAATCTTTAAAAAAAATGTTTATAGATTACTACTTCACACCATACACAAAAATCAACTCTAAGTGGATTAAAAAACTAGACATAAGAACAGAAACCATAAAATACCTGGAAGCAAAGATGGGCCAAACACTACATGACATACCCATTAGCGACATCTTTAAAGATACAGCACCCAATGCAAAGGCAGTGAAGACAAGGATTAATAGATGGGACTACATCAAGTTAAAGAGCTTCTGTACAGCAAAAGAGACAAACAGATATCCCACTGATTGGGAAAAAATTTTCTCACATAAAACTAGTGATAAAGGACTGATGGCAAAATTATACAAAGAACTGATGAAATGCAACAAAAATAAACAACCCCTTCAAAAAATGGGCAGAAGAGCTAAAAAGACACTTCTCCAAAGAAGAAATGCAAATGGCCAACAAACATATGAAAAAATGCTTAATATCACTTGTAATAAGGGAGATGCTAATTAAAACCACAATGAGATACCACCTCACCCCAGTGAGAATGGCACAACTCCAAACAACTAGCAACAACAAATGTTGGTGAGGATGTGGAGAAAAAGGAACTCTCCTGCACTGCTGGTGGGAATGCAAGCTAGTACAACCACTATGGAAAACTGTTTGGAGCTTCTTCAAACTGCTAAACATTGAGCTTCCATATGACTCAGCAATCCCACTCCTAGGTATCTAACCAAAAGACACAAAAACACTGATTCAAAAAGATACCTGTACTCTCATGTTTATTGTTGCCTTGTTTACAATTGGAAAGAAATGGTGCTCCTGCAGAAGTGCAAGTGAAGAATGAGGAGGACTCCAGTGGTGAGTACAGCCACACTTTGGGCCACCAGGGTCAGTCCCACCTTGCTAATCAGCCCGTGAGTAGGGTTGTGTAATGGAGTGGTGCACAAATGGCTACATATCGGTCAAAAGCCATGGCCAGTATAATAGCCAATTCAGAGAGGAACAGAGCATGGACAAAAAATATCTGTATGAGAGAGGCAGGAAACTGTTGCAGCTACTTTAATATATGTCAGTACATTACTACGTATCCTTTAATGAGATAATTTGAGGTTCTGCTAAGGATGAGTGTGGCAGAATATTGGGAGGACTTCCTCTTTTCAAATGAAGCTTTTCAAAATAAACATATATTACTTGTATAGCAGATTTGACTTAGGTTTATGGAAATATTCTTGGAAAGTATAGAATTCACATACATCCCATTAACCTCACTTATACAGTTTTTCCCTATGATTAACATCCTGCTCTGATTCCTGTGTGTATACTAAAGCATACTTTCAACACTCAGCCAGGCACTTTATACCTCCTTGTAAGCTGTCACTTCCTGTTTCTAAAGACCCTCTCAGTTAAGAGAAACCATGTTCCTAGTGCCTATAACTGGTGGGGGAAAGGATAACTCAAAGCAACATGAGAATTTTGGAGAGTGGTTAGATGTGTATATTTGGGTCTTATTGATGTTTATACAAATAAACACAAATTTGTTAAATATTGTGCACTTTTGGTGAATTTTAGTATATTTAAGCTATACCTCAATAATCTGCTCTCCAAATAAATAAATAAATAGATACATAGATGCATGCATACACACACACATAATTATGAGCTTTACCATATTGTATCCACTGTAAACATTTATTTTATTTAAAGATTTATGTATACAGAACTGAGGTACAAGCCAGAAGTGCAGGATGGTGAAAGGATTCACCAGAGACAGAGTGGGGAGCAGAACAGACAGATTGATGAAGTATACTACTGAGGGGAGCAGCAAGCAAGACAGAGAGGTCTGCTGCTCCATGTGGATCACCTCCTTTGTAGGGGATAAAACTCAACTGAAGCGGTTACGGCAGGCTTGCAGTGCTGTGCTTTAACCCACTGCACCACCAGGGAGGGCCCTGGAAACGTTTTAGATGCAAATATTTTGTCTCAGAGGACAACAAGAATTTACAGACATGAAATGGCTTTGAGGGACACTATGAATTAAGTTATAATTAAAAAATTAGGATTTAATATATTCTCCGCGTAGGTTGTGTTTACTTACATGGACTCATACTTTATGAAAAATAATCGACTTGCCTTTTACAATATAAAAGTAGACCTGAGCTGAGACTGACCCTAACTGCAGCTATTGGACTACATTTTGAAATGCCTGATTAGGCCATTTGCTAAAGAATTTTTGAAGAATTTGCTAAGTATTTCTGCAAATAGAAAAACTTCTTACATTCACTAATAATCAATATGACAAGATAAATTAAAGAGACACCAAAACACTGATGCATTTTTTAATCTAACATATTACAAAATTATTGGACATAGTCCACGGAAATTAAATATTAAAATAGGAATTCCTTTTATTAAATTTAGATAAATATATTTATTTTCACATCATTCTTCTTTTGTGCATATTTTCATCTTCATTGTAATCCCTGTGGACTTCCTACTACCAACTGACACGTGTGCCATTACCATAGTCCCATGCACTCTTTCCACCACAGTTTTAATCCTAACTCCCTCACCACCCACGTAGAATGTCTCTGGTTTATAGCTATTCCTTGTTTTTCATTTTATCTTTATTCTAATTGCTTTTTTTTTTTCCTGGTCCTGTTATGAGTGATACCATTCAGTTTTTTTTTCTTTTTTCTTTCTGGCTAATTTCACTAAGTATGATCCCTTCCAGCTCCATTCACATAGCTGCAAGAGGTATGCATTTATCTTTTTCGGTTGCTGAGTAATATTCCATTGTATATATGTACCACATCTTCTTAATCCATTCATCTATTTTTGGGCATTAGGGTTGATTAGGCAGCTTCTCTATTGTAAATAAGTCAGCAATAAACATAGGTGTGTAAGAATCCTATTAAATTATTGCTTTTGTGTAGATACCTAGGAGTAGAATTGCTGGGTCATAGGGAAGCTCCATTTTTAGCAGTTTGAGAAACCTCCAAACAGATTTCTGTTGGGGACCGAGGCCGGCATCTGGAGTCTGTCAGCAGCCATAAAAAGGTGAAATGGAGTCCGGATAGAGAAAAACATCCGGGTTGCAAAAGGCATGTGGGAAGAACCCCCTTGCCCCCACCTTTTCCTTTTCCTCTTTCTTTTCTCGCCCACTTTCGCCCCTTGCGAGATCAACTGCCACCAAAACATGTTGCATTTCTATTGGCCTTCTCCCTTCCTGGCATCCCTCTCCTCCTGTATAAAGCTGAGATAAAAACCTAATAAAGGCCCTCTCTTTGTTCTGCTACACGCGTGTGATTGTTTCTTTTGTTCGCCGGATCTGGGGCCCCGACTCCCCGGCCTTGCAGGTCAAGGCCCCCCGCAGATTTCCATAGTGGTGGGACCAGTTTGCATTCCCACCAACAGCATAAGAGAGTTCCTTTTAATTCACATCCTTGCCAACATTTGTTGTTATTAGTTGATTTAATGTGCCATTCTCACTGGTGTGAAATGATATCTCATCGTGGTTTTGATTTGCATTTCCCTTAATACAAGTGATGCTGACCATTTTTTGCATGTCCAATAGCCATCTGCATTTCCTCTTTGGTTTGCATTTCCCTTAATATAAGTGATGCTGACCATTTTTTCGCATGTCCAATAGCCATCTGCATTTCCTCTTTGGAGAAGTGTCTTTTTAACTCTTTTGCCCATTTTTTGATGGGGTTGTTCACTTTATTTTTGTTGAGTTTCAACAGCTCTTCGTATACCTTTGTGATCAGTCCCACTCAGTGGGATGTCTCTTTGTTTTGTGTAATGTTTCTTTTACTATACACAAGCTCTTTAACTTGATGTAGTCCTAGTTGTTTATCCTTTCCTTCACTATCCATGTTTTGGATGATGTATCTTTAAAGATGTTACTGAGATGTATGTCGTGTAGTGTTTTGCCAACATTTTCTTCTAGATATAAAATGGAAATTCTTAGTGCAGCAATTTCACTTGAACATCTCTCCTGTAGAAATTTAAGTGTACACAATTTTGTATACTGAGTATGTTTAGTAGTATTTGTGAAGTATAAACAATCTAAAACACAGGAAAATAGTTAATATATTTTATCACATCGTATATAACGTTAAGCATGTTTTTAAAACTCAGAGGAAACCTTTTTTTGGTGCTGGCATAGATATATATCTTTGATAAATTCTTGAGAAAAAAACACATGCTATAAAAAAATACAATCTAGTGTCATGTAATTTATTTACTATTTTCTATTCAAAAAGATAAATTTAGATAGTTTTATTTTGTTACCACTAGAGAAAATGATTGATGCTTTGCCAAAAATAACATTTAAAAAATGTATTTTAAGTTTTCACAACCTGCATGTTCAAACTGGTATTAAATAGTTTAGTAATTATATTATTTGCTAAAATTCCTAACATTTTCTAAACAATCTTGTGTGAACATTGTTCTAATTTATATGTTTTCATTCCAGTTTGCTTTTTATAAAATAAAGGAAAATTTTTAGAGACAACTGTGTTCATAAACAATGAGAACTTTTAGTTTCTTCAGTACAAAAGCATTCTCTGAGATGTTTAATACCTAAGACATGCTCTCTCCTTCCTCAGATCCCTTGCGAAAGCAAACTTAATCTGTGATGATTGCAATCTCTCAGGAATTTTTAAATCTCAGTAGAGATTTCAAGGCACCTGGGAGACCCTCTCTTGTTGGTTTTAAACCACCTACTGCCAAGTCCTTGAAAAAAAGGCCTCCTCTCATTACACTAAGCTGTGAAGTTCTGTGTCTTACAAGGGAAAACAGTCTTATGAACAAATACATCTGAAAGTGAAAAGGTCACTCATTGTGCAGTAAGAGAAGTATTCCAGAGATACGTAGTGTCAGCTACCACTATAAATCTTAGAATCTTTATTCAAGTAAGTTGGTATAGTAATAACAACCAGTTTTCCAGGGAAGATGAACCAGCAGAATGGCTTGTGTTGCTGAGTTTTGTTGCGGGCAATTTGGGGATTAAATTGTAGAATCTTGAGTTTGATAAGTAATATATGTTAAAGTTAAATGACTGGTTTACTCTTTTCTGCATTGTCTTCTATGCTATAATTAATGTTGGCATGATAAATTTAAAGAATATTTGTTAATACTGCATTTGTATATCGTGTTTGCACAGCTAGATTTTAGATCCCCAGATTTAAAGGACAGTATTTCCTGTTTTGAAAGTGTTTCCCTTAGTCCTGAAACCAATATATCATGAATATAAATTGCAAATATGCAATAGACTTAATTAAGTAGCATGGTTTCTTTTCAGGTGCTGAATCATGGAGAATATTAAATATTTTTGCAAACCTCGGAGGTTCCCACCTCAACATGAGACAAAAAAGCTATTCTAATCTAGTCGCTGAGCTTTTACCTACTAGTGACATTTTCATCTTTACAACTGTCATGTTATTCAAATGGGAATTTGTGTTTTGGAAAGAAAGGACCACACAAAATCAAATTTTAGTTTTCAGATAAAAAAGGTGTGGAATTAATATAGATAAAGAATTGTTGTGCTAGTATTTTGAGACTTGATATGCAATTCCGCCATTGGTGTATGAAGATAGACTTGAAAACAAACATTCTTTAATTAACTTTTCTAAATTTTCCCTTCCTCCCTTCCCTATTCCTTCTTCCCTCCATTCCTTTCTTCCCTTCCATACTGCTATCTTCTTCTACATCATTTACTGTCTATCCAGTATCACTCAACTTTATACAAATTTAAGCTGTTTTTATTGCCATGGAATGTGGACTTGTTAAGTTATACACCTACATTTTGTTACAATTCATCCAAATATGTATATAATATACAAGATGTTTCAAAGATATAGATAATACATATACAGGCAAACTTTCATACACATATAATCTCACACACACACACGCATGTGTATGTGTGTGTATATATATGTATATATGTAGAGAGAGAGCTTACATCTTATAGTATGATTGTTAATAAAGTCTATTTGTGGTTTTAATATGAAATTCTATATTTAAAATGTGAAATTTTATTGATTTTTAAAAAAGTGTTGAATTTTCTTAATGCTTAGTGTGCTTTTTGTGAAGAAATTTTTTATAATATCTGAATTTCAATGATGCATTTATCTTGTAATAAATTCAATATTCTGAAAAGTCATAAAGAAATGCAAATTGATTAACTTTTAGGTAATGTGTTATGTGATTTTTAATCTCATAGAATTAATACTCTCATCAGAATTTAAAAATAATATTATATTTTTAAAAGTGGGATTTAGGTAAATCAATTTACTCAATTATTCTTGCTGATCACTCAAAATCATTTATCATAATACATAAGAAGTCTCAGAAAAATTCTCATTTAGAGAAACAAAGAAAGTTATGATGTCAAGTCCTGCAAACTTTTTGATAGATATAAAAAAAATAAAATCAAAAAAGGAAAAAACATAATTTTATAAGTGCAATTGTGGAAACATTAAAATTTAACAAAGAAGAAAATATGCAGAGTTTTATTTGAAAGGATTAAGGGATACTTTGTAGAAGTATTTTAAGACTGAAGAGTAATTCACTAAGTATTTAAGAGGGCATAAAGCTATAAAGAGGTGAAATGATAATATATGAGGGCAGAGATCCAAATATCTTTAGTATTGCTGTCACAAAATACAGAGCAGAGGAACATCACATAGCCTTAGTGATGAGTTTAGAGGAATATACAGTTTCCAGATTTAAACATCCTATGCTACATAATAAAAGGTAAGAGAAGTTAAATATCTGTTGTAACTTATGGCAAAATATTGAATGGGGTATAAAGTAGTAATATTTAAATTTTAGAGTATCATTATGAAGAATGTATGAAAAATGGAAAGTTCAAGTAAGAAATGACTAGTTTGTTTTAAAGCAACAATGTTTAAAATGAAGAATAATGATTAGACTTAATCATAATATTTTTTAGCTACACAACATTTTACTGTGGTGAGGCATTATTCTTATTTGTTATTCAAACTCCAAGGAGAGAGGAAACTAATGCTCACAGAGAGAAATCTTAACTAGCCAAAAACAAGTCTAGTAGAGATTGGACCATATTTCAGCCTACAAAGTCTGGCTATGACCCTGTTGTCTTTATAACTACAACCTCACAAAAAAGTAAGCAGGCATTAAATATACATAATGTTTCTGAAGAAAAAGTTGTAAGGATTAATAAGAATAGTATTAGTGATTAGATTAGGGTGTATATTTGAATTTCCTGTGAAGTAATTTGGTAGAGATATCTATGAGTCAGTTGAATATATACCCAAGAAAAGTTATCTCAGTGAGTATGGACATCTGGAAGTTATCTCAATCCTCAAGAGTGCTAAATTTGCCCATAAACTTTTTATGAATCAGAAAAAAATAAGCAGCAAAGAAGTAAAGCAAAGAAAAATGACCAAAGGAAAATTTTCAGTGAAGGAAATTTTACCTAAGGAGAAGAATAGAGGTATGGAGTTTAGAGTTCATTGAATTGGAGGGAAAAAAATCAAAAGACTGATGACAAAATTGTTGGAATTTTTTTTCCAATGTAGTATGTGTCTAGCATTTAGAGCACAGCAAAATGACTATGTAAAATAAAATAGCCTGGTGTTCATTACAGATAAAATGAATTTTTGGTAATGGAGTCAGGTTACATCACCAGCTACAGTGACATTTCTATTATGATGAGTTGACAAGAAGGAATTAATGTTGATATCCTAAAGAGATACATTTGATTAAGTACATATTTAGAATGAATGCCTCAGACAAATATTTATTTTTTGGTTAGCTTTATTGAGGTGTAAGGTATATAATGACCAACTTTTATAGTACAATTTTATTTCTTAAAAATGTATTAATTCATATAATAAGAATATCAACCATGATATAAAATATTTTCATATCACAAAAAAAATCCCTGCCTGTTTGTAACAAATCTCTTCACAATCGCAATTCATATCTAGAAACCTCTCATTGACTCTCAACTAAGATCTTGTTTTCTGGGTCTTATCTTTTATATTTGCCTTTGTTCACATAATGTGAGGGTCTATCAGTCATTTCTTCCTTTATAATTTAAATCATATGCATCAGCTACAGTTTGTTTATGTATTAAATAGTGGATGTGTATATATATATATATATATACACATATACACATACACACTGTTTATTCATATACATATAATTTAAATCATATGCATCAGCTACAGTTTGTTTATGTATTAAATAGTGGATGTGTATATATATATATATATACATATACACATACACACTGTTTATTCATATACATATATCTTATATATATATATATATATATGCTTTATACAAAAGTGCACATATAACTTTATTTTAAAAATGTCAACCATTAACATCCCATCAAAAATAAATAAAACTTCCACATTCACACCAACACACACTCTTAAATTTAGCTGTTCTAGTGCTATCCATTGTATTTCTCGTTTACATTTATCTCATAAATAATGCTGTTGAGTATTTTATTATGGACTTAGTTGGTACCCATTATCAAAAGAAAAGAATATGGAATTAATACGAGTTTAAGTCCTTCATATCTTAATTTTAAACTCAGTATATGTTTAAATGTTGGTTTCAATTTTCCTGTCATATGATTTCTTTTTTATAGGTCCTCACGCACCCTGGGCTGCAGTTCTACCCATATACCAGTATGCCGGCTTTTAATATTACAGTCTTCAGCAGGCCCACCTTCTCCTTCATTGGCATTCCTGGTCTGGAGGCAGCACATATGTGGATCTCTATTCCCTTCTGTCTCCTGTACCTCATAGCCCTTGCAGGGAACGCTATTCTACTCATCCTAGTTAGAGCAGAACAGAATCTTCAGGAACCTCAGTTCTATTTTTTGGCCATGCTTGCCCTTACGGACTTAGGTCTTTCTTTGTCTACAATGCCTAGTGTCTTGGCTATTTTCTGGTTTGACATCCGCCACATTGGCCTGGATGCCTGCCTAACCCAAATGTTCTTCATCCACACCTTCTCTTCAGTAGAATCAGGTGTGCTGGTTGCCATGGCTTTTGACCGGTTGGTAGCCATCTGTGCCCCACTAAACTACAACAGGATCCTGAACCACTATACTGTTGCCTGCTTAAGTGGAGCAGCCCTTATACGAGGGGCTGCTCTGCTGGTCCCCCTCCCTTTTTTCCTCAGGACCTTTCCTTTCTGTGGATCCAACATCCTCTCACACTCTTACTGCTACTACCCAGATATGTTGAACCTGGCCTGTGGGGATGTTACTTTCAGCAGTGCCTATGGACTGATTTTTGTACTCTGTACATTTGCAGTGGATGCTGTCTTCATCCTAGCTTCATACATGAAGATCTTGGCCACTATTATGAAGTTAGAGACTCAAGACAGAAATTGGAGATCATTGCACACCTGTGCCTGTCACCTGTGCACCGTGCTTGTGTTTTACCTACCCCTCATCAGCTTGTCAGTGCTACATCGCTACACTCAGGACACTTCCCCAGTCCTGTACACCACCATGAGCAATGCCTACCTTCTCATGACGCCACTGCTCAATCCTCTTGTTTACAGTCTCAAGTCCCGGCAGATTCAGGCTGCCCTGCGCAAGAGATTTTGGGTGCAACGTGTCATTGCTGGGGAATGATATTTTTTCTCTAACAGAAGGGAAAACCAAGTTAAAAGTGTCTCACAGGATCTACCATGTGCCAACAGTATAGTAGGGACCATGAATTGACCAGGGTCTTCCCTTCAAGAAGTACTGAATCTAAAAAGGGCAAGAGAGACATACAAATGATCATAATTATGATCTTGAATGGTGATTGTTGGTAGTGGAAAGGAGAAAGGACAGTAGGAACACAAGCTCGGTGTTTTGGTGGATGAGTTGAATGAAAACCACATGGACTTAGCTGTTGAATTGAGGACTCTAAATCTAGACTTTAAAGATCAATGAGGGAAAATTTTTCTAATGAAAATCTGATGTCACCAGATTCTTGATTGCCAGGTTTCGTATATTGAGGCATTAAAATTCAAAATTGGAGATAAATTTATGTCTAAGTGTTAATATTTCTGACCATTTCTTATCATAAATATGAACATTTTGGCAAAAGATAAAATAATTGTCTGAAAATAAATAATGTATAAGGATCTGATCAATTGTTATTCATCTTGTTATTTCATTGAAAATTCACACTGGGCCCTCTCTGGTGGTGCAGTGGGTTGAAGCACGGCGCTAGGAAACTAAAGCCATTTCAGCATGAGTTCAATTTCCGCCTGCCCTGGAGGTGACCACATGGCATGGCAGCCCTCTCCTGACCTGCCCGCTGCTCCTCTCAGCAGTGTACTTCATCAATCTGCCTGTTCTGCTCCCCACTCTTTCTCTGGTGAAGCTTCTTGCCACACCTGAGCCTCTGGCCTGTACCCCAGTTCTGTATGCACAAATAAATAAATTAAAGAAAAAAAAAAAAGAAAATTCACACTGAATTGTTTCCCATTCATTTTGAGAGTAGATATGATTATATCATGCAACAAAGATGCATATCCTTTGTTAGCTCCCCAAGAGGAAAAATTAATTAATTTATTTTCTTCTGGGATCAAAAAGTTAAGAAAAGGAAGGATTGCCTCTGGAGACACTATAAATGTCAAGTGAAAGGGACAAAAGCCACTACTCATGGTAATAAATGAACCTATAGTGGCATAACCAAGAATTTCAAGCTACTTTCCAGAAGCTTGAAATGAACCTCTAAATGACTGCTTATAATCATTCAGAAAATATTTTAAATATTTATCTGACATATTTAGTAGGTTTCAGCATCACAGAGAAGACACTAATACAGGATACTATACTGTTGTATAGCTGATATTCTACTAATAGAAATCTTAGAACAGCCCCAAACCAAGTAACAAAATATAATTAGTGAAGATGGGAACTTGGTTAGAAATGTTATAAGAATGCTGAATGAAGTAAGTCAGTGAGGACTGGATTTATTTAGAACTTCTGCCTGAACGACTGAGAAGATCACAGAAGCTTGAAATCTGTCTCAACTTGAAATGCATCCACTTTAGCTGTGATATTAGGCATTCACAAGATAGAGGGAAGAGTAATAACAAAGACAAGGCTTAATTTTTTTTTTATTGACAGAACAACTGAGAAGTGTGAAAGTAATGAATACTTTCAAAACGGAAATAAAATTCTGATTTTTAAACCATTTCTCTATGTTTGTTTCAGTCTGATAATTTTCTTTATTGTGAGTTTTTCCCCAGAATAAAACCACTTAACTCTGACTTCCCTAAGCATGAGTATAAAAATTGGAGATCGTTTTCCAACAACAGTTTCATTATTTTTAAGACAGAATAAAATTTTCCTTTGAGGATATCCTTAATTTTCTGTAGTTTGGATGAGACATTATTTGTTATTTTTTTGAAATTTGAATTAATTTCTTTCCTGTGTTTCAGCAGAGATTAAAATTTAAAGGAAAATAATCCTTATTTCCCATCCTGGTTTATGCTAGAACTTGTGTCAATAATTGTCCTTTCTATTTGGGGTAGTGGAAGGATACCCCATCCCCTGTGCTAATCATCTTCCCTAGTGATGTGGAAACAATGCACACTTTGGATAGTGGATTAGATCAAGACAATAACCAAAATGACACCTTCTTCTTATCAGACCCTCTTCTTATCTTAACCCTTACAAAATCATATGTTGAAATGCTGATATATTTCTGACATCTGGAAGAGGAGATTAGGCTGCCTTTTTCTGTAAGGCCCATGTGGCTACTTGAGCCAGTGTACCCTGCCCTTGAATACCTTGCACATAGCAGACCTTATGTGTTTGGTTTTTAGGCTAGAAACCAAGGGATTAAATTGGAGTCAAGAAGAGGAAAAGATTAGTCATGGTGACATGGAGGAGAGGGAATATGAATGTACTGAATCTATGAATTAGAGCCAACATAATGAGTGGGACATAGATGAGACAGTGAAAATGTGGGAAACACATGTATTAAATGCCTTAAGCTGACCATCTTCTGAGGCAGTAGTTTTCAAAATCAGGACATAAGAAATCTTCAAAAGACTCATAAGCATGTTTCTTGGTCAGTCCAGGTCAGCTTCTAATGTTCCTGTTGGGAGAAAAATATTTTTTTGTTTAAAATAACAAATCTATTAACCTATGGTTCTTAAGTCAAGATGGGTCTCACAAACTGAAGTCTGAGATACTAACAATTAAGTCCCTCTGGGACTCTACTAGACAATTTTCTCTTTTTGACCTTTCTTGTTTCTTAAATTGTCCACATCTTTTGACTCATACTCTTTCCTCTTTTCCAGGCCAACAGTGGCCACCAGAGTCTTTCTTGGATTAATCACTGACTTTCTCTCCTTCTAAATAACAAGATATTTTGCCCTTTGAATATTTACTTTCTTTCCCCCAAAATTCTACTGTCATTAACTTGATTCAATAGTTGAGTGTTTGGACTCTAAATTCCAGTTTGGAATCCAGATGTCTGTCTTTAGCGAGAAGTATTTGTCCATTCTAGGTACAAGTTAGAACAAAGGAAGGGAGGAAGACTGCTCAAACAAATAGAAAATTTCATTTAGACACAAGAGGTGAGCAGCACAGCCCCTTTCAGCATGAGATGAGGAAGAAACACAGTTGGGAAAAGAGATGACAGATCCCTCTTCAAAACCCCAGTTTCAGTTTCATATTCTGAGGTCCTCACTCAAAGCGTCAGGGTTTGAGATAAAAACAAACTAGAGCACAACAAGGAGATTGATCATATTAATACTCTATTTTCTGCTTAAATATCTGAAGAATATTTCCTTGAAAGGTTTCTCATGCCAACATGGGAGAGCAGCATTGGAGTAAAGATGACCATATAGCAAGCTAACTCAGAAAGCTACTTCCTTTCTTTTCCTCTATAGGGAAACAGATGCATCTGGGAGTTGTTGAGAATACTGCAGGAAACTAAAAAATCATGGGGATGGATTAGTGATGTTTACAAAGGAGTTACTTTGGAAAGAAAAATATTCCAAAACTAAAGGTCATAAAAACAAAATTAAAATCAGGAAAATAAGAGCAAATGGGTTAGCTTTCAAAACATGTAAGTTAAACAACAATATGATGGGTCACAAAATGAATATAACATGAAATAGTTACTGTTCAGCAGAGATTGCGAAAATGACAATAGTTCCAGGCAGAGGGAGGGGGTAGGATGAGATTCATTCAAGAAGGGTCAGTCAAGTATTACGGAAGCTCTCCCAGGTCTCTCTCCACTTCCTCAAGGACATGGTAACCCACCTTTAAAGTAAATGATAGGAGTTAGGATGGGCATGGGAATGAGTGGCAGCGATCTCTAGGGAAATGATCAAAACCAATTGATAAAAATCACATTCCAATCGAGAGAAACATTATTGAGCTAGATTAGGTTGCACCAAAACAAAGATATTTTAAATACTCAAAAACTTTAATTTACCTTTAAGTGGAACATTGTTTTCTACATCATTTGCACAGATAAGTTCTCTTAGAGCAAGGTAACACCAAAAACAAACAAAATAAAGCTCACCACATCTGACTCATTGAGCACAAAATACACAATTTATTTCATAACAATTTGGTACATCATAAGAAAAGACAGTCTACTAAGTAGTTTTTCATTATTCATTAGAAAACCTATACTTATATTAATTAAAAATTGTTACCTTACACCATAAACATCACCACCAAAAACAGACAAAACAATAGAGTAATATAAAAAATATATAGTGGCAGTAGTACAATACTATAACACCAAATTGCACCTCCATTATTTTCTAGTAATTTAAAAATCTTTATCTCTATTTTGTCATCTAAAAAGTAAAATGTCATCATCTATGCAGTTGATTTGCTCTGAAGATTAATAGCAAAAATCACAACTGAGAGCTTCAGTGTGTCTGGCATGTAATAGGCACGAGAGAAATAAAACCAAGCATTATTTCATGACATTATTACTATTACAGTGGTTGTATTCTAACAGTAAAAATATAATATTAAAAATAAACTGGCCCTCCCTGGTGGCGCAGTGGGTTAAAGCACTGCACTGAGAAGCTAAAGCCACTTCCGCATGAGTTTGATGCCCGCTCCGGAGGTGACCACATGGCGTGGCAGACCTCTCCTGACCCGCCCGCTGCTCCCCTCAGCAGTGTACTTCATCGATCTGCCTTTTCTGCTCCCCACTCTGTCTCTGGTGAAGCCTCTCGCCACCCCTGTGCCTCTGGCCTGTACCCCAGTTCTGTATGTACAAATAAATCTTTAAAATAAATAAATAAATAAATAAACTGAGCCAATTTTTTAAAAATATTTTTTAAATCATATGGTGTGTATGCTAACTATATGCTTATAACAGCTTTACTCAAAATCAAAATTCAAAAACAATAAAATGCCAATTGATAAATGAATAACTTTTATATGTGATGTAATAAAATAAAATTCAAGAATAAAAATAAACTGTGGGTACAGACAACAATAAGAATGATTCTCAAAAACATTGCAAGTGAAAGAACCCACACATATGATTTTACATGAATTTCTCTTAAAGACAAAAATGTTTGACAGATATAAGATTAGCAATTGCCAGGAATTAGGACTGCAGGGGATAATAAAATGCACATAAGTGAAATAAGCACTTTTATATGTGATGAAAACTTCACTGATTGCAGTGGTGATGACTATAAATATTTTTCAAAGCTTATCAAACTACATGTACATCTAAAAAGAGTGATTTAGTGTTTGTAATAGTACCAAAGTAAACTTGTCCTAAGTACATATATATATCTATGTACAAGTATATAGATATATATATGTATATATTTCTCACAGAGGGAATAATATTTTGAGAAAGCAGAAGTTTCAAGAGTCTAAATGTGTGCATTAATTTACATGGCTTAATTTGGGGATTTTTCTACTTTTATTTGTTATATAAATGTTTTATGAAAGTTGCAGATCCATTTAATAAACTGCATTCTCTATTTTAGTTACAAATCACATGACAATTTTCTTATCTTCAATCTGTACATTTAAAGATGTTGTCTATAAAGAAATAGAATATATTGAAATTCCCTTACCTAATACCTCCTAAAAATTTGACATACCATTTAATCCTTATGTATTTTAAATGATTTATGTATGTAACACAAAGTCTTAATTGAGAGATAAGTGAAAACTTTATTTATACTAGTAGGCCATAATTATACTCTATGATTTTTTTTTTAGTTAGGAAGACTTAAAGGAGAAATGATTCCATAATGACCATGGTAGTTGCTATTGATTTCACTACTTGGATAAATTATTGACAAAATTCTATTTCATTCTATTTTGGAAATTACTGGTTGCTAAGATAGAACTGAAGAAAGAGTGTTTAACTGATTGACAAGCTAGTACAAAGTTGGTTTTTGTTGTTTTCTTATTTCACTACTTTTTAAATAAACCTAGTTGTTCAATCTCCATGAAACAAACTCATTACCTTACCTGTTTTGAATCTGGAGTGTAGGGATGATGAAGTAGTAAACAAAAAATGTAAACTAGAATAATGAAAATGCACTAAGACAAAAGCTGATCCTGTAGTACTCAAATGGTTTCAATCAGTAAAATTTAACTTTCCCATATTGACTAAATCCCAAAGTTATCCTCACTCAATTGACCATAGAAAGAGACATAACAGACATAGCAAGAGACAAAGAAAAATAACAAGTGTAAATGGATAATCCACTTCATACAATACTATGATTCTGAGCCCATTACAAATGTATTATCTGATTTATGAAGTGGTCACAATATAACCATTCCAATTCACTGACTTAATATTGGTGTGGGAAAAAATGGATAAGAAGGCAATTGTAACATGCAGAATATTACTCAAATAGAAGTCATTGAACCTATTCTTAATTATTTACTGATTCTTACCCTTTCAAGATCCCCTTGTTGCCTTTACACTTGCATTTGATCTCAAGACCTATATTCCTTTCAATGAAAACAATTTCTGGATTCTCCTTCTTATTTGGTGAGTCTTGATACTATAAATAATCGGGTTCATCATAGGTGGGAAAAGGATATAGATGTTGCCCATAAGGACATGAACCATTGGGGAGAGATGTTTCCCATAGCGATGCACCATGGTCAGGCCAATAATCGGTATGTAGAAAACCAAAACAGCACAGATATGAGATACGCAGGTCTGCAAGGACTTGAGCCTCTCTTCCCGTGATGCAATAGCTAAGACTGCATACAAGATCATGATATAGGAGATAAGTATAAGCACTGCATCCAAAAGCAGGTTGCTGATCACCAGCGCCAGACCATAGAAGTAGTTGAAGCGGATGTCTGAACAGGCCATTCGAATTAGGTCTTGGTGCAGGCAGAAAGAATGAGAAAGGATATGGGGTCGGCAGTAGTTTAAGAACCGCAGGCGGATAATGACTGGAGGTATGAGTAGGGAACTCCTACATAAGATTGTCACCCCTATTTTTATGATTCTGTCACTAGTTAGGATGGAGGAGTAGCGCAGTGGGTTGCAAATGGCAATGTAACGGTCAAATGCCATGGCAAGGAGGACAGAGGACTCCATGAAGGAGAGTCCATGGATGAAATAAGACTGGGCAATGCAGGAGTCCAGGCTGATATCTTGAACGAGTCCCCACAGGATCCCCAGTACTGTGTACATGGTGGACAGCCCCATGCACAGGTCCGTGAAGGCCAGCATGGCCAGGAAGAAGAACATGGGCTGATGTAAGCTCGGCTCGGTCCGGATCACATGGAGAACCATGCAGTTTCCCAGGAAAACTATAGCATAGATGGAAGAAAAGGGAATGGAGAGCCAGGGATAGTCCACCTCTAGGCCAGGAAAACCAGTAAGGATAAATCTGGAACTACTGAAGTTTGAGTTAGAAACAGCAGACATTAATAGAGGAGTAAGAATATTTCTAAAGAGATTGCAAATAAGATCAGTTTTTGATCTCCTAATTTCTAATATTTGCCTCCTTTTGAAGATAAAATAAAATATCTTTATTATTAGTATCATAAGCTCAGCCAAATAAATACTTGGTTCTTTATCTTTTAAAGAAAAATCCCTTTGGCTAGCTGTATATGGTTTTAGTGTTAGTGACTAGGCGCGCTAGAGGCTTGGGGTTTTATGCAGAAATAATATTAATAAGCACATGGAATTTGGATTTAGGACTGAACTCCTGGGAGTCTCTAATTATTTTTAAAGAAAAAATTGCATGACCACAGGTGCTTGGTAGCATCTCCAAGAAAAATATGAAAAGCATAGATAATTTTTCTGTTGGGCAGCACAGCTCTTCCTTTCACTGCTCCCACAGGGTGATAAGATCCCAAGAGAAATGAACTAGTAAAATTAATCTGTCTTTGCATAATATAAGTGTAACAAAGAAAAACCTAACAAACTAAGTGGAATCAGAATTACTTGCACATTCCATATTGCTTAATCTCCTGTAAATTATTTTCTTTTGTATAATTATTATAGTTTCTTCTTCTCTATGTTTGGTGCTTTCTTAACTTGTATGCATCTCTTTTCCCTATGCTGAGTTCTACTTCTTTTGAACCTCATGCTACTTTTTACTCATGCCTTTTATGTAATACAAATGGTATGCATTTTAAAGTGGGAAGTAGTAAATCAATTCCCAATTCAGCTCTCTTAGTGACCTAAATCACTCAGAAGGTAAAATTTGCAAAATTGGCATTCAAATATTAGCTTCTAAATAGCAATCAGTGCGAAAAGGAGATCTAGCTTCTTGGGGAAATGGATAATTACAAGGCCAGGCTGATGAAAGTACAATGGACATATTGTTGTACCAAACATCATAGTGCTAAAAGAAAATTGAGCTGATGTCAAAAAGAGGTAAAAAACAAACGATGGTAAAATCTGAAACAAAATGAATAATGAATGAAAACTACAACAACACATGAAGCAATAATGATTATAATATTTCCAGTTCAAAATATCTCTCACGAAACACTTTTAATGCAAAAGAAAAATCTATAACTTTATAGTAATCAATGCTGGTAGACCATACCTTAGTCTAGAATCACAGCAATTTTATTCAGTAATGAGAGAAATTCAAGCCACCCACAGTAGGAAAAATAGAGCCTCACTTCTAAGACATCATTGCATAGCCTGAACTTAACCTTGAGGATGAACTAAACAAACCCATTTTATTCTATTAAATAACTTATCAGAATTTTTCATAATGTTAAGTGTGATGAAAATCAAGGAAAGCCTTACGACTTTCAGAAGGAAGGAGATTATAAATTAGGGCCTACTAATGTACAGATAATTCAGAATTGTATGCATTTTCACCATAAATTACATTAATGATAGAATTAGAGAAAGTTATCTGGATTCTAAAAATTAAATGTTAGAACTGTAACAATGTTAATTTCATGATGAAGCCTACAGTATCATTATGTAGAAGAACATGCTTATTTGTGGAAAACATGTGGTAAAAATCTGGAGAGTAGTGGGAAATCCGGGAAAACTTATTTTCAAATGGATCAGAACAATGTGCAAACATCTCCATAAGAAAAGGGAACACAATGTAAGACTGTTGGTGTATTGGTGTAATAACAAATATCTGAAGAGGTGTCATCCTATACTTCCTAGTTATCTGCAGTTTTGTAAACCAATAATACCTTGATTTAAACATATTTTTTAAAGAAATAAAAGAAACTCATCATGTATCAAAGGGGGAAGAAAAATTTGAATAAGAAACATATATATATATATATAAAGTGTTATAACTTTATATATAACAATTGTAAATATTAATGAAACATTTTCATTATTTCACAGGAAGTGCAAAATTAACTGTGTTTATTAATACATTAATAAATGTTTTATTAATATAGTGAGTTTCAATGTAGAATTTGTATAAATACTTTTTATGTGTGTACATTTTTTAGGTATGTAAGGCTCTTGTGTTATACTGAAATATATATCAAAAAGTGACGTATTTTGCTTGAGTTCAGAAAGATGTAGAAAGTGAAAAATTCAGGGGGAAATAAAAGTGAAAGTAGGGGAAAATAAATTATTTAAGTGATTTTGTTGATTTGAGACTGATTGCAGTCAGCATTACTTAACTGACATTATCTTATCCCAAGTGTAGTAAATTCTGCCTCTTATTTTCAGTAAGTATTGAAATTTCAGTCAATACAATGACTCTTTCCCCAAGAGTAGAAAAGCGGGATGAACTCTGGGGACACTACCTTTTACCCATTCTTCAAAATCAGCAAACTACTTGTTTGGGAGTTGCCAGGGAGTACCTTTCACTTGCATCCTTCCCAAAGGGAACAGTGGGCTTTCAGAAGGCTGTGCTCACCTGGCTTGCCAATCCTTTCATTCCTTCCACATAAATACGGCCACGCTGATGCCCTGTGCCTAAGGACTGAAAACTGAGAGCACCGGAGGTTACGCAGCCTTATGTTTTCAGTGTCTTTAGTCACCATTACCTGGTGAGTGTGCTGCAAGTGGCCCAGAGAACACAAGAGAACGAAGTTAAAGATGCCATTTTCCTAAAAATATCAGGACCTTGACTTGCTTCGATGACCTCTGAGACCACGCAAGCACCAAGGAGGCGGCCATCATGTCCTCTGTGTTGTCGCTTCCTGTGAAGTGGAGCGCCCTGGCAGTCAGACACCAGCTTTCCTTGTGAAATTCGCTGAGTAGCTGTATTACAGTGGCTGTTCTCAAAGACTGCAAGCAGCTTAAATAAAACTGTGAGTAAATATTTATCCTTTTTGAAAATTAGCTTCAGCTTCCATGACCTACTGCTTCCTGTCTACTTCTTCAGCTTCAAATAGCCATGTCTGCTTTTTCTGGTTTCACAGTCAACTCCTCTATATTCGTTCTCTCGGGATTCCCTGGACTGGAACAGCATAACCCCTGGTTTTCCATTCCTTTCTCTTCCGCCTATGCTGTAGTTTTCCTGGGAAACTGCATGATTCTCCATGTGATCCGGACTGAACCGAACTTACATCAGCCCATGTTCTTCTTCCTGGCCATGCTGGCCTTCACAGACCTGTGCATGGGGCTGTCCACCATGTACACAGTACTGGGGATCCTGTGGGGACTCGTTCAAGATATCAGCCTGGACTCCTGCATTGCCCAGTCTTATTTCATCCATGGACTCTCCTTCATGGAGTCCTCTGTCCTCCTTGCCATGGCATTTGACCGTTACATTGCCATTTGCAACCCACTGCACTACTCCTCCATCCTAACTAATGACAGAATCATAAAAATAGGGGTGACAATCTTATGTAGGAGTTCCCTACTCATACCTCCAGCCATCATTCGCATAAAGTTCTTCCATTACTGCCGCCCCCACATCCTCTCCCACTCTTTCTGCCTGCACCAGGATCTGCTCAGGCTGGCCTGTTCTGACATCCGCTTCAACAGCTTCTATGCCCTGGCCCTGGTGATTTGCACTTTATTGTTCGATGCTGTCCTCATCCTCATCTCCTGTGTTTTCATCCTGCACACAGTGCTGGCCATTGCCTCTCGAGAAGAGAGGCTCAAGTCTTTGCAGACATGTGTCTCCCACATCTGTGCTGTATTAGTTTTTTATATCCCCATCATTGGCCTGACCATGGTGCACCGCTTTGGAAAGCACCTATCACCTTTGGTTCATGTCCTTATGGGGAATGTCTACATCCTTTTCTCACCCCTGATGAATCCTATCATTTACAGTGTAAAAACACAACAGATCCGAAGTAGGATGAAAAAGTGGTTTTCCCTGAGAATGTAACAAAGCCCATGTATTTTAGTGGTTGGAATGTTGCTGCTCAAAATAGTAATACTAATTTTCATATGTGCACAACTTTACAACTTTTTAAATAACATCTCCTATAAATATTTGTTCTTTTAGGAGTACTTGAATATTAAAGAACTTTAAATAGTGTGCTCATGAAAGAGGTGTAATGAACTACTGTTTTATAAGCCACATTCTAGAATAATCTGAAAGTTTACTGTTGCACATTGCTAGCTGTTACAGACAAGGCAATATGCTTCTTTGCATTTTGATGACATGTTCTTACAGCATTTCTGCCATGTGAAATATATAGGATCCATTTAATATCGATCAATATTTCAATATTTTGAATCCACACATTTAGCTAAAATTTTGGAAACATGCCTATTACTTAGAATATCCAAACTATGGTCCTTTGTATCCAATTATACCATTCAGTATAGTCGATCTTCCTTCCTAAAGTAACATCTAAAGTTATTCACTCTGAAGGTGAGTAACATCTGAAACTATCACTCAGATCCTTACCCTGACTTTCTTCTATTTCCACATTAGTGACTTATTGTATCTCAGTTAAGTGAATTTTGTATAAAGGATTATAAGTTGTTCACTGTACATTTATATTAAAATTATATTATTGTTTTCTTCATTAAGATGAAGGAGCATAATTTATTTTAGTAACTACTGCAGAATCACAGTTGAAAAATGATGGTGAACTCTCATAGAGTAAGTAATACTCTCTAGTGAAATGGTGACTGATAGCTTGTCATCCAAAGAGATGGTGATAAAGGAAGAGTGTTGTTCATATAGGAAATAGTACAACCTACTTGAAAAATTCTGAGTTGAGTTGTTTATATTATTTATGAACACCCATTAAAAATATGGCCACTGTCTCAGACAGAATAATTGACACAGCCAAGCTAGAGACATAGTAAGTGGAGAACAACACCTTGTTTACAAAACAGCACAGCAAATGTTATGAAGGGTACATCTATATGAATATAAATAAATATAAATAACTCTAAAAGTTATCATCATTAGTAAAGGAGATGTATAATGACAACCTAATTGGGGACTAGAGTACAAAACATTTGAGTGATGATTTCCCTAGGAAAGAGATATGTAGTTGAGGTTTGATGGTTGAGTAAATAACACAGGTAATTAAACATGAGAATGAATTTTCAGGAAAACAGAAGAGAAAAAAATTGATAATCCATAGAAATATAAGGAAATCAACTGAACAAGTGACTATGGAACTTCAGGAGCTTGAAGTACAATCTGAAATATGACCTTAATTTAGTTTTAATTTTAATGAAAATGTGTAACTACGAATGAATTATGATTAGAATGGTTAAAAAATAAATAAACACTGCATGTTAAAGACATCAATCCTGCTATAGAAGAAAGGAAATGAAGAGAGCAGAAGACTAGGGGAAAAAAGTGTTGAAAGGAAAAGGCGGAAAGGAGGGACGGACACCGTGAGTCTGTTCACCAGGAAGCCCAATTTTATTCCAGAGCTGAGCTTATATGTACATCAGGGGCATTAGGGGTGGTGTGTCGTGTGCCCATTGGCCGGATCGCGATCAGGTGGGGAGCCAGGTAGGACGGAAGAGTAGCCAGGGGAAAAGGGCCAATGGGTGGGATGGACTGGGCCCATGGCCATATATGGTGGTGAGGTGAGGACAGGCGCAGCATAGGCATGGGCCGTGTCCTTCAAGTGTTAACAAAAAGATTAGTGGTTGGACAAGTGTCAGAAAAGTAGTTATAAGAACCAGCTGCAAATGAGATACAAAGCATACAGGGGGTCAAAAGATTTGGTACCTGATTCTGGAAATAAGAAAAAATGGTGATGCAAATCATGTTTAGATTTTTGGAATGAGGAAATACAGAGAACATAAACTGGGGCAAGGATGATGTGGGTAAAAAGGGCTTGTTTTTGACATCTTTTTTATTTCTGCACAAGATAACATTTAGTAAATGATATCCAGCCTGGGATTTGATACGTGTTATTAGGGTTCTAATGAGAAGAGTATGCTTGCATAATGAATTTGGGAGTGATGGTCAAAAACATAGTTTTTGAGATAATGAGGCACAGCCTTGATCAAGTAAAAGGTATGAATATACTGAAAAAGTTGAACTTAAAATAGGGTAGGATTGAATTATCAAATTATCAAAAATCTCTGAAGATAAGACAATAGGAAAACATAAGGGAATATGATATCAATGGTTACAAATGTAAGGATTCTTTAAAGAAGTAATGAGTATGTCAAAATCCTGTGATAATGACTTCAACTAGATACTGAAATGTACCATTAGATATAGGAAGAAAAGGGGGAAATGACACAAGCTATGCAACCTCTGTCATCAGACACAGTATGGATGGAGGGGAAATGTTCTGAAAAATCAGACTTTCCACGCTAACTTATGTTATG
>NW_004567116.1:36293415-36295402 GCF_000260355.1 Condylura cristata | reverse complement strand
TGTCTTCCTCACTCCCGCTCCCCGTTTTTCCCTTTTCCCCCTTTTTCTAGGAACCTCCGCTCGCTGACACCATTCCCACCTTGAGACCCTGCCTGTTCTGCCCAATAATCCATGATTGGGGACAAAGTCTCCGACAGGGAAAATCAGGAACAGGGTTCTATTGATATTGGTAATGGAATGAATGCTTTAAAATTTCAAGAAATAAGTTGGAAATTGTAGTAAAAATAATGTTTATATATTCATTTTTAGAATTTAGACACAGAGGGTACAGAGGCATATCTAAAGTCTTCCTTATTTCCTTTTTCTGCTCCTTCTTTTCTCTGTCTCTGGGTTCATCCTTCTCCCTCTCTTCATGCCATCTTTTCTTTCTTTTTCTCTCTCACCACCCTCCACATCTTCCTCTTCCTTTCTCTTATTTGTATACTACACACATGATTAAATCTTAATTGCATTTCCTTTCATTGTTGTTAGTGATGTTACTGCCAAATTGAGCATTTACTCCTAATGGGTAAAACTAATGTCCTATTTTGGTCACCACACAAAATATAAATAGTTCATGTAGAGATTTGCCATGTCCAGTGGGGGTTAGTAAGAAACGGCTAGAAGTTGTCATTAGCCTGGTACTTGGAATGGCACTAGAATTTGGATGGTGGTTGTGTAACCTGTGACTGAAGACAAAAACTGTTACAGGTGGTGTCCCCTGGAGGTCCTTGCTGGTGAGAATGGTTAGCCCCAGGGAAAATGGGAACTGAGTATTGGTGGGAGTGTGGACTCTGATAAGTAATATAAGACATGCAGAAGCAGCACTCCCAGGAGTCAGGGTTTGGGATTCAGCATTTTTGGATTGTCAGTAATTCTAGGGTCAGTATTTCTTCCACAACCACACAGCTCTTCCAGAAGGCTGAGAAGGGAGGAAATGGAGAAGTTTCTAGCAGCCAACCTCAGAGGGAAAATTTTGGAGACTTAGGAAATACCAGAGTGATTGTAACTGTTCCCAGTTTTGCTGCTGTTAGAGCCTGGGCTTGAGCCTATCCTGGAGCTGGGTGCCTCACTGAGCTGCCTGAGTGTGGACGTTTGTAGGGACATTAAGTCAATGAAGCCGCTGCTGTATCAGTTGCCAGGAGCTATGCTGGGGCATCCTGGCAGCTCCGTGAGCATCTCCAGTGTGTCTTCTGCGGTCATCATGAGTTGGATCCTAGCCTAGAGTCTGGCTGCCATGTGCTCCTTCTCTAAGGAGAGGGAAGATGCTATCTTGGGAATATTTGTGTTTGGGATTTTAAAATACTGGGCACCACTTCAGGTGAGGTAAGTGGCCATTTTAGCCTTAGTGACTCTGTTTTTTCCCTGGTTTGTTGAATAAATCCCATTACTATTGTTCTCTGAAACTGAATTGTCTTGCAATTGTGTTCGTGGGTAAATTCTCAGACAGTGACCAGTAAACTAGTTGGGCAGTGTCGCTGGCCAGTTCTAGTGCCCCTGGCTGCCCTGTACCAGTTAAAATGAGACTACAGACACATAAGGGTGAGGATGTACCCCTGAAATATGCATAGTATTGTAAATTTATGTTAAGCCAATAACATTTTATGAAATAAAATGTTCCCTCTTAAGATAACACTTTTTTGTAATTTTAAGAAAATTATGAACACTTTGTGAAGATTATATGTTGAGCAGTGCTTATGGGACTCAAAAGCATTGACTTAGCACTTAGAATAGTCTGCATTCTGATGCATTTTAATTTACCTTCATTTTATAGTGAATTTATCAGCCATATACAAATTATACAACTTTGGGATTACATCTTTTTTTAATTTTTTTTAAAGATTTTATTTTATTTGTACATACAGAACTGGGGTACAGGCCAGAGGTTCAGGGGCGATGAGAGGCTTCACCAGAGACAAAGCAGGGAGCAGAACAGGCAGATCTATGAAGTACACTGCTGAGCGGAGCAGCAGGCGGTCAGGAGAGGTCTGCCTTGCCATGTGGGTCT
>NW_004567116.1:36275623-36290570 GCF_000260355.1 Condylura cristata | reverse complement strand
CATGAGTTCCATCCCGGCTGGCGAGAGGTGATCCACATGGCACCGCAGACCTCTCCTGATCCACCCACTGCTCCCCTCAGCAGTGTACCTTGTCAATCTGCCTGTTCTGCTCCCCACTGTCTCTGGTGAATTCACTCACCCTCCACATCTCTGGCCTGTACCCCAGTTCTGTATGAGTAAATAAAACAGATCTTTAAAATAATAATAATAAAAAAGAATACATGCTTGAAGACAGTTATTCTTTCTCGGCTTATGGAAGAGTCTGAGTGGGTGGCTTTATCTTTGGAAGGTTTGGATATAGGGAAGAGGGGATTCCATTATGGTGAAAGTTTTGGGGTGTTATAAAATGATGGGGATGGATTCATAACATATATCTAGAGGATGCAGATGTATTCCTCTAAGTCATACACAATAATGTAAATCAATGTTATCTTAATTTTTAAAAAAAAGTTTTAATTTCTCCACAATTGTAATAAGATTAAAAAAAAATTCCTGGCAAGAACTAGATTTACTGAGCACAGAGAGGGAGGCCCAGGAAACTCATAATACATCTTTTTGTTTGTTTGTTTGTCTTTCATTATTTTCTTATACCAAAAAATCACTATTGATGATTAGTTATAATTAATAGAAATGGGGATTGAGTCAATTTTGTGGCCTGTAGAGAAGATGACTTTTGTTACATGTCCAATCCTCAGAAGTATAGCCTCATGACCCTTGCCCAAGCCCTGGTGATTTTGTTGTCCTGTATTTGCATCTTGGAATGGATTTCATTATCTGCACAAAATCTACCTCTGCATGAGTAAGTGTGTGTATGTGAGAAGGTTAGAACCTTAAGTTTCTGAGTATGTATTCTCAGAGGTACCTTGGTGATGTAAAGGGAGTGTAGGGAATTGAAGCATCATTATATATCATCATGAAATATAAGGGAGTATCAGCTGAGAAGACTTTCTGAAAAGGAGATTATTTTTTGTATCTAAAACTTGAGCTATGATATGAAGACTGTTTATTGAAGTCATCCTGCTTAAGTGTTCCTTTTTCCTTTGCTCAGTAAATTAGAGAGTAAAACTCTTCAAACCTTCAACCACGACAGGTATGTATTCGTGTTCAGATCAACATAGCAAGGTAAAATTGTAGTGATAAAAACAGAAGAAGCTTATACTTTAAGATACCAAGTTTCTTAGCATCTTTCCTAGATTGAGCTTTTTCCTGCTTGTAGCCTCTCATTCTTTCCTTCAGTTATGCTCTTGGTAACAGGATAAATATATTTGCATCAGCATTAAAACTTCTATGATTTTATAAGTAGTTATTTTAGGAAACAACAAACTCTCATTGTTTCATTACATCTTCAATGAATTGTAATGATTAATCAGTCTGTTCTTTTGACAAGTCGGACATACAAGAGGCATGTGGACTTCTACTCTAGGAAATAAAGAGTTGTTCCGAATAGAACATGAAACTTCGGTTGAAAATTGAATGATATGGAGATATTCCTTAGATGGTAAAGTAATAGGGACAGGTGAAATCTAAAAGAGACATGTACACGCATAGGGAAGGAAAAGGTGTATGCTGGACCATTGTCAAAAATCACAGAGTTCCATAACACATTTCTTAATGAGAAAGGAAGTTTGAAGGAATGAAATAATAGTGAGCACATATAGATATGTAGCCACTCATTCTTTAAACACATCGTTTTCAAATAATGCGCTCAAACATTATTTTCAGGTAGCCCTTTTGTTTTCTACATGGGGAAGATGGTTATTATCTCCCGTGGGTGAATGGAGAAAATTTAGTTACTTGACAGAGCTAGAAGTGCTGGAGATGAGAGATGAGATCTCGAATCCAGGGTCTTGAGCCATTTCACTGTAAGTTTCCATGTGGACAGAGTCTAGATCCCAGGGGTTTCCTGTAGCCTCATGCTGTTAAGTACAAAAACTATACATACATCAACATTTCTCTGAACCCCCTAACAATAAAGACCTTTTGTTGTACAGTAAAGCATAAATTGGGAGGTACAGAGATCTAGGTTGAGAAAACAATGTGGATAATATTCCAAGAGTATAGATGAGCAAGAGACTGAAAAGAGAAATCATGAGAAGAAGCAAGGAAATGGAGAGTGCTCAGGCTGAATCTAATAGGTTAGCCCCTGAACAGAAGAGATAATTTGAATAATTTGTATAATTTTGCTAGATAAATTTGAATTTCTGAAATTCACAAAAATGTCTTCTCTATAGAAGTTTTAACCACTGTTATTATTCTGTTGTCTTGTTTTAATGTTAGTTTGAAAAGAGGTAAATAAAGATAAAGCCAGATAACCATTTTGTGAATTGAACTGAAAATTGGTGAACTGGCTTACCATCCACACTGTTGCCCAGTGAGCTCACCCACCATGCATGATTGAACTTGGGATCAATTTTCAGGAGTGATGATACCTTTCAGATGTTGCTTTTCTGTAACTAGTTATAAAAAAAAACGTGATTTGGCTTTTTATACTTTCATCTTTTATATTTCTGAAAATGCATATGACAGATAATTTTGAAACCAGGTACTTAATTCATAAAGATAAATTCACCCTAAGGGCAAGAGAGAAAGATTCTGAAAGAATTTATTAGATGAGACATCAGCATAGAATCTAGGATGGGAAAAGATGCTAAAAGAAAAGGACATATTGTGTATTAATGATATACAAATTTCAATATGTAAGAGAAAAATAAAATCCCAAAACTTATAGTACTGTCTTTTAAATGGAAATTTACACAGATCTATAAATCAGAAAATGTTCTCACATTTCCCTAGTAGACTGAATGGATATGAGGGACAAGAAATTAACCAATGTAATAATGTCCAAGTATAGGAAACTGTATAGCCTGTATAGGAACTTTAGCTAAAGAAGATGTAAAATGGAGAAGATGCATTAGGGATATAGAAACTCATCATACTTTTATTTGAAGGACAATGCAAATTTGAATTTATCAACCTTTTCAAACTTCAGAATTTTAACCAGTTTCCATGACCTTATGGAGAAAAACTGCCTCTCTCATAAGTTCTTCAAGGTAAGAATAAATGAGAATTTTGAGACATTTTACCCCATCCTTTAGAAGCACAGAGTAATCAGAGTCTGTGTTTTGAATAGATACCATATTAATAGAAAATTTGTAAAAATTGGCTTTTCATACATATTTTATGAGGAAATTATGTTCAGTAAATGACACTGAAAAATATAATTATTCAAAGTTGTAAATGGATAAGTTATATTTCTCAGTCATAATTTCTGTTTTTCTAAGTATTTGTTTTCAAATAAAGTTATTGTTTGAACAGATGTTTAAAAATAGAAAAAAATTATTGGAGAAAATAAATAGCAACTTTACTTGTGGAACGGATTTAATCAAGTAAAAACTTTCCCATAATAAAATTTGCAATTTTAAATTTTCACAAAAATTTTGATTCATGTATCATTTTTATTTTCTACTCCCTATATACCTAATCTTCTCCAACTTTATGGAGAAAAATTCCCTAATCTTCATCTCTGGAATAAAAGCAGTGTATCACAGTACTTCTCCATGCCAGATATGTGCACATGACACAGGGAATATTTCCCTGTCATTTAGGAACATGCTTTAAGTAATTATTTACATAATGCTTCTTATAACAGCTGAAATTGTGAGTACCCCTTTCTGTCTTTCTGCCTGACCTCTTGATTAATGTTGTTTTCAGTAATCACAAAAAGAGTATATAAAGTATCAATGAAATATTCACATTTTATTAACCGAGCAATCCAAACACATTTAAAGGGATAATTTTAACTAACAATGCACTCCAATAGTATACCCTCACAGGGCTAGAAATGAGCAGTGAGCTTTGAGCAGTGAGTGCTTAAGTGCGAATGATTGTTAGTATTTGTGTGTGTGTGTAGGTGTAGGTGTGTGGGTGGGTGTGAGGGGTGGGGAAGAGAGAAAGTGAGAGTAATGGAAACAGAGATATAAAGAGGAAGGGTAGAAGTGACCCAAAAGGAACATAATCTGGGATCAATCAGCCAGGGAAACTGCTGCCCTGGGCCCATCAAATTGTACCATCAAAAATGGGTATGTGGGACAGAATGCCGTTCAATGATACATTCAACCTCTAATTCTGTGGATTTAGGTGAGAAGAGAGATCCTCGTTACATTCGGGCACCTGGAAAGTGAAGCTCTAAACCTGGAGCTCTAAGCCCACATGGGGGCGCTCAATGGCTCAGTCTTCATGCCCTCAGTGCTGACACTGGTCGGGATCCCCGGCCTGGAGTCTGTGCAGTGCTGGATTGGGATTCCTTTCTGCACCATGTATATCATTGCTCTGTTTGGCAATTCCCTGCTCCTGGTCGTCATCCATTCTGAGCGCAGCCTCCATGAACCCATGTATCTCTTCCTGGCAATGCTTGGGGCAACAGACATTGCTCTCAGTACTTCCATCCTACCAAAAATGCTAGGGATATTTTGGTTTCATCTTCCTCAGATAGACTTTGATGTCTGTCTCTTTCAGATGTGGCTCATCCACACCTTCCAGTGTATTGAGTCAGGCATTCTGCTGGCCATGGCTCTGGATCGCTATGTGGCAATCTGCGATCCTCTGAGACATGCAACCATCTTCACTCATCAACTCCTCACTCAGATCGGGGTTGTGGTAACACTCAGAGGAGCTCTCCTTGTAGGTCCTAGTCTCATACTCATCAAAAGCCGGCTGAAACACTACTGGACAACTGTGGTCTCCCATTCATACTGTGAGCACATGGCCATCGTAAAGTTGGCAGTAGATGATGTTCGAATCAACAAGATCTATGGTCTGTTTGTAGCATTCAGTGTACTTGGATTTGACATAATCTTTATCACACTCTCCTACATCCGAATATTTATAACTGTCTTTAATTTGCCTCAAAAGGAAGCTAGGCTCAAGGCCTTTAACACCTGCATTGCCCACATCTGTGTCTTCCTTGAGTTTTATCTCTTGGCTTTCTTCTCCTTCTTCACACACAGGTTTGGGTTCCATATTCCACCATATATACATATTCTCCTGTCCAATCTTTATCTGCTTGTCCCACCTGTGCTCAATCCTATTGTGTATGGGGTAAAGACCAAACAAATTCGAGATGGAGTATCCAAGCTGTTCTCTGCTAAGGGGACATCTTGATCTCACTATCTTATTTAATCTCAAACAATATAAATCATAAGAGAAAAAAAGTTATCATAAGATTCTGTGCTTTCTCCAGTTCATTTTGTGCTGAAATAGAGTTATAGTTTATATTCAGGAAAATAAGACTCTGATTCCTATTTAACACACTGTTTTGGATACACGATTAGTTGAAACTTTCATAAGGAATCACCTATAGTCATTACATGACATAAAAGTGAAAAGTATAAAAACTACTTGAAAGACAATCATCTCAGTGATACAAATTTTTGTTCACTAAAATTAAATGTTTCTATCTTAACCTCTGCTTAAAATTATCAAGTGACAATTTTTCTACTATATGAAGAATTCATTTTAATGTTTGAGTATCTAGTGTATATGAAACCAAATATTTTACCTACTATCATTTATCATCTTATCATTTCATCATCCTAAATTATTTACTGTGTGAGTATAAATTAAGCATGGAATAGAAATTACTGTCATTATATGCCAAAATATATTGACAATTTTTTCTTTTCCCCCAACATATTCACACAGTCTATGAAAGAGAAATACACAATAGTGTACTTAACATGAACACTAACAGGAAAATTTGATTTGAGAACAATGTAGTAAATGTACAATGCTAAGCAGTTGGTATATATATTTGTTGGTTTTATGCGAAGGTCTTATATAATAAAATATTTTTTAACAACAAATTTTGTAACTACTGCTCAAAGGGAAAGTAGTAAGTTCTGCAAATTAGATATCTGATTTTTTATACTTATACACATTATTTTTGTTATTTTTGTTTTCTGTAAATATCTCCAAAATACTTATCAACATCAATTCACATACAGGCAATGTATGTTAGTGGATCAGAATTTTATAGTAAAATGTGCCTTGCTATAAATGATTTCTTGAATTGGAGAACAATGATTTTGTTAGAAGCCCTAATAGAAAAATTGTGTATAAGTGTCAAGAATATGCTAATAAAATTAAATTTATAGGTGGATACAATCAGCTAGTGGCAAATGGTAGCAATGAAAATATTTAGACCTCTGGACTTGGCCTCTGTCTCTTATCCCATATGCTAACTCCTCTTTTGTATATGTTTACATCATTATTTTTGATCAGAGTTGATATGTTCACAGTCGATGTAGTTGATGAATTATAGAGTCTAACTTAGAGGAACAAAAAACTACCATTTCATTATGTTAATGTGATTTTTTGGACCAGATTTTTACTCCTGGAGTCATGTTCATCTGTGCACAGAAACTTGTGTGGGGTATTCAGGCATTAATATTACACTGCTATTTGATTCCAAATAAGATCATTCATGTCTATAGTGCCAAATGTAAGAAGTTTGTCAATTTTATGTTTCTTTTTTTTTTGCTTTTGACATTATTCACTATTTTTTATTTCTGCTTCCACTCTTAGTCATGTATTGTCTACACATATAAATAAAAATATCTTCTTTTTCCAATACAGTGCTTGAGCTTTTCTTGACATCTTTGCCTGAATGTCTAACTAAGGTCTCCTTTTATCTCAGTATTGTTCTTTGTAATCTATAGTGGTTCATACAGTTTAAACCATATGATAATTTATTTCAAGTATAATTTTAAGTTTAATAATTTAATATTTATGACAATAATCAATGAGTTAAATGGTATCTTTTACTGTTTTATCAACTTTTTGAGATACTCATTGAAAAAAGTGATTTTGAAGGACATACTCGATGGCAAAATTCTATTTATATTAACACTTAATGAAAGAGACAGGATTTCCTACTATGTACTTCTATTGATGTCAATAAATAAGTTACAGGAAAAGACTAATTCTTTTTCATTTTTCCAATGTCTAGTATGATACTGACACTACATATATAGAATGCAACTTTACTAAAGTAATATAGTATAGTTTCAATTATATACAAACTTTATGGAATATTTTCTGAATATTAAATCTCAAATTGATGGACCTGAAGACTTAGAATAATGACAGCCACATACTTCTCATCTTGGGGAAGGAAATTATAAATACCAAAAAGGAATAAAAGTTATAGAAATCTATAGTTTAGGGTTGCTATATAAAACTTCAGTGAACTCCAGTTCCATCTGTTGATTTGTTGATGCAAACAAACAACACTGTATTGGAACTGGAGTTCACTGGAATTTTTGTTGATGCAACAAAAATATAGAAAATAATTGATACAATGTGAGTATGTCTATATGTGTGCAAATGTGCTTGGGTGTGATTGTATTTCCTAATGCTTTGTCCTCTGGTGGACATACTTGTAGTAATTCTCCAATATCATAATCCTAAAAGATACCTTAATCTTTGTTTTGATGAACAAATTATAATATGGGCAATATGGAATGGTAAGTTTGATGTATTCTGAAAGCATGAGTTCCTGGCCTCAAACTCAAAATTCCCCCTCCTATGGTGAAATACACTGATGCAACTCATGTAAACTCTCTGTGTCTTGATTTCCCAATTGGGTCAATGAGAACAACAATAAAATCTTTCTAGTGGTATAATGTTGAACAAAAGAAACAAGTACATGTGTAGCTCTTAGTAAATAGGCAGACACATATTGATTGTTATGTAACTGTTAAACCACTTATGACTATCATAATAAGCAAAATACAACTTGAAATGATGACTTTATTCAAGAAATTTAATTTGAACATCAAAGGGTAAAATTTGAATATAAATTATTCCTTACATTGGCCAATGTATTGAGAAATTTTGAATTGTTACAATAATTAGTAATTGGAGAATTACTACAAGTATGTCCACCATATGTGGACATTATAGAAGAGAAAATGAAATATGAAATTATAATTTTAATGATAAATTTTTAAAATTTTGTATTATACTTACTGAAAACTTCCTACATAGAGGCATTATTTTATTTGTAAAATAAAATTAAAATAGAGAAAATAAAGTAAAAATCAAGCATCCCTGCTGAAGTCATGCTGCATCAGAGAATAGAATGCAGGGGAGGAGGCGACAACTACGGTTAATCACTATGATGTTATCAAACAGTTTCTACCAACATGGGTTTGTGCTTAAATATTTCATTTTTAGAAATTTTCTTGTTAGGAAACCAGAGGCTAATGACTCTGTCATGAATCTGCTTGGTCTTCACATCATACACCAGTGGGTTGACCATGGGGGACACCAGGAGATACAAACTTGCAAAAATGATCTGAACACTTGGAGGTCTGAGTTGCTCTCTATGGTGGCTGAACATGTCTGTTGTCCCTCCACTCATGCAATAAGCAATTACATTACTTTTATTCTCAAATTCCTAGCATTTATAAATTCGATTTTACCTACTGTCATATGGGATTTAAGTATCTTTTTATTTCCACTTCCACCCACTTTAGCAAAGAGTTGGAGCTTATATTACTGTATTGAAGAACTTTTTGCTGCCCACTGTTGTGTCTTTTTTATAAACTGGTGGTTTCTAAACTTCAGTTTCCTATTAGAGAATATGTATTTTTACTTCATTCTCCAGGAAGTCTTCATTTTATTTTCCTTCCTAATTTGTCGGTTGGAATTAATGAGCTGAAATCTCACTGTTGTTCTAATCTTGTACTTATAAAAATTATTCTTCTGGCCCTCCCTGGTGGCGCAGCGGGTTAAAGCACAGCACTGAGAATCTAAAGCCACTTCCGCATGAATTCGATTCCCGCCTGCCCCGGAGGTGACCACATGGAGTGGCAGACCTCTCCTGACCCGCCCGCTGCTCCCCTCAGCAGTGTACTTCGTTGATCTGGCTGTTCTGCTCCCCACTCTGTCTCTGGTGAAGCCTCTCACCACCCCTGAGCCTCTGGCCTGCACCCCAGTTGTGTATGCACAAATAAATAAATCTTTAAAAAAAAAATTATTATTCTGTGTTGAAACTATTACTAAAATTGCTGATATATCATTAATAATTACTTTTATAAAGTTTATTCACTATAAATTATTCTATTAATCCATTGAGTATTTGTTGCTTACTAATAGAATATACTTTAAGGTTTGTTCTTAGAAGTTTAACAGTCAGTAATATGTTTTGAATCATAGTAGGCCACAATAATTGACATAAAATTTTAAAAATGCTGGGCAGAATTCACTTCTACAAAAACACACAAGTACTTTGTTCCATGATGAGTCATAAATATAAAGTACAATCTATAATTTTCCAAAAATGTTCAAGCAATATAAAAATCAGTGTTTAAATTATTATAGTAAAAAAAAGTCATACATTTTGTGTCACATTTTCTGAAAAATCTGTCTATAAGTTGCTCTTTTAAAATTACTCATGTGAGTGTGGGTTCTCTGAGAAGCAGATGTTAGGATGGTATTAAATATATGAAAAGAAGACTAGAAATTCATGAACCATAGGGGAAGAAATAGAGAGAGTCTGAAATACATGACAGGGAGAGTGAAGGAAAGAACTGTGTAGGAAGAGTCTCAGACAACAGCACTATCCTAAGAAAATTCTGAGTAGGCTAATGGGGAGTTCTCGAGTAGTTCTCGAGTCAGCCTCAGGTCTCACACACAGAGAGAGGAGTCAGCCTGCGTGCTCATGCGCAGTAGAGGCACCCTCTCAAATTGGTTGGGTTAATTTGACTTCAGGAGGAACTCACACGAGCTGCAGCTGGGATTTTAGTTTCACCAGCAAGTGACCCAAATGATGCATTTCCTTGTCCATTACATCATCCTGTGGAAGTCTTCAGATTTTTTGATAATATTTGACAAAGACCGTTAATAATAATTTTCATTCCGCCAGATTTTAACTACATATTTGAAAACTATCATGAATCATGTTATGAGGTGAAAGAATATGTGGCTTAAAACCAATACAGTAGCCTTCTCATTCCCAATTTCCATGTCGGTGAGTTTTGGGTCTTTGGGCCCACTTTTTTCTTTGTTAACAGAAATACCATCGTTTGCAAATGTTGTTAGTGATATTCTCTCTATATCGGACTCTTCCAAGGCATCAAAATGACCTTCTAGTAAGTGTGGCTAACGGGATATGTGACAGGTTCAGGACTTTCCTCATTGAGAATCTGCTTTTCTCAAAGAATGATGCACAAGGGGTGATCTTGTCACACACAGGGTGACCCTCCGGAATGCCACCATGCATCCAACATAGCCATGATGCCAATATGAGATAATGATCTTGCCCAAGTACTCGGAGGTATTGGAGAAGCATTTCTAGCCCATCAAGTCTGGCTGTACAAACACATATTTTATCTCTATGCTCTACTGCCTATTAAAATAAGAAGCATGGGGCTCTCCCTGGTGGTGCAAGTGGTTAAAGCACCGCAGAATGAAGCTCTCAGAAGCCACTGAAGCATGAGTTTGATCCCCAGCCAGGCAGCTGACCCACAAGGCCAGGCAGACCTCTCATGACCCGCCCCCTGCTCCCCTCAGCAGCAATTTTTCAGTTGCCAGAATATAAACAGGTCTCTAAATTATAGCATTGGGCTCCAAGGACTTGATTCGCTCCTCCCGAGATGCAATAGTCAAAACTGAGTGCAAGATCAAAATGTAGGATATGAGGATGAGGACAGCATCCAACAACAAGGTGCAAATTACCAGGGCCAGGGCATAGAAGCTGTTGAAGCGGATGTCAGAGCAGGCCAGCCTGAGCAGGTCCTGGTGCAGGCAGAAAGAATGGGAGAGGATGTGGGGGCGGCAGTAATGGAAGAACTTCAATCAACAAAAAGTTCCTCCCTAGTATAGCCACACCAATGTGGATGATTCTGGTATTGGTGAGGATGGAAACATATCTCAGAGGATTGCAGATGGCAGTAAAACGATCAAAGGCCACATCTGTGCAGTGTTGGTTTTCTATATCCCAATCATTGGTCTGACCATGGTACACCGCTTTGGAAAGCAGCTGTCACCTGTGGTCCATGTCCTCATGGGCAACATCTATATCCTTTTCCCACCATTGATGAACCCTATCATCTATAGTGTCAAGACCCAACAAATCCGTAGCAGGATCCTGAGATGGTTCACCAAGCAAAAGTAAATGTGTTTTAAGGAAGGGAAGGTTGTAATTGCAAGATGAAAAACTGTGATTTATTGTAGCAGTTATAATAAATTCACATATATTTTATAAATTAAAGACATATTTGAGAACACTTTTTAAATTTAGTATCCCAAAGCAAGGAAAAAAGTTACAGACCTTATTTCCTTGTTTTGAAATTAAATACAGTGAATTAAGGTGCATTAAATTCTGGGGCCTGTCAGTGAGTATTTTTTAACTATTGTTAAATTTGTGGTAAAATTCATGTTTTATGAAATACATTTAGAGCACAATTTTATGTGTTATGTTTCATGTAACTATTAAATGTTTATTGTATATGACACAGACTTTATAATTTATCACCAGCTGACTCTGTTGAGATTATTCATATATTTTTACATGCAATTGAGTAAACATGCCCTCAAGTCCTTTTCTGTTTTGCTAATATCATATATTGTATTAGTAGATTAGATTGTATAGTTTAGTAGAAAAGGTTTGGTGAACCATAATACTGAGTTGGCTATCATATCTCTGCATTCTCAAATACACACATTTGTAAATTGCAGTACACAAAATAGTTCAGAATCGGGGCCCTCCCTGGTGGTGCAGCCAGTTCAAGCACAGCACTAAGAAACTAAATCCTCTTCTGCATGAGTTTGATCCCCGCCTGCCCTGGAAGTGATCCATATGGTGCAGCAGACCTCTCCTGACCCACCTGCTGCTCCCCTCAGCAGTATACTTCATTGTCTTGCCTGTTCTGAGACCCCCCCTCACTCTATCTCTAATGAATCTCCTCACTGCCCCCTGAACCTCTGGCCTGTACTCCAGTTCTGTATGTATAAATAAAATGTTTCCCAAAAAAGTTCAGAATCTTCCTGAACTTGTCAATCTACTTTAATTTTAGTATAAACATACATGGAATTTTGATTTAGTTTAATTTAATTTGACCAACCCTTTTACTTTTTATGATATAATTTTTGGGCACAGAGATTATTATTTTTTTTAAAGATTTATTTATTTATTCATACAGAACTAGGTTACAGGCCAGAGATGTGAAGGGTGAGAGGATTCACCAGAGACAGAGTGGGGAGCAGAACAGGCAGATCAATGAAGTACACTGCTGAGGGGAGCAGTGGGTGTGCCAGGAGAGGTCTGCTGCACCATGTGGATCACCTCCCGGGCAAGGGGAGATCAAACTCATGTGGAAGTAGTTTATGCTTCTTAGTGCTGTGCTTTAATCTGCTGCGCCACCAGGGAGGGTCCCCGCACAGAGATTATTTTTTAACTAAAACATTATAAGCTAAAGTGTGGATAGAATTATGATTTTGAGAATTTTTCTGTCATAATTAAAATACATTGTGTATAAAAAGTAGAGTTTTCATTGAATAAAATGTTTTCATGTATATTGTAAGTCATATTTTGAAGGAACAATTGCTATCAGAGTTAATCAAGGGTAACAAAATTGTCCTGATTTTATACAATGTTAAACTGGGTTTGGGAAAATTTAAAATTTTTGTATATGTTGAATTTTATAATATCTCTAAGAAAATATTTTGACCAATATCATGCTTTTATAAATCTAAGTTTCCCCTTAGATTTTTACTTTAAAAATTGACAGAAAACACATTGACATGAGCCTACTTAAGAGCACAACACAATAGTGAAAAGGAAGAGCTTTGAATAAAACTGATTCATGTAGTGTCAAAGTTAAATTTATGTGTTTACATGTTTATACTTTATTTTAATTAAGTACACTGATAACTTAGAATTTAAATTCATTACATGTGAATGTATATATCCATGTATAGAAGTGTATTTGTAGTTACATATGCAAATGCTTACTTAGAGAATCCTCCTAATTCATATATTCTAATTTGTGGATTCACCATCTTGTTAAAATTTATTTGAAGTGGGCCCTCCCTGGTGGCGCAGCGGGTTAAAGCACAGCACTAAGAAGCTTAAGCCACTTCCGCATGAGTTCGATCCCCGCCTGCCTGCCCCGGAGGAGATTCACATGGTGTGGCAGACCTCTCCTGACCCGCCCGCTGCTCCCCTCAGCAGTGTACTTCGTCGATCTGCCTGTTCTGCTCCCCACTCTGTCTCTGGTGAATCCTCTCACCCTCCGCATCTCTGGCCTGTACCCCAGTTCTGTATGAATGAATAAATAAATCTTAAAAAAAAAATTTATTTGAAACCCCCAAATCAATAGCCCAAACAGTTCTACCATCATTATTAGATCTGTCAGGCCGCCAAAATAATGTGAATTTTCCAATGCACCTCTTCCTCATCAAGAATGGATAAGTTGTTCAGCTCTTATACTGTAAATGAGTATCTTTGTGTGGCCTATTAAATGTTATTTTCAATTTTTTGTGGTTTTTCATTGAGGAGTTCCCTTTTATTCAATAGCCCCAAGCATGGTGCTGGACTTTTCTAGTGTTTTTAAATACAAGGCTGTAATTTGCCTTATAGAGAAAATGAATTGCTATATAAATTTCTTCATATCATGTGTTGTGCTGATTGTGAGTGCTATATTAACAAATCAAAAATACTATCTATCGAGAAACTGGAGCAGAAAGTTTGTCAAAATGTATATGAGGCTGCTTTGTAAAGTAGTATACACAATATGTGATAAAACTATGGGAAAATGGAAAAATGGCTGGATCTGTGAATGATAGATTATAGTAGACAGAACTGTCATAAGGCTGAAATCCAAAAAGCTTACAGATGCATTATACATGATCAGGAAAATATTAAACCCTTCCCAGTTAATGTTTTATTATAATAAAATGCTGCATGTAATTCATTGTTTATAATAAATGTATATTATCAGCTTTAATACATATTAAAATTCCTTTAAATGCAAATATGCACATAATGATTATATATTAATTGGTTGATGAAAGGTGAGCAAAGTCTCAAAGGAACATAGTGTATTTTTCCAAAGGACAAATGGTTCAGAATTTACTAATACAGTATTTACAATGACTTTACATAAATTAACTGCAGCAAACATGATAATAAACTCTGTGCATATATATTATTTTATTTCTATAAACATACAGATATATAAAATATTTATGCAGCAAAAAAGCACCTATATAAGTGCACACACAAAAATGTTGATTTAATCATTAGTATATTTTTAAAATACTTATTGTAAGAAAAATAATTGAATTGCTATATTTCTATGGTAGTCTATGTAAATTATAGTTTTTAAATATGAATGGAGCCCAATGCTATAATTTAGAGACCTGTTTATATTCTGGCAACTGAAAAATTGTTGCTGAACAATATTCATGATGTGAACTATGATCTCATTTTTATTTGAAATAGCTGTATGTATATTCAGGCATCCCCCCCACAAACACCAAATGCCTAAATATCACAACCTTTAATAAGTTCTGATGAGGGTAAGAGAGAGCAGAATAAATATTTTACAAGGTTCAAGTATTACATAATAGAAGGTATCATTTCCATTTAAATATATATGCACATACATCATTTATTCAAAGGAAAGTATTCTGTAGCTTTTCATAGGATGTGAAATAATTTTAACTTAATTATACATGGCATCACAACAATATTGTACATATTAAACAATATAAATTTTGTGATTGGAAGCTTCTGAGCATAACAAGAAGTATTGAAAACAAAAATAAGGTAAATAAAAAGTTTATAAAATCTAAATTATAACTCTAGAAGCAAAGATTCACTTAAATAAATAAGTTACATACAAAAGAAGTTAAAAAGTATTAGGGGACTTCCTTGGTG
>NW_004567116.1:36250186-36273814 GCF_000260355.1 Condylura cristata | reverse complement strand
GTAGGTGGAGTTTTTGGCAGCCTTTCCTGGCTTGCACACAGTGCAGTTGAAAGCCCACCCTAGCAGGCAAAACTTTAAATGTAAGATAATGAATCCTGTATGGAACTTATCACATTAAAGAGATGAACTATCGGTAGAAAATAAAACTTCATCTGTCCTTCAAAGAAATTTTATATACCATGTCTGACACCTGATCAGAAATTACTAGATATAGCAAGAGATAGAAACCTGAGTTCAAAAACAAGGAGAAAAGCAATTAATAGAAATAAATCCAATCATATTTATTGTATTATCAGTCAAGAATTTTCAAGTAGTGATGTTGGCATATTCACAGAAATAGAGGAAAAGATGAAAGGTGGGTTAGATAATAGATGGATAGATTATATATAGATAGGTAGACAGATAGATAAATAAGCAAAGAACAGAAAGGGAATTGTACCATATAGACAAAATATACTAAAAAATGCAATTAAAATAAAGATAGAGTTATAAAAATCATATGGGTATTATGAAACTATAAATTTACAAAAACTAAGTCTAATAATTCAGCAAAGAAGAACTAGAGCTGAAGACAGAACTGGAGGATTAGAAGAGAGGTTAGTAGAAAATAACAAAACTGAGACATCAAGTCACATTACTAGAAAAAGAGAAATATTTCCGTGTCATAAAGTTGAAACTACCAAGAAGGTACATTAACTTCAAATCTTTCTTATCTCAATAAATGAAGGTTTCTAACAACTAAAAGTCTAAAAATAGACCAATCAAAAACTCAGTAACACTAAGAGAAAAAAACAGACTAAACCACATCCATAGTGGGACACTTTAACACACTCCAATCATAAGCTGAAAACAAAGGTGAGGTTTGCACATTACCAACCAAACTGAATATACATACAGAAATAAATAGCACTACACTCAACAAGCCATAGGTCAACAAAAAGTTAGCACATATTGGATCATAAAAAATACTTAAATTTGTATTTTAATATTTTTTATTAATAATACCTGAAAAGTAGTGGTACAATTATTATTAATAATACCTGAAAAGTAGTGGTACTTAAGCATAAGAGGAGTAATAAAAATTTTCACAAATGGGCCCTCCCTGGTGGTGCAACGGGTTAAAGCACAGCACTAACAAGCTAAAGCTGCTTCAGCATGAGTTTGATCTACAGCCCGGAGGTGATCCACATGGTGGGGCAGACCTCTCCCGACCTGCTTGCTGCTCCCCTCAGCAGAATACTTTGTGGATTTGCCTCTTCTGTTCTCCACTCTGTCTCTGGTGAATCCTCTCACCAACCCTCCAACTCTGGCCTGTACCCCAGTTCTGTATGCATAAATAAATAAATCTTTAAAAACTTTTTCACAAATGAAAATGAACATGATTATCACGATGGTGATAATGATTGAATTTTTTTAGCACACTCACTTGTATATTAATAACTTTATTCATCAAGCTTGATGCTATCCGTTGACTGGATTTCCAGACCACAGACATCCAATAAATGAGTTTTTAAATTCACTGGAGGAATTTTCCCCTCAAATGTCAAGGCTGGTCTTTGGAACAGAACAGTTTTACCACTTTATCTCAGACAAGCTTGGTCTTCACGCCATAAACAAAGGAACGGTGAGGAACGGTGGAACCAGTAGGTAAAGGATGGACAGTATAATATGTATATATGATGGGATGTAAGATCCTGATCTGTGAGTAAAGAAGAGGAAAAAAGCAAGAAAATAGAAGTGGAAGAAGACACATATATGGGGAATACAGGTGTTAAATGCCTTAAGGTGTGCCTCTTTCTGGGGCAGGTGGAAGACAGCGATAAATATCTGTATATAGAAGAGGATGATCAAAATGAAGTCAAGGCCACCAACAGTAAAGGCTCCTAGGAGACCATAGAACTAATTGATGTAAACATCTTCAGTAGCAAGCCTCACGATGGCCATGTGTTCTCACTAAGAATGAGATATCAGCTTGGTTCGGAAGAGTTTCAGACGACATTTTATGAGCAGTTGGCAGGGGATGACCAGAATGGCAGGCCGCAATGTCACCCCAGCCCCGATATAAGTGACTAGCTGTTGAGTGAATATGATAGTGTGCCTCGGGGTAGCAAAATTGCTATGTAGTGGTCCAGGGCCATGGCCAGTAGGACTCCTGATTCAATACCCTGAAATGTGTGGATGAGCCACATCTTTAAGAGGCAAACATCAAAATAGACTTCTGGCAAGTGGAACCAAAACATTCCAAGCATCTTGGGGACAATGCTGGTGCTAAGAACAATGTCTGTGGCCCCCAACATGGTCAGGAAGACATACATGGGCTCATGGAGACTAGGTTCAGTTTTAATGATGGTCAAAAGTAAAGAATTTCCCAGCAAAGCAATGAGGTACATGACAGAATGGAATCCCAACCCAGCACTGCACTGACTCCAGACCCAGGATCCCAATAAAGGTCAGAATGGCAGGCAGGTATAGCAAGGCACTTGTGGTAAGCATGGCAGTTCAGAGGCTTCTTAGAAAGAGTGCAGAAGTTTGCCAGATGTGATTCTCTGTCCTCTAATATCCTCTTCTCAGTCAATCACCAATGACTGAATCACAGAAATAGGTGAGTGAACTTCAACAGCTTACTCATCACTTTAAATGGATGAGAAAATGCCAATATGAAGACCCATGAAAAGGTTCCCCAGTAAGCACTTTAACAAAATCACCCTCCCCCACACACTCAGTGATATCCACAATACAAAAGCTGAGTGTCTGCATATCATACCTGTGATAAGGTCACCCTATGATACAAGACTGGGTTTCTCCTTTTACTACTCCATCTTCTAACCTGTTTATAGAAAGCAGAAAAAATATAATATATGTATATATATATATATACATATATTATACTTATATATATATGTAATTAGAAGATACTTTACACAAACAATAAAATTCACTAGAGTTTTAACCTCACTTTTCTGTCCCTCTGTACTTTTCCCCTTATTTCTATAAAATATACCAATACTCCTTTAACAAAATATCCATTGATGGTCCCTTTTTAGGATTATGACTCTACCAATCAATATCTTTTCTCATCCTGAACTCACCAAGAAATTTTCAGCTAGGACTTTGCTGCAGATCCCAGATTTCATCCAATGACTGCCACATAACTTTGCATGTTACTGTGGAAATATGATGTAGGAAACAAAGCTTATATAGAGACTTCTCGTTGGCAAAGCACAGACAGCACCTTTCAGTCATTTTTGTGCAGTTTGAAAGATTAGTTAACACAATGAAGAGTGTTGAAATGTGCCTGGTGTGCAACAGAGACCTTGAGTGTCTTACCAGGAGAGCAGGGAAGGAGAGGCTAGAGTGGCTAGGGATAAGGCTCAGTGAGTGGTTAGGTTGGAAGCCTAGATTTCCATAAAGAGGCATTGCTGAAAGAGGTAACACTTAGGTAAAAATTAGGGCTATTTATTGCTGACAAGATGTAGAAATTTCCAGTTTTTTAACCCTCTGTGAAAGCAGAAATCAGATGGATCTCCTTAAGAAATATCCAAGATATGGGGCCCTCCGTAGTGGCAAAACATGTTAGGGTGCAACACTAAGGAGGAAGCCCCTTTAGCTTGATTCCTCATCCCAGAGGTGGCTCAGCAGACCTTTCCTGTCTTGCCCACTGCTCCCATCAGCAGTGTACATCATCAGTTTACCTGTTCTGCTCTCCACTCTGCCTCTGGTGAATCCTCTCACCCCTGCACCTCTGGCCTATACCCCAGTTCTTGTATGCATAAATAAATAAATTTTAAAAAGGTAAAAAGAAATATTCAAGATATTCCAGTAAGAACAGCTGATAAATACATACACATTCAGGTGGAAATGCCAGAGGAGCAGTATAAGAGAGAGAAGACACCAAAACAAATTGTAGTACAAAGGCTGTTGCCTGGAACACTTCACATTTCCAATAACAAAATACGAGGAAGAATATATAGTTCAACTGACAGGTTGACAAGACTATCCATAAATTAATACATATTTTATTTCAATTTAGAGTAGAAAGGTTGCCTAGGTGATATCTGCCTATTTCTCAATTTAGCTGGTCTATAAAATTTTAAAAAGTATCCTAAGTATTCCAGAACATATTTCCATAAATCATCACCTCCAAATATTGTCAAGTGTTTTAAAGACCTCCCCCAGCAATCTGATTTCTTTTTTATTCTATTTTTTACTTTTTTACATCATTCTTCATTTTGTGCAATTTTTCATCTCAGTTGTTAATCCTCATGGAGCAATCTGATTTCTACTAATAAATACTCCATTTGAAATGTTTTAGAAATTATGCCACTAAATTTTTTTCCCAAAATATAATAATTCTTCACTATAGCTTCCTGGTGGCTGACTCTCTATATATTGATCCCTTCAGTATTATAAACTCTGACTTTTAGAAATACCTTCTTATATTTAACTTCTTATATTTAACTGTAACCACTACCCACATGTGTCTTCAGCTATAAGTACACAAACTTCAAGTCATGCATGATCCTTTCCTTTGAGTAAAGCATCTGCAGGTTTCAGTAACTAATACCAGTAGCAATTTTTTCAGTAGCAAGCTGCTAACTGCCCTTAACCTCTCAGACTTCCAAAGCAGATTCTCCAATTTATCACAATAGTGCTTGAATTGCAGTCCTCAGAACTACAATTCTATCAAATATATATTTATACTCTCTAACTTTTATGATTTTGAGTATTTTGTAGAATCTGTATTCACTGAATTTACTTGTGTCTACATGTCAGAATATTATCATTTTACATACTCCTGACTTGTTCCTCATTCCCAATCACTTACTTGGTATCCAGAAGCAGAAGTGGGAAGTGTCTGGCATAGAAGGTTGCTTTTTGGTGGAAATTTTGTTGTCTAACATAATATTCCCTTCTAATTAAAATCCACCATTTAGTCTTTTATTTAAAATTCTGAGAGATAATTTGCATTCCCTTCACCAAAGAAGGAGGTTTAAGGCCAGGGGAACAATCTCCATCCCTTAGGACTGTTTAATTCCCAGAGGGCCTGATATGCCTCGCCTGGTCAGGAGAGGGCAGTGTTGAAGCGCCTTCTCTGACCCAGAGAGTGTTACTGTGCTGCTCATTTTACCAGAGATTTGAGTCCTTTTGTTCTCCCATGTGGAACAAGGGAAATGGAACACCAAGTGAGTAGTAGATAGCGTGGAACTCCACGCTAAGTTGGCCAGCTTTATTGCATATATTTTAAGGACAGATAATTGGAAATAAAACAGTTGCCTGTTCTTGTTTAATCTTGGTCATCCCATGGAGATTCAGATTCAGAGTCAGTGTGTTTGGAAGCCTTAAGGAGAGCAGGTTAGGGAGGAAAGGTTGGTAAAAAAAAACAGTAAAATTGGTGATGCATCATAGATAATGCATTTCCAACCAACAAAGATAGGGGAAGAAGGAGAACGGTTTGGAAATGAGTATACTTTTGAACATCTTTAATTTATAGTTTTAAATAATATGTATTTTGCTTTTATAGCTCATATTAAATTAATTAATGTAGAAAAGACACATGAGGCATAAATATACCCATAATCTTACCAAAGTCAAATATTATTAATCTTTTACACATTCTTCTTCAGTTTTAAAAAAGTTACATTAGCTATAGTGTTATTTTTATTGTAATTATTTTAAGTTTACAAAAATATTCAAAACATCTTCATAGCATTTAAGTATTTTGTCAGATTGAAATGCATTAATTAACATTAACACCAAACAAAATTTGTAGCAGCACTTATGCCTGTGATAGGCAACTCTATATTCTTACTCCTCTCTGGTCTTACCATGTTTCATTAGAGACATGATTGGACCAAAATGTCCCTTTGTCCATTCCTACACCCTTGAAAATGAATATATATGGAGAAAATTCTGAAACAATGCTAACTGGACTAATTTTAAATTGACAACAAATAACTTCAAAATGATTTTTAAGAATATTTTTTATTATGGGTAATAACCTGGAAGGAGAAACAATAAAATACTTATCAACTGCTAAATAGATTTTTAAAAAAATGTGGTGTATCTATAAATGGACTATAGTCAATTAAGGGCATACAGTACTGGTGTGTGGTCCATGGATGAAACTTGAAAATATAATAAACAAAATAAAGCACACATAAAATATCTCATACTGCACATTTTATTTATATAAAACTCCCAGAAAGTTAAGTCCATAGAGACAGATAATTCATTGGTAATGGCCAAGCACAGGGTACAGGGAAGAAAGTAACTTGAGTTAATGCTCATGGACATGGGTTTCTTTCAGGATGATGAAAGTATTTGGAAATTGATAGTGGTGTAGTTGTACAGTCTTTACAATATACTATAAAATGATGACTTGTATGCTTTAAAATGACAAATTTTATTGGCATCTGAAATGTGACCTAGTAAAAACAAATGATTAAATAAATTAAAGGCAATGAGGGTATTCTGTTATCCCACCTAGCATGTTTCACATAATTCTCTCCAAAGATCTCCACCTGGATCCATCCAAATGCTCTCCACCTGTGTGTCTGAAGCCAATTTAAACCTGCTGCTCCTAAGCCCACTGCAGCTTCCTGGAGGAAATTGAAGATATATGTGAAGGTATATGGGCAGGGGAAAAGCAAAGAGTAAAGAAAGATGTGAAGTCCTGGTCTAGGAGTCTGTTTCTCATACTCCAGTTATGTTTACACACACTTTTTATACGGATTACATAATAATTTATTCAAATCACCTTTTTGTTTGTTTTAATTATATTGGAATAAAAGCTATAGTATGGAGATTTCAGTTGAGCTATATATATGTTACTTTAAGGTATGGAGTTTATGCCAATAATAATTAGTAGCCTAAAAATTGTTTAAATTGTTTATAGTTCAATGTCACTTAATGTTTTAAAAATTATCAGACATAGCCCTATAAAATGTTGATACAAGTACAAATAAGACACAGTTCAGATACTCAAAATACTTGCAGTAGATAATTTTAAAATGCAATGAAATTCAGCTGCATGTTCAATTTTAAGCATAATTTTTCAAATTTATTAAAACTTTAATTGGGTTAAATTATGAGAAGTTGTGACTCTGGAAGGACATTTTCTATCTAACTCCAGAATAGTGGGTCATTTCAAAATAAAAAAGAGTTGCTGTAACTATATCTAGTATTTCTATCAGTCATTATGTGTTATCTCCTGTGTAAATGCCTCAGGATTCATAAACTCTGCATTGCATTCTATAACTTTTTCTGGTGCTAATGTTTGTATTATTAAGTTTACATTAATTTTATAGTCTCTAGTATTTCAGAGAAAGTAGATAAAATTAGATAAGTGATTTCAAATTTGTCATAATATAGAATCACACATTGTTATGAGAAAATGAGACAGTCAAAATTATAGCTACAGTTGAAATAACAGGTTGAGATTATTGATATGTGACATCCTGTTTAGAAGATACCTGGAATCAAGTGTTGTTCCTGCAGTTTTGTTTTCTATGTAGACCTAAGTGTAACCAGAGTGGCATATGTATGTTTGAAAGAACCAGTCAGAAAGAGAAGACTAACTGAAACAACCTGGTGCCTCAGTATTAGCGTTCTGTTCTGATATACAGAACAAACCAAGATTCTTAAATGTTTGCTCATTTGTTTAAATAGTTTCAGATGTAGATACTTGTGGAAAATATAATAACTTTTATAATCTCAGGTTGCTCCTCTAAATCAACCTAATATAGCTATCAAAGCTATCTATGATAGTCAAGAGTGTTTTTTTTTTTTTAAGATTTATTTATTTATTCATACAGAACTGGGAAGCAGGCCAGAGATGCGGAGGGTGAGAGGATTCACCAGAGACAGAGCAGGGAATAGAACAGACAGATTGATGAAGTACACTGCTGAGGGGAGTAGAGGGCAGGCCGGGAGAGGTCTGCCTCGCCATGTGGTCACCTCCTGGGCAGGCGGGAATTGAACTCATGCGGAAGTGGTTTAAGCTTCTTTGTGCTGTGCTTTAACCTGCTGCGCCACTAGGGAGGGCCTCAAGAGTTTTTTTGTAGAAAAACATTTTCAGGACATGGTCACGAATTTGTTTGGTCTTCAGGCCATAGACTATAGGATTGAGAAAAGGTGGCACTATGAGGTAAAGGTTTGATAAGAGGATGTGAACATAAGGTGGAATATGAGAACCAAACCTGTGAGTGAAAAAGGAGAAAAAGGCAAGCAAGTAGAATTGCAGAAAGACACAGATGTGGGCAATGCATGTATTAAAAGCTTTGAATCGTGCCTCCTTCTGGGGCAGTTGAAACACAGTGATAAAGATTTGAACATAGGACAAGGTAATAAAGATTATGTCAAACCCTAAGATGGCAAAGGCAACAAATAGACCACATATCTTGTTGACCCGGATGTCTTCTACAGCTAGCTTCACGATGGCCATATGTTCACAGTAAGAGTGGGAGACGATTGTAGTTCGGTAGAATTTAAGACGGCATTTGAGAAGCATTAGGCTTGTAGTTACAAGAATGGCAGCCCTGAGTGTCACCCCAACTCCAATGTAAGTCAAGAGTTTTTGGGAGAACACAGTAGCATGTCTCAAGGGGTCGCAGATGGCTACATAGCGATCAAAGGCCATTGCCAGTAGGATGCCTGATTCAGTGGCCTGGAATGAGTGAATGAGCCACATTTGCAGAAGGCAGGCATCAAAAGAAATCTCTGTCAAATGAAACCAAAAGATACCTAACATTTTTGGAAGAATACAGGTGCTAAGTGCAATGTCAGTGACCCCCAACATGGCTAAAAAGATGTACATGGGTTTATGAAGGCTTTTTTCATATCTGATTATAGCTAGAATCAGGGAATTCCCAGTCACAGCAATGAGGTACATGGCACAGAATGGAATCCCAATCCAGCACTGCACTGACTCCAGGCCAGGAATTCCAACAAGAGTTAGTACTGAAGGCATGAAGATGGAGCCATTCAGTGTGCCCATTGTGATTTCATCTGTCGACTTGAGGAGTGGTTTTGCCTCATCTTCAATTATCTGTGAAGCCTTCATGAAATAAAAATAAAAATAATTTATTTTAGCACAATAACCAGTACTTTATTAGGTTAGGAGATTGTCTTTTTATCTTTCCTAACTAATATACTGCTCTCTAATTTTATATCTATCTTCCCAAAAGTACTGAGAGGTCAATTATCAGGTCCAATATTTCTGCTGAGATGTGAACACTACCTTAATCACTAAGTGTGGCTTACTTATTTTTGATAAGTGAAATGAGTTGGATGATTATTTCTGGTCTATGAGTGCTAGAACCGATTTGTCCTTGCTAATCATCATCTGTCTGGAGAGGTGAGGGAATCGTTTAATGCAGTCTAAATATATTTCAAACTAGATCCACTGTGGTGATAGATGACTACATGATCAAAATCAGAAGTCAAGTTGGCCAGAAAAAGTCTCAGTTTTGTAACTCACCAACTTGTTTTCCTAGGTTAGTTTCTTCAGAATTTGCTCCCCATCCAGTAAGCCATCAGAATACTTTCATCTATTTGCAAAATGTGCACTGTGTTCCAAAAACCCAGTCATATATTTATACCACTACTCACTTATTCTACATGAAATTGAATCAATTACTTTTGAGTTCATGGGTTTTTTCCTTTGCAGTGCCTTTCAGAGCTTTTCTCAGTATGCCCTTGTGGACTATGCTTTGTATTTAATTTCAAGTGCCAGTCTGCCATCTCTGTGCTTCCAGCTTCCATCAATGATCATTATTACAATCTCCCAAATCTGGAGAGGTATATATTATTAACTATTTTTTTAATATTTATTTATTCATTTATGCACATAGAACTGGGGTACAGGCATGGTGAGAGGATACACCAGAGAAAGAGTGGGAAGCAATACAGGCAGATTGATGGAATACACTGCTGAGGGAAGAGCAGTGGGCGTGAGATAGGAGAGGTCTGCTATATAATGTGGGTCACCTCCCCATCAGGGCATCAAACTCATGCTAAGGTGGCTTGGCTGAGGCTAGCTTCACAGTTTGTGCCTTAGTCCATTGCACCACCAGGGAGGGCCCTATTACTGTTTAAAAGAACTGAAATCTCTATAAAGGAAATGTTTTCTCTATTTACATTTTATGTATCTTCTATTCACTCAAAAATTATGATTGTTTTTTACAAGTGAAATAATTTTTCTAGGACTTATATTCTGTCCATATCACTGTCTTCACTGGTTATTTCATGCTTAACATAGTATGCTTCCATAACCTCACATAAGAGGATATCTTCTCACTTCCTATAACTTTGGGGAGTGGTCTGCCCTATCATCTATTGATCTCTTTTTACAGAAAATACTTCCACTTCAGTGCATGTAAAATAATAATTTTAAAATCATAGCTATTTTCTTTCATTAGTTGTATAGCTCATTTTCTAGAAATGATTAGTTTAAAAGTTACAGAAAGTTAAGGATGTCTTATCACAACAGATTAGGGACAGAAAAATCATCACTACATTCATTCCATCATTCTTTCTTCCCCCCCTGAAAAACTTTATTACCTTTTGCATACAGACTAACAACATTTAGTAAAGAAAGGAAAGATATCTCTAAACTTCAAAATTCATAAACCAAAGTAAATATATTTGTATCGTTGTGTGCTTCTATGAAAGGGTAGATAAAATGCATCTAGATCAAAAGCAGTAGGATTTATTTATACTTAATACATTTCACTAACAGCAAGGCTTACCAATTTCCAATATTTCTTACTGAGGAATCAAAGTAGATCTTCAAACATGAAGATTATAGTATTATATACAAACTAGATGTTTATTTCCTAATAATCTTATTTAAAAATACATAAATTAAATTTTCAATGAGTTCTGCAAATTGTTTGAAGTAATTTCAAAACAAAGATATAATTATTTATTCTGTAATAATGAATATCTACATTGTGTTAAAAGCTTGGAATTTATAAAGCAGCATCTATACTTGATTAAACAGGTGGTGTTGCATCTAGCATTAAGATTTTTAAAAACATTTAGATTATTTTTATTTCCTTATGTTAAATCTACTTGAATCTAAATTTTATAATAATATTGACCCAGAAAGATGAAAAAATAATTGTATCCTATGAGATTTTATAATTCAGTTGAAAATATGATATATGTCAGGGTAAAAGTAAATCAAACTGGATTTAATATAATAGCTAATAGATATTTCAATCAGTGTTCTTTTTCTGATTGTGATAGAAACAACTGCTCTGTTAACTTCTTAGTTCACCAAATAGGTAAAATACATAAATTACAAATAATAATACAAACTTATTTGGTTCAATGCATATAAACAACTGTCACAGCATCATATCATGTTTAACTTGCTTAGTTTTTGATTTGGTTCAAACATATTACCTTTTGAAAATACAATCTACTAGTAGGTTGATGTAGGGCTTAAGTGATGAAACTTACACATAAGAATTCATGTTGGAAGATATGTGTGGTAACCCAGACAGAATATTAAAGATGTGACATATGAGACTCACTGTGATATAGGGAAAAGTCAAAAAAATGAAGGCACGTATGTTTGCGGATAGGAATTACAGAAACTTACAGATGAGAGTTACTGAAAGCTAGACTAGTAGGCAAGATTAGAGGCAAGTTTCTGTATTTAGATATGCATATATTTAGCAGAGGGAGGAAAAATATCTTTAATCTTTGAAATTCATATGCTAAGATAAACTTGCATATTCTGCATAGCCTAAACCCTTCACCATTATTGTCACAGCATCAATTCTGACTCAAGCTATTCTCATACTCTAAAAAATTAAAGGGATAGAGAAGTGCAAATCCAATGTTCCACTGTCTTGGTGATCTTTCACTTCTGTAGAATCTGTGACATTTGCCCACTGCTTTCTGTTTTATACTCTCCTTTGTTGGGAATTCTGTGTTTTCTGAGATTGTATAACACAATTCAAATGTCAATTAGATCTTTATATTGAGCCCCAAAGTGCCTGTTTCTAAATTTTTCATAAAATTCCAACTACCTTCCAATAATACACATCAGTCAGAATCATGGCAATTATGGCATAGAATCTTAAATATTCAAGAGAGTTTAAGTTCTGGATACCACTAACAGCTTTGCTTGCCTGGCATCAAATGGCAATTGTTACCATTCCTTTATTGCAAAAAACAATACTAATGGATAGAAACACATAGCAGTACTAATCTACACAGTAAGAATTAATGACATAACCCATTTACAGTACTTAGAAACATAAAACCTATTTTTCTGTCAGTAAAAGCTATTAGCTCATAGAAGTTTATCCTTTCCTTCCCGTGAATAAGTTTAGATGTTTGATGAAAATTTCCTCTGAATAGAGCACTTCCCCAGAGTAATTTATAGGGTAATAATTTTCCCTACATCTTTCTTTCTAAATGTGTGAAATTTCCTGACCCTTTAAGAAATAAATCTGCCATTCACTTATTATCAAAAAGTCCTAATATTGCCAACTTCACTTTAAAATTTGTCATCCAGTTTGCCATTCACTAATTCAAAACTATTTTGAAAAGCATAAGACAAAGTCTTCCTGGCATCTTATGATTCAGCTACTGTGAACTTCAATTATATCTTTTAAAAATCATCTTTGTATCTTATTCTACTACATGGAATTATGTTCTCTTTGAAATGAACCCTCTATTTCCTCACACTCAGTGCAGAATCAAGCCCAAGGACTTACCAGGGATAATCCGAGGTGATGTACATGAAAACCGTAGATTGGAAAAATATCTGATGCCTTGGGTGGTGGCAGATGAGTGTTATGTAATATAGGTAACACCAGGGGGATTGGCTTCCATCATTTCCTCATCAGCTCTTAGGTTCACCTGGGACAAAGATGAAAAAAGAAATGCAATGATTTTAAATTTAGGAGATTCATTTTCTAACAGATGACCACATCTAAAAAAGTTGTCTTTAATGCTGCCTCCTCTTTGGAACTTATTACCACAGAAGATCTCCTTTAAATAATTCCTAAGAGAAGACAGTGCCCCACAACACAAAACACGTTTGTGATAATATTTGCAAAAATAATGAGTAAATGTATAGAAATAGAAGCATCTTAAGATATCCAGAATAATTGGGTACAGACATATTGTAAAAGAAATAAAGGAAATCATTCTGTAACATAAATTCATTGTTGAAACAGTGATTTCATATTTAAACCAGGGACATGGACAACCATAGACTTGAAAATGAATGGGAAAATATCCTATGAAAATGAAGATGAAAAAGAAGTCTATGTTACTCTACTCATATTAGATAAAAGAGACTTTAAAACAAAACTGTGGTCCCTCCTGGGGGGGCAGGGGGTTAAAGCACAGCACTGAGAATCTAAAGCCGCTTCTGTATGAGCTCGATTCCGCCTGCCCCGGAGGAGACCACATGGCGTGGCAGGCCTCTCCTGACCCGCCCGCTGCTCCCCTCAGCAGTGTACTTCGTTGATCTGCCTGTTCTGCTCCCCGCTCTGTCTCTGGTGAAGTCTCTCACTGCCCCTGAGTCTCTGGCCTGTACCCCAGTTCTGTATGTACAAATAAATAAATCTTAAAAAAAAAAACTGTAATGAAACTATATACTTACAAAAGCGGTAACCCCTCAGGAAAATATATATATATATATATAAAGGAAAACCCCTCAGGAAGAGATATCTATTTGTATATATATATAATACATATGAAAAAGAATTCAATGGATAAAACTGGAAATGAAAGAACAGACATTACATTGGAGACCACTGAAATACAAAGGATTATAAGAAACTAATATGAATACTTACTAACAAATGGGACAGCCTAGAGGAAATGCATAATTCATTCATGGATAAAAACATACTGTAAAAACAATACTTATTTTACATGAAGGAAGAGAAATATAAATATTCCTCTCGCAAGTAAAAAGTCTGAAACAGTCAAAGAGTATGTGGTACATTTAGAAAACAGATACAATATCCAAGTGGGATTTATTCCAGGGATACAAGGGTGACTCAACATATGTGATTCATCAAAGCAACAACTAAAAGATGAAATTTATACAATCATCTCAACAGGTACAGAAAAAAAATGATGAAATACAATATATAGTTGTATATATTTTAAATTTATATATAATATGTGTAACTTACTGATTTTCAGTATTGTACTTTGTTGAATTATAAATTGTTAAAAAAAAAATGTCTTACAGCTTTCTTTAGCCTATGAAGGAAATTTTTGCCTCTGTTCCTGCCATGTATATGATCTATATTTTTCTTCATGAACACTTTACTTTTAGTTTCTACATTTAGGTTTACTATTATTTTGTATGGTATATGTATTTTATATTTTGCATTTCTATATACCAGTTTTTGCTAGTTGTGATGCAATTTGTTGAATTACATCATATTTTCCACTGAATTGCTATATTGCCTAAAATCCATTGACTGTAATGTTGTGGGTTCACTTGTAAGTTCTCTACTCTGTTTCACAAACTTGCTGGAAATATTTGTGACCAATCAGATGGTTACTTGTGAAGTCTGATGAAGGAAGCACTTGAACAATAATACATTCAATTAAAGTTATTTTTTTATAAATGGCTTTTTTATTGAAGTAATGTTTTACATTGTTGTTTATATTTTAGAAGTAGAGGATCACCTCCCCATTTAGTTGATGTTACCATAGCACCCATAATTCACCACCAGAATCTATTGTGCTTCTGGCCCTTTTTGTGCTCATCCCAACACATTTCTTTCCCTTTATGAATCTCCTAGCTCTATAGTCTGCTTTCAAGGGCTAGCTTTTGAGTTTGGCTTTATTTAATCCTTTGTCTGGTTTATTTATGGTTCACTTATAAGTAACACTATCCAGTATTTGTCTTTCTCCTATTTTGTTTAGCATAATCCCTTCCAGCTCCATCCAAGTTTATCTTTTTATTTTATATATAGTTGTGTTGATAGCTTTGCTATTGTAACAGTACTGCAATGAACATGGGAGCGCATATTTCTCTCGGTAATTCAGTATTTATTCATCCTATTTTAATCTTAACAAAATAAATGGACATAAACTTTGAAATATCTAGAAAATGGGCCCCTCCCCTCAGCAGTGTACTTTGTCAGTCAGGCTGTTCTGTTCCCCACTTTATCTCTGGCGAATCCTCTCACTGCCCCTGCACCTCTGGCCTGTACCCTAGTTCTATAAATAAATAAATAAATAAATACATACATACATAAATCTTCAAAAAAATGAAATATCTAGAAGAAATTCAATTTACCCACTATAAAAGGTCTTTTCCCAAATAATTTTACTTTCAACAATTTACCATGTAATCATCCTATTTCAAGTTATTATGGGATAGAGTAATGAGTATACTTTTGTCTTTGCAATATGCCAGTTTTTCTCTGTGTGATTCTGATTCTGATAATTTGACTACCACAGCAGCTAAAAGTCTGGACTCAAAATATTTTATAGATACTTACAATCAGATAAGATACAAACATTTTCTAATTTCATGTTCTGTCTCTATGTCAACCCTATATGCTTACATGTTTCCATGATGACTTCCAGAACTGGTAATTATAAAGCAAGATTAAATGATTTTAAATAATCTTAGTATTATAATGTTTTAGTATAGTCTTCTAATAATGGCTTTTACTCATTAACTTTTGCAATCAGCTTGCTAATAAGGAAAATATAATTTTCATCCCTACTTAAGCAATGTTTCCTCTAGGAGAAAAAAGTGTTCTATTTTTCCAATTAATAGACCTGTATTGTAGAAAACTAAACAATTGTAATTACTATCAAAATTATCACATTTTTAATTTCATTAAAGTTTTATTGAAATATGTTTTGACTTTTGCTATGTAATACCTACTTAATATTCTTGAATTTTTTCTTATCTATATAGACTACTCATTTAACCCTTCACATGAAAGTTTGCTGAACTCTAGTTAAACATTAAGAAATTACTTTTGATTTTCTTTCAGTTTATTCCTAAACCAATTCTTAATGAAATCTTTGGGAATCTAGTGATTCCCATCTAATCACATCTACTAAAAAAATGGATATTTAAAATAGTTTTAAAATATTCTCCAAGATAGCGTTAATTTACAAATAAATTTACAAAACATGCTCAGCATTCATTTGATAATTCACATTTCCATAAAACAATGAGATTGTCTACCTTCTTTGTGGTATACAGTCCACTATTTCCCTTATATGTAATGATTTAATATTATAACTCAAAATATGGAAATGTGCACATGTGAATATTTTCTATAATTTTTGAAAATTTATTGATGAGCTGAATTTTTCAGGAATATTCCAACAAACTTAGTTTCTCAGATTATGAATTGTACACAAAACAATAATCTCTCTTCACTGATATAAACTAAGCATAGCATAATCATTACCTGTATAATTTACCATTATGACACAATTTCATAGCATAATATCTAAACAGTGTACATTTTAATAAAAATTAATGAACCCTTAAGATTAAAAAACATACTTTATATTCATTGGGCAGGCATTCCCCCACATGCCCATGTAGAAACTTTACACAGATATACATGCACCCTTCCTAGAGAAAACAATCTTCTAATGACACATTGTAGGTTTCACAACAAATTTCAACTGTTTTACACACAGTACATGACTATTCCTGATATTCTTAATTCCTTCCTGTTCCCAAATTGTCCTTTTCCTTGAAAACACTTTTCAATTTCTTTAGCCACACTCTCGAATTTAAATCTCCTCTGTCATCTATTTGTCATATGTCCCTAGCTATTTGACTACAGATTCATATTTCCTTCCTCCTCAGACAGCCTGATTAAAAAACAAAACAAATATGTCTGCTGACCACTCCTTACAGTTAGATTTCAAAGCATCATTCTCTGTGATCCTCACAATCTAAGCATAGCATAATCATTACCTGTATAATTTACCATTATGACACAATTTCATAGCATAATATATAAACAGTGTACATTTTAATAAAAATTAATGAACCCATAGATGGGTAAATGATGAAGCTAGCCCAAAACAAATAATTGTTATGTACAAGGCATAACTTGAATTCTCATGACATTTGTGTTTGTAACCCCCTTAATGAGCCCACAAATGTACAGAAATATTTATTTATTGTCTTAGCTGATTTTTAGCTCTTGTTTTGATTTTATTTTTATTTTTATAAAACATGGCCAAGGTACACTTCTTCAACTTTTTCAATGCCTGTAATGGTTAAGGAAATCAAGCTTATTATTTTCATTGAGAACCTAAATATTCCAGAAAAATGGTTTCAATGAGTTTATTTAAATCAGTGAAAAGGTAAAACTGAAATTTCCTGGAAAAGGGTTCTTATAGGAGGAAGCTCAAGCAGGGTTTATAAAGCCGGGTGGGGGGGGGAAATTACTGATATTTTTATAGGTTAGGATGATATTTAAGCCAGAAAACATGCTTCCAGATTCCACAAAACAATAAGGTGAAAAAAATTCAAGCATCTCATATAACATATTTTTATTTTATTTTGCTTTGAGATATTGTTACAATTTCAAAAAGAGAAAAGCACTAGGTTATCAACCAGTTAGATTTTTTTTTTTAAGGAAAGATTTTTTTTTTTTTAAGATTTATTTATTTGTGCATACAGAACTGGGGAACAGGCCAGAGGCTCAGGGGTGGTGAGAGGCTTCACCAGAGTCAGAGCAGGGAACAGAACAGGCAGATTGATGAAGTACACTGCTGAGGGGAGCAGCGGGCGGGCCAGGAGAGGTCTGCCACGCCATGTGGTCACCTCCGGGGCAGGCGGGAGTCAAACTCATGCGGCTTTAGATTCTCAGTGCTGTGCTTTAACCCACTGCGCCACCAGGGAGGGCCCAACCAGTTAGATTTTTATGAGCATAACATTTTTACCAAGTGAATGCGAATCTGTTTGGTCTTTGCACCATAGACAAGTGGATTGAGAAATGGAGGCACCAACAAGTAAATGCTAGAAAAGAGGATGTGGATGTAAGGGGGGATGTGAGAGCCAAACCTATGTGTGAAGAAAGAAAAAAAGGCGAGAACATAGAACTGAAGGAAGACACAGATGTGAGCAATGCAAGTATTGAACGCTTTTAGCCTAGCCTCTTTCTGGGGCAAACGAAAAACTGTGATGAATATCTGTAGATAAGACAATGTGATTAATATGAGGTCAACTCCTGCAACAGTGAAGGCCACAAACAAACCAAAGATTTTGTTGACTTGGACATTTCCTACAGCCAGCTTCACAATGGCCATATGCTCACAGTAGGTGTGGGAGATCAAGGTCGTGTGATAAAATCGCAATCGGCACTTAATCATCACCAAAGTTGGGGCTACGAGAATGGCAGGTCTGAGGACCACCACAACCCCAATTTGGGTGACTAGTTGATGGGTGAAGATAGCAGAATGCCTCAGTGGGTAGCAGATGGCCACGTAACGGTCCAGGGCCATGGCCAGCAGGATTCCTGACTCTATGCCCTGCAAAGTGTGGATGAACCACATCTGAAGCAAGCAGGAGTCAAAATAAATCTCTGGTGCATGGAACCAGAAGATCCCAAGCATCTTGGGCACAATGCAGGTAGCAAGTGCAATGTCTGTGACCCCTAACATGCCCAAGAAAATGTACATGGGCTCGTGGAGGCTGTGCTCTAATTTGATGACCATCAGAAGCAGGGAGTTTCCGATCAGAGCAATGAGGTACATGGCACAGAATGGAATCCCAATCCAGCTCTGCACTGGCTCAAGGCCTGGGATCCCTAGTAAGGTCAACATGGAAGGCATGAAGACTGTGCTGTTGGAAAGGGACATGGTGCTGCTGAGCCTCCTGGTGTCCACTACAGTAACCTCTCAGGTTGTGTTATGGTTCCTCTTCTCTTCTATGTCCTATTTTCATCAAAATTCATGATATTGAATCTTTCTGATTTTGGTAGAATTCCCAGATCATATCACCCTTCTCAAATATATTGTTGAAGGGAAAATACAGACTCAAAGAACACATCATTGTTTCAGGAAGGTCATCCAAAAGCCCTTTATCATGCTCCGATGTTCTGGGGATAGAACCAGAAAAGTAAGAAGTAAGCTACTTGCCTGCTTGTCATTTCCTTTGTAGACCTGTGGACAAAAAATTAGACATTTTTTATTGTTTGGAACTAATTGATTTAATTCAGAGTTTGATGAATCTTTCTATAACAAACAAGCCAGTTGTTCTGCTAGGAGTCTATTAAGCCAAATAGAATCTGGCAAACTCAGATTCTGACCAATGCATAAATATAAAAAGCTTCCTATGAAAGAGAATAGAAACAGTTGTCACTGGAGCATATACCACAGTGGTGTATCTATTTTTTTCCTATATAAATGTATATATCTCTATAAGATTGGATGTCTTTACAGAAGAATTTTAAGGAAGAGTTTTAGGAGATTTTCAAATTTGTATACTTTTAACAAGTCTAGCTAAAAATTTTTGTTTCTTTTACACTTCCAGTAAGACTGACTTTTATTTTGCCTATGTTTGTAATAGCTGAAATTTTTAAAAATTGGTATTCTTGATATAATTCACATACTATAATATAATATAAAAACCTACAGAGGAGAAATATGTAGAAGGCAAAAAATTTAGTAGCATTAGCAAGATAGAGGAGCAAGAGAGTTCATTTTTGAACACTAATGGATAAAATAATATAGGTGACTTTAAGTAATACAGTTATTTTCTGATTTTTTGAAGATTGATTTTATTTGTTTATGTATAACAGAGCTGGATATAAGTCAGAGATGTAGGGGGTGACAGAGTAGGGAGCAGAACAGGCAGAGTGACTAAGTACATTGCTGATGGGAGCGAGATAGAAGTTTGCTGTGCCATGTGGGTTAGCTACCTGGCCTGGGATCTAACTCATGCTTGCAGTGGCTGCCAATAGCTTCATAGAGCTGAGATTTAACCCTTTTCACCACCAGGGAGGTCATTAATTTCTGATTTTAAGCTGTCAAGGCTACCATTAGCATGAGATTTAGTCAATATGATTAACTATCCCATAATAAACTAAGAGAAAAAATAATGGGCTATGTAAAATAAATCAACTATAGACAGAAACAGAAGAATATGCAAATCCTAGGATACCAATAATGATTCAGTATGGGTCTATAGAGCAATGAGCAGAACTTAACAAGTTGTCAATTCACTGAAGATGAATTTTTACAAAACTTCAGTCTTCATGCCTCACATGTAAGTTCTTTGATCAAAATCATTACTTTTTAAAAATTACACATTTAAAACAATTATTCTCAAGTCATACTTTAAGAAAAGCTTGTGATCATTGAAATACAGACTTAATTCATTTCATTATTTCATAGTCAATCCAAGAAAGTCCTTTATTTGAGCAAGTCCATGATCCAAGCTTAAGCTACCAACTATGCCAATAACAGAGGAAGCAGCTGTGCTTTATGCTGCTAAACTCCCAGCAAAAAGACCAAGTTGGCAGGGATCATTCATATTAGGAGGATACATCTTACATCAACTGGTATCTCAGGTAGACTAGTCAATGAAAACTTGTTTTCTATAGTGTGCTCGCCAATGCTTACTTCTGTGGCTCCCCAATTCACATATCATTTATAGATTCCAAAGGGCTGGGACTTAGCTTCTTGAAGGACAATAAAAATTATAATAGGACCCTTCAAAAACAATCACAATGTCTAAATTAATGAAGCATAGGGAGTGATAAGTGAGCATACCACAAAAGTACAACTAGGAGATTGCAAGCGGAAGTGCATACATGAGTACAGGGCTGAGGGGATGGAGTGATTATTGGGTAAGCTGGAAGCACAAGATGATGGGGATGAACTTGCTAATAGTGATATTTACTCACCGGTTGTTGCTTAGAGCCTCTTCTGCTAAAGAGTACACTGGAAGAGTACTGTCAATTCTTTATACCTCTCTCCCACAAAGCTTATCATCATCATCTGCCTTCTTGCCTAGAGATTCAAGCCATATTCCTTTGGGCTTTGTGTTCTGTGACAGGACCCAGTCAATGTCATGAAATCTGACCCATCCAGCACTGTGGCCATTAGTCTATATGCAGACAATTCTGGGATAGACTTCCATGCCTTTCTCTTGTCTCTGCAATACAGACACTCTCCTTCGTTAAGACTGAGGTCATATGTGTGTGATCATCCTCCAGTGAAACTAGTAGCAATGTCTGTACTATTCTTAGGCACAACATGTTTATTTAGTTCAAATAGAAGTGCAAAACTGCTGGTCACCAATTTTAATGTTCCCTAATGAATGTGTAGAAGTGGAGCTATGAATGTGGCATGAGGGATTTCCTTTATTAGATGAAACCATAGGGACCCAGCAGATTTTAATTAAACCCCTTTTGCTCCATCTAAACTCATATCTATCCCTAAAATAGTTTCTAATTGCAATAAAAATGGTTGCAGAAATCTCCTTACTCATCTCTTTGTCTTTCACCACAAGAAAAATCCAGATAAATTAATATACACTAAGTTTCCATTTACAAAAACAAGTTCCTTTTCTGTTGTTCCTATTTGCAACTAAATAAAAAAAATTAAAGGCCACTTACATGTAGATATGCTTTTATACTTATAAATTCTATTTCAGTAAATGATCTTGTCAGCCTTCTTTACTTTATAATTCTTCTTTATTCTGCCTTTCATTCTCCTGTAATTTCATTTCTCAAAATTTTACCATGAAGCTATTTTGAAATTCAACAATAAAATCAGAATTTTCAGTTTTGAAGGAAATTTCTAAATTTTACCTTATTTAGCTGTCAGTGACATGTTCATTTGACTAATTTTTCTTTATCCCCCCTTAATAATTTTCTCCCTTTTTTCTTTCATTCCTTAAGTGAAGTCATTATATATTATATAATATTACATTGTAATATAATATATAAATGCATGATGCAATATATAACATATATTATTATATATTCATGTTGAGTGGAATTGTTTCAGAGGTGTTTTGGCATCTGAACTAGTCAACTTATTCATGAGTCAACAACCAAAAATTTAGATTAGATCTTTCTGGCTCCCTTTCTTTAGCATGCTCACTGATTTTATTTAACATCTGGTCCTTCTTGAAGTTATACAGTGGTTCCTCTTTACCCTACACAAGCTTTCTGATAATTTTATATTTTCAAAACAATCCATCGCCATTGTTATGCTAATTTTTGTTAATATCGTCTCATTCTATTCTAAATACACAAAAACCAGCATGTCTTATCCATATTCATGTAGTACATATATGCTTTGAAAATGTATATCTGGGTAGATCATTATAGTGAAGGTGGGGTTAACAACATTGCTGTATCCTACCAACAAGATGCCAATTGACTTTCTTATCTTGACAACTAAAATATCTTTCCCAGGGTCCCCTAGATATGTGGAGTGAGGCACATCACCCATGGATGTGGAGTTAATATTTGGGAGAAAATAGTCTTTAAATTAATAAAAATTGATGGTTATATCTTAATCATAGAACACATTGTCTATGAAGGAAAAATCACAAAAATATAGCTTTTCAATTTATTTAACTCATCAAAATGTCTTTTATATTTTTAAATGTTATTCACTTTTTAAAATTACACTAACATTGGTTTACAACACTGTATTTTATTCAGAGGAATAGGCTTATACCTACCCACATGAGTACCCTTCCATACCACATCCCCTACCAGACCATACTTTATACCTTTGAGACTCCTTCCCTTGATTCCCACCCCCACTCCCATTCTAGACTTCTCAGTTCTGCTCAGTTTGTTTTGGCTTAGTTTTGTCATTTTCTTGACTTTATTCCCCTGTATTCAACATACACATGAAAATATCTGATATTTATCTTTCTTCCTCTCATTTATTTCACCTTGCATATTCCCCTTCAATTTCACCCATGTTGTTGCAAATGGCAAAATTTCATCATTTTTAGAGCTTAAGTGTTTCTTTATGTCCTGTCTAGTAAAGAAATTTGTAGAACTAATAATCACCCTTTACAAAATATTTCTGTGTTCAAACAATTTATGTTCAAAATTCATCCCATAGTATCCTGCTCCAGGTTTGTAGAAAGAAAACCAAAACTAATCTTTTGTTCTTGCAGTGATTTTTTTTTCCTCTTTTTTTTTTTAACATTTTTTGGTTTCAATATGAAACTGGACCTGAGAATTTGAAGACCACATGATTGGACAATCTGAATCTGACTTTAGATATTTTATGTGATAGCAATAATTTAATATGGTACAAATGCTTATTAGTTTCACATTCTGTCTCCGTGTAAACTATCCCCAGACATTTCCAGTATGACTGGTAATTAACAGTTACTGGAGACATATTTCAAATGTCTCCAAATACACTTGGAATTATATACTGTCCTGTGACCCAATTTGGGTAAGCTACTAGTTAAAAACAGTGTTTATGCAAGTGCAATTACAATCACCTTGATAGTAGACAAATATTAACTTTCAGTCCCCACTTAAGCAGAATATTTCCTTATTAAAAAAATGAATTCCGGAAAACATTTTCTCACACAAAAGTAGCGATAAAGGACTGATCACAAAAATATACGGAGAACTGATGAAACTCAACAAAAAT
>NW_004567116.1:36242902-36249423 GCF_000260355.1 Condylura cristata | reverse complement strand
GGATTACAATTGAGATGAAAAAAAAATGTGTGCAAAATGATGTAAAAATAAACTTTTTAATAAAATAAAAAAAAATGAATTCCATCCTTCCAATTAGTACACATTTGTTTTAGAAGAATACACAATCATTTTCGCTAGTATTAATAACATTGATACTATACTATAAATTTTTTGTTGAAGAAAATAATAAATTCTGTTATGTAAATACCTATATAATATATTGAATTGTTATTTGCCACAAAACATAAACTAACTTATCTGATAATTTAAATAAAATTTGATAAAAGCTGGCTAGAACATTAATAATTCTGATGTTATTTTAGTTTTATTCCTAAGGAAATTATGTTAAGAAAAATACCTCTATTGATAATCCAACATACTTACATCTTCTAAATACTGGTGTTTAAAGCAGTTTCAAAAGATGCCCTAAGATAACCATCAGTTTACAAAGTAACTATACTCAATTGTCATGCTAAAGTCTACATTATAAGATCAGCCAGAAATTCCATAATCTATATGACATAAACCTCAATTGTTTTAAAAATTTTTATCTGTTTTAATGTCATAGGGCATGTGCATCTTTACAGATGTAAATATTTTCCATAATCTCTTTAAAATAGTCAATGAACTGAGGTTTTCATGAACAATCCACTAGTCTCTAAACCTTAGACTTTGACAAACACACTATGTCTTCACTGATAAGCTAGCCTTGAAATTAAATGCTTGCAATGAGAACACGTGATACCACAAGCCCAAATACACACACACACACACACACACACACATTTCTCAACATTGCCCAAGGTCATCATTGAAATTCATTACTTTATTTTATTATTTTTTCAACATATTCATTATATCATCCTTCATTTTCATACAATGTATGGTCTCCCTGTGAAACTCCAACCACCAATTTCCCCTAGCACCGTCACCATAGGTGATATGCTCTTACTATCCCTGTCCTGGTCTTTCTCCCTCTTTCTCCCCTACAGAAAGGCCCTGATCTGTAGTTGCCTGATGATTTTTATTTTTGCTTTATTATAGTTAGTTTTTTCTGATTCCTTTTTTTTTATTCTCTACATTTCTACTGTAAGTGAGACCATTCAATATTTTTTTCTTTCTCTTTCTGGCTTATTACTCTGAGCATAAATAATCCCTTCCAGCTCCATCCAGGTTGCTGGAAAGGGCATGAGTTTAACCTTTTTTGATTGTTGAGTCATTGTGCCCATCAACTTACCTTACTAGAAAAATAAACTGTGCAATTTCCTAAACCATTTTCTCTAGTTTAAATCTCCTCCAAAATCTACATACGTGGTGCCCTTACTTGTATGGTCACTCATTTATCAAGAATCAGACTACCTAATTTAACAACAATAACAACAAAATAAAATAATACAAATTAACTCTCCAAATAGCTGCTTTTCACTAGATTTCCAAACTTAACTTCACCTGTTGCTCTCACACATCATGCAAACCACTAATGCTGTTGTTTAAAGTATGTCACCATCCCCCCTGGGTCATCTTCACCAGAGAAATATATCAAGTTGATTATTTTACATTTATTTAGGATATTGAATATTATAAGATTTTGGTAACATTTGTAGATTTAATACAAAAATAAATGGCACAAATATCAGAGAATTTTTTGATGCATGAAATAAAACACATGAATTTTGTGATTTGTATGCATATAACTCCTTCAGTGACTGGAAAACATAATGGAATTATTAGACCTAGTTTTTTATTTGATCTACAGTTTTTACACTTCTTCACTTATATAGAAATGGTTAAGAATGTTTTCTCAGATTTTATGAGCATAACATTTTTACCAAGTGAATGCGAATCTGTTTGGTCTTTGCACCATAGACAAGTGGATTGAGAAATGGAGGCACCAACAAGTAAATGCTAGAAAAGAGGATGTGGATGTAAGGGGGGATGTGAGAGCCAAACCTATGTGTGAAGAAAGAAAAGAAGGCGAGAACGTAGAACTGAAGGAAGACACAGATGTGAGCAATGCAAGTATTGAACGCTTTTAGCCTAGCCTCTTTCTGGGGCAAACGAAAAACTGTGATGAATATCTGTAGATAAGACAATGTGATTAATATGAGGTCAACTCCTGCAACAGTGAAGGCCACAAACAAACCAAAGATTTTGTTGACTTGGACATTTCCTACAGCCAGCTTCACAATGGCCATATGCTCACAGTAGGTGTGGGAGATGACTGTCGTGTGATAAAATCGCAACCGGCACTTTATCATCACCAAAAATGGGGCTACGAGAATGGCAGGTCTGAGGACCACCACAACCCCAATTTGGGTGACTAGTTGATGGGTGAAGATAGCAGAATGCCTCAGTGGGTAGCAGATGGCCACGTAACGGTCCAGGGCCATGGCCAGCAGGATTCCTGACTCTATGCCCTGCAAAGTGTGGATGAACCACATCTGAAGCAAGCAGGAGTCAAAATAAATCTCTGGTGCATGGAACCAGAAGATCCCAAGCATCTTGGGCACAATGCAGGTAGCAAGTGCAATGTCTGTGACCCCTAACATGCCCAAGAAAATGTACATGGGCTCGTGGAGGCTGTGCTCTAATTTGATGACCATCAGAAGCAGGGAGTTTCCGATCAGAGCAATGAGGTACATGGCACAGAATGGAATCCCAATCCAGCTCTGCACTGGCTCAAGGCCTGGGATCCCTAGTAAGGTCAACACGGAAGGCATGAAGACTGTGCTGTTGGAAAGGGACATGGTGCTGCTGAGCCTCCTGGTGTCCACTATAGTAACCTCTCAGTTTATGCTATAGTTCCTCTTCTTTGTCCTATTTTCATCAAAATTCATGATATTGAATCTTTCTAATTTTGGTTGAATGTCTAGATAACATTGTCTTTCTCATTCATTTTGTTGAAGAAGAAATATTCAGAGATAAATCACCATTTCAGGAAGGGCATCGACAATCACTGTGCATACATAACATAAGATGGTATGTGTGTCCTGGATTGGCTGCGAAAAATCATCAGAATACCTGTGCAAGCAAATCAACTCATCACCTGTTATTTCCTCTGCAGACCTGTGTGGGATGAGGAGAATTAGATTTATATTTTTTAATTTGGAAATTCTATTGTACAGGTAAGTGAATTTTCCATGGCCTACATGACTTCTAGTTCTCTAGTACACTATTATACCAAGTTGCCTCTGAGTCAGTAAAAGATGGTTTGGTCCAGCGAATTTTCAGGTTCTTACCAGTATATTAATAGAAAATGCTTCCTGTGATGGAGAATATAAATAGAAACAGTGGTTACCAAAAAACATAACTCATTTATGCACCTTATCTATCTACATAACTTTTTCTATTTAAAACTCGATGTCTTTTCAAAAGAATGTGAAGGAAGAGCTTTAGAGAGGTTATTCAAATTATTATTTTGGCAAAGTCTGTTCAAGCTTCCTTCCTAGCTACTTCCTTTATTTTGCCTATATCCTAACAACTGAAATTATTAAAATGATTTCTGTGCTTAACATAGCTGATATTCTGTAGTACACATGACAGAACAGAGGAGAGGGGTTTGTGGGAAGCAAAAGAATTGGCAACAGCAAGCTCGAGGGACATTCTTAAGCTACAAACTGTATTTTCTCAGTGTTAAGCTGAGCTGCCATTAATATGAGATTTGAGCAATTTAAACTCACTACTTGTCAATAAAATATATTGATCTGGAACGTGTGTCATTATGTGAGCTCAGGTATGAATATTAATAGAAAATAGTCTTGAAAGAACAGGACCCTTAAAAGTAGTCAAAAATAGAAACAGAAATGAGATGAAGGGCAGACCCTCAGTTAGCAGAAACGGCTTGGGAGAGAGTTACAGAGCAACTAAAACTCCAGCGCTTCTAAATTTCCTGATGACGAAACTTTCTAAAAAGTGTGCTCTCAGACCTCCTATGAAACTCCTCTAATCAAAATTATTTTTTTAATATTACAGATTTTTGAAGCAAAAACTTTCTCAAGACATACATTAGAGAAATGTTTGTGATTCTGTGAAAAATAGGATTAGCTTATTTCCATATTATAGAAATGCTCAAAAATGTTATTTTATAAGAGCAAGTTTTTGATCAGTTAACTGCACACTTCATGTCACCATAGACAGGCAGTGCAGAAAAAAATTGTTTTCTGTAGGCTGCTAAGCCCCAATGAAAGAGTAAGTCTGCAGGGTCATTTGTAGCAGGAAAGCTGTATCAGCTGATAGGTGCGGAGGATAGGAATATTCAATGAGGAACTTGATTTCTAAAGGGTGCTTCCTAATGCTTATTTCTTTGTCTCCCCAAATCTGCATATCTTTTACAGAATCCTTCTTGAAGGATAGTAAAAATTAGAATAGGAACCCTTTAAAAGCAATTAAAATGTCTGAATTAATAAAGCATAGGGAGTGACAAGTGAGCATTACCATACAGATACATATAGGCATTGCAAGGGGAAGTGCATATAACATGAGTACCTAGAAGCGATAGGCTGGAGTTACTACAATTAGATATGCTACTAGTGCAAGATGCTGAGGGTAAAAGCAGTGCAAGATGATGGGGAGACAAGTGGTATTTTACTTACCAGTTGTTGCATAGAGCCTCTTCTGCTCTGACCAGATTGCGGAAGAGTTAGTTCGTTATGCCACTTTCCCGCATAGTTTATCACTCTGAGATTCAGTTCTCATTCCTTTGGGTTTTGAATTCTGTGATGCCTCTGCATCCTCTGTACCAGCACCCAGTTAATGTCACAAATGGACCATTGGTGTTGTGATCGTTTGCCTAAATGTGGACATCTCTGGGATGGATTTCATTGTTCTTTGTCTCTGCATGCAAGCACACCTTCTCATTTCTAAATTTCTGTAAATCTGTGTCTCTGTGTTAGTATTCTAATAAAAATAATGGCAATGTCTGTATAACTCCGTGGTACAGCTCACACTTAATCTAACTCAAACTTGAGAGGAAAACAGCTTGTCACCAATTTTAATGTTCCTTACTGAATCTGTATATAAGAAGGAATTATGAACATCAATGGGGGATTTCTTAGCAACTAGTCAAAATCATGAGGGACCAGATGGTTTTAATTAAATTCTCTTGGCTCCATCCAAACCAACTTTTAGAATTTCACTTCTACAACTTTTAGAAACCCCATCACTTACTCCTTTTGTCTCTCAAAACTGGATAAATGCAAGCAAATTAATATACAATCTTTTATTTTGTAATCTTAGTTCTTTTCTGTCATCCTTATTTGCAAGAATATCTAAAGGCCAATTATACATGTTTTTATGCCAGTAAACTATTTAAATAAATGTCATTGTGACCCTTCCTTGCATTGAGGCATTCTGGAAAAAAAAGAACTGTGTTCATAATTGTATTTCTGCCCACATTTACCTGCCATTCTCTTGCAGCTTCATTTCTCTGATTTTAAAGTTATTAGAAATGTTTTTGGAATTCCATGAGAATTGCCTATTATGATGGACATTCTGAAATCCAACCATAATGAATTCTGAACAAGTTGTTGCATATTTGGTTAGTTTTTTTTTTTCCATCACTTCCTTTATCTCTTTCTTTTTTTAAAAAAATTTTCCCATTTTACTTTAAAAATGTGATGTGAATCTCAGTGTGGCTATCATTTGCATTTTCCTGATGATAAATGATAGTGAGAATGTTTTCCTCATGTACCTGTTTGTCATTTACAGGTCTTCTTTGGGGAAATTCCTATTTAGTTCTTATGTTCATTTTTTGGTTGGGGTATTTGTTCTCTTTTGTTGCAGAAGTTTATTTGAAATATCATATCCAAATGAGACACTTTCATCTTTTTTTATGATTTGTAAGCTGACTTTATATAGTAGGAATTTAGAAATGTTTATAAATCATAAGTCTAGTAAGAGTTTAATACCCAAACTATATTTTTAAAATGTAATTAATTCAAAACCAAGAGACTTGAACAATCATTTTTGTGCATTCAGTTGTCCAGTTTTCCCAAAGGGCATTTATGGAAGTGGCTTTCCTTTCTTCACCATAAACTTTTGAAACCTTTGTAAGAAAATAGTGATCCAGATGTGTATGATTTTACTTTGGGGCTTCAGTTCAATTTAGACTGCCTGTTTTTTAAGTCCTATCATGTTTCAAACTTTCTAGATATGATATTATTATTTTTTAATTTCTCCACTGACAAAAATCAAGCATTAAAATTTCTTCTTAAAATCAATGCCCTTCAAATATTTTGCTATATGTTGGACTATTTACTTTCTAACAACACTTTATTCCTTATAGAGTTTTCCCCTGAAACAGAATCTTCTTAGTTGTTACAAATTTTGTTGATAGTTGATATGGCTTTACTACTTATAAAGTTCACCCATTCCAAATGTTATATAGATTATTAACAGCAGGTGAATTGGTTTGGTGAATTGGGTAAAAGTAGTTTGCATTCCCACCAGCAATGCAGGAGAGTTCCTTTTTCTCCACATCCTCGCCAACATTTGTTGTTGCTAGTTGTTTGAAGATGTGCCAT
>NW_004567116.1:36217795-36241757 GCF_000260355.1 Condylura cristata | reverse complement strand
GTTCCTCTGTGGAGCTTTTAGGGTTTTCCATATAAATTAACATATCATCCCTGCAGATAATTTTATAGATAGTTTGGTGTGATTAGAAACATTCTATTTCAAATTTGATATAAATGTCCTATTAAATCCTTTGTTACCTTTAATTTTTTTCTCTTGGGTATGGAACTTTTCTATTCTTTAGTTCCTCAGAGAAGTTTCTCTTGACATGAGGAAGTACCATTAATGATCTGGGCCTGAAATACCCAGTATGTAGAAAAACCACACATTACATTGTGTGGTTTCAGGTGAGTTAATTTATTTGATTCAATATTGTCTATTAATCCAATAAATATATATATTGTGACAGTTTAAAAAAACTGATTTTAGAGCTCACATTTTAAATTAAAACATAGTTGCATACAAAACCCCCTACTATATGGTGATTTGACCCTATTGGGCTATCAATATGCTGATTGCCATAGGAGCTATCACTCCCCTTCCCCTGCCCTAATGGGAAAATGGGTTAAACTCTAACACATATTTCTCTTTTTTTTTTAGAGTTACCTTTCTACATGCTTAAAAATAAGTTAAAATATATAGTAAGAGAATGTTCAGGATGATGAATACATAGTTTAAAACATTTTTCCAAGTCTTTAATTTTGGAAAATATCTTTGGAACTTCAGTGGATAGTATCATTTTAAATGTATTTGAGGGTTTTGTATAAATTTTATTTCTTTCTATTCTTCACTGAAATACACTTAAAATCATATGCAAATGTGTCTTACTTAGCATACCCAGTGTTTAGCATTTTTCTTCATTTTAACAACATGTGCTGATGGGGGAGAAAAACAAAACCACTCGGTCTTGAATCTGTTTGGTTTTCACCCCATAAATTATAGGATTTAGCATAGGGGGCACCACCACGTAGAGGTTGGCAACTAGGATATGGATATGGTGAGGAATAGTTTTGGCCCCAAAGCGGTGGGCAAAAAATGAAAAGAATGCTGGGGCATAGAACAGAAGGATGACACAGATGTGGGAGCCACATGTGTTAAGGGCCTTGGATCTGGCAGACCAGGAAGGTATCTGAAACACCGCACAGAGGATCATTGCATAGGATGTAATGATAAACACTATATCTAGTCCTGTAGACAGCAGGGCTACAGTCAGGCCATAAACGATGTTCACTTTGATATTGTCACATGCCAACCTGGCAATGCCCATATGTTCACAGTAGGAATGGGAAATGATGTTTTTCCCACAATATGTAAGTCGGTATACCAGGAAGATGAATGGAAAGCAGATGAGAAAACTTCTGACCACCGCCGCTATGCCAATTTTTCCAGTGACCGAGGAGGTTAATATTGTGGTGTATCTCAGTGGATGGCAGATGGCCACATAGCGATCAAATGCCATGGCCAAAAGAATAGCAGATTCTGCTACAAAGATGAAATGTATAAAGAACATCTGGGATACACAGCTACCAAAGGATATGTTCATGGAATGGAACCAGAAGATGGCCAGCATCTTGGGCACTGTAGCTGTGGAGAGCAGGATGTCTGCTAAGGCCAGCATGGAAAGGAAGAGGTACATGGGCTCATGGAGATTACGCTCAGTCATGATCAGAAAGATCAAGAAGATATTGCCTATGATGGCTACAATGTACATAGAACAGATGGGGATGGCAATCCAGATGTGAACATCATCCAGTCCTGGGATTCCAGTAAGGACATACCACATATCTTGGTGATGAGTGTGATTGAGTGAGGAAGAGACCATCTGTGGCCACATATATATCTGGAGCTTTAATGTCCTGGGGTGTTTAATGAGAGACTCCAGGACTGACTGAGATTCAGGGTACTCCCATAGGCCTTGAGCTGGATAATGTCTGATCAGAATTTTTTTCCCAATATGTTCTCCATGAAGGGACAATGAAATGGATTAATTATTCCAAAATTGTACTCTGATTCCTTTTTTGGAAGAATTACATCTGTAACTTAAAAAAAAAGATAGCATTGAATAAGCACTTAATATATGTCATATTACTTTGCATATGTAACACATATACATGTGTATTAACTTGTTAAAGTTTTACAATAATTTGTTGAAAAAAATAAAAAATCTTTATAGTAAGCTATAACATTGATACTCTTATTAATGCTATAAATGAAAAAAGAACAGTCCTACTGAAATTTAGCCTTTTGCCCTAGATCCCACTTGATTCAAAATCAGTGTAAACTGGAAAGCTCTGATCTTAATCTCCATTCACTATTGCCTCTAATAATAAAGCAAGATTTTTCTTTAAAAAGTCGTCAAATTTTTCACTGATCCTATCCATGAGTACAATAGACACATATGAAATTAAATGACATTGCTTACAGAAAAGGGTGGGAACTGAGTTTTGATGAACTAGATTTCAAGCAGTATAGCAGATGTATCCTTTTCAACATTGATTTGATGCTAAATCTTTACTAGGCATTAAGCATATACAGGTGAATTAAATTGATTTCTGGTTTTTTTTTTGCTACAGCATAAACATATTTCTTTTTTACATCATTCTTCATTTTGTGCATTTTTCCAGCTCAGTTGTAACCCCCATGGGCTGCCCATCACTAATTAAAGTCTTTCTTATATTTATAGCATAAACATTGGAAAGCTAAGCTATTTCAGTGACTGTTGAATTCTTAGATTGATAAGTCCAGCATGTAGTGATGGAAAAAGTACATTGTTCCACTTGGGTCAGAGTATATTTTCCATTTCCAAATGCTACCACAGCAGCAAATAATAATGATGTCACAATATAAAGCAGTAGACCAAACAACTCAATAACTGGGAGGGAGACTATTTATTGAATACTTTTTTCTTATAATTTCTAAAGAACATAGAAACAAAGGAGGGGTTGGGTAAAAAGACAGGCTAGAAGATGCAGGATCAGGGTAGGCACCATACACAGTGCAGGTGTGAGAACCTAAACACACAGATCAAGTGTGCATGGAGGCAGATGCAAAATAAGCGGAGTCAGGTGGTTCCCACTCTTCCTCAGTTCCTGTTCTCAAATAAGAATTAGTGTGGCATAAATGGCAGTGATCAAGTTTTTTCCACTTTCCCACCATTAGCATCAATGATTGACACCTGGAGGCTTGCACACATGCCTAATGGCAGCACCAGGAGTGTGGTGTGGACATCTGTGAAGGGGCACCCTTGAGCTGTATTGAGCATGAGACATGAGCATATACAGGCGGCAGCAAGAGACCATGCAGAGCTGAGTGCAGTAGAGCCCAGAAGGTAAAGATTTGCCAGGAGCCCTGCCCCAACCCACCCCCTACCCAGCCTGCACCTGCCTGCCTCACTACAAATGGTGCCAAAAGATCATTAAAATCTTTGCTGAGGGTTCCAGGACACTCCTTTATCAGCCTTCCAAATCCAAAGAGAACCTGCTCCATGACATGCTGGCATGACAGTTAGCTGAATTTCTTATTTTCTAAGGCTATAAACAGACTTAAGCAATAACTATCTCTTCATCCCTCAGTCACTCCAGTTCAGTAAACTTGCCATTTATACAGTTTAGTTTTACTTCATTTACTTTCATTTTTATTGTGTTCAATCTGACCTCTTATTTTATAATCTTATATGGGTAAACTGTTTGGAGCAGGCTTTTTGAGTTACAGTTTAGAATGGTCAGTCCATTAGGTTTTTCCTTAAGTTGGAGTGTGATTCTTTAAAAATAATAAAATATTGAGAAGCTTATGTCTATGTATCTATTTTAACTACGTAAACCAATTGCTTAACTATTAAGTATATGCCTGAAATTAATTGTACATTGTGTTAACATCCATCAGAAGAGGTGAGAATATACCCTTAAATTATATGCACTGTTGTAATGTTACCACAATAAATTAATACAATTTTTTAAAATGTGTAGGTCTTCTTTCAACTGTTTTGGTGATCTTTTTGAGACACCACCATTTATTGTACTTTTATTTGGCTTTGTTTTACCTATAACATTATCATCTGCAGCTACCGAATTTATAGACCTGGGGTTCTGTAGCATTATTCTGTATCACTGATGGCATATTCTGATTGGATCATTAGTATCTAAAAGAGGCAATAGGTGTAATAGAAGCTGTGTGATTCAAAAGCCATGCAAAATTGGATTCAAATACTGTCTAAATCGCAATCTGGCCTTAGCATCATTTTAAAATCTAAATTAATATGAAGTTCAGTTTTCATTTGTAAAATATTTAGAAAGACATATCAATTAAAGTATAAGTTAATACCGAAGTTAGCATTTTGCCATATAAATGAGATATATTTCTATCTCGAAAACAAAGCAATTGTTACTAGAACAAGTTTAATTTTTGGACTTTAAGTTTATAACCCACAAAACAAATTTGAGCTGGCTTAGAGTGTCCATAAAAACCACAGTTTACTTCCTAATGCTGGGAAAATTACATCAACAGGTATTTTTCATCCCAAATTTGTCATTTTATTCTTACAAGGTACTAGGAACTTAGCACAGTGGTAAACACTTTTGACTTATAAATGGAGACTTACTCTTGCCCTCTCACTCATACAGTGTTTTTAATAAAAACATAATATAATATATGTAATATAATATATAATATAATAATATTTGGAAGGGAGTAAAAATCTTGGAGTTTCAACTTCTTAACCTGTCTCTAACCCAACATCTGACATACAATGAATATTCAGAAAAAAATGCATATACTTATATATGTGCTCACAAAGTACATTATCTTAAACTACTAAACTTGTTTAATGACTGAACCTTGTTATTAATTAGTGCAATATGATTTCAATACATCTAAAGATAACATTCATATCTTTCTACTAAAAAATGACCTTGGGTAAGCATATGTTTAAAAGCAACTAGCTATATCTGTGATCTTTGCAAAAGACCCACTTCAAATAACACAGATACTTAATTGCAGATCAAGTCCAGTTAAAGATGCACATTATAGGTCAATGTTAAAAAATGCAAGATTATTTCAATAACAGAAAAATTAGCACTTCTGCAGTTTTCTGATATTTTTTTCTGGTTTCCTTTACTACTATACATAACTCAGTTTGCTTACCTATATATTTTAACATCCCTGAAGATATTTCTCTGGTTGAGTGGAGAAAAAAATATAAGCAGGGATATGTCCAAAACCCAAGTAGAAAATCTGGAACATCTATTTATACGTCTTGGTTGGCATCTTTTTAGACCTCAGATCTTCAGTTCCCAGAGGACTGAAATTTTTCCTCTCATGGGAAATGATGCCAGAGATTATTGCTGCTGCATATTCCTCAGGAAAAAACACCCCTGCTTTCCTTCCCTTCACAATTAATGCAGTTTTTGCCTGGCTAGCTCTCTTGTTCACTCAGTGTCTCATGCTATTACAGTGATATTCTGTTAGGATAGAAATGCCAATTTATGGAGACATTTACAGATATAAGTTGTCATACCACAAATGGGAGAAGATTTGTGCACTTAGAAGGTGCCTAAAACTAAAACTAGATAGCACATCTTACTTAATCTTGAAATTATAAGATTCCTTAACTTCCCTTTTCCCACTGGTCATGTAGTAGGATACATCAGAGGGGTCTAGAGAGGCCATCACTGCTATGGAGTTCCCTCTCATCCTTCAACGAACACTTCAATGAGGGATCCAGATGGAGATAAGAAAGATAGATGATTAACTGATGGATTTATTGATTGATAGATAAATAGACAATCGGTGATGATGGTGATAGTGATGATGATGAAGATAGATTGGTAGGTAAGTAGATAGGTAGATAGATAGATTCCATTATATTAGTAGATACAAAGCTTATTTCATGCAGATGAAAGAAATTTGTTAATATGATAGAGGACCGTGGGTTCCTTGGTGGCTAAGTGATATAGTAACTGCACATGCAAGGGAGGCGAGGAAGAGACCCTATATTTTAAAAATATCAATAGTAATGTACATTAACGTCACCTCAGAAAAATAAATAAATAAAAGATTTGTGCAGGAAGGTTTTCTTTCTTTTTTTTTTTTTTTTAAATTTCTCTCAAGTCTTCCAAAAATCTAGTTTTCCAGTATTTTTCGAGGCCCTCCTAAACATCTTTTATATCAATATTAGTGTCAGTCCCTATCCATGAGCATACTAACTACCTGCTGACCTTGAGTGGATGGCAAATGCTAAGCGAGTGTTCAGATAGCCCCGTCAGCTACCTATATGTTGTGCTCTTTGGATGAGAGATTGTTATTATTTTTTAAATTTTTATTTATTTATGCTTACAGAGCTTGGGTACGTGCCAGAGGTATGGCGGTTGAGAGGATTCACCAAAGACAGAGTAGGGAGCAGAACAGGCAGATTGACAAAGTACACTGCTGAGGGTTGCAGCGGGCAGGTCAGAGGAAGTCTGCCACATTACTTGGATCGTCAGCTTCCTGGCCCGGGATTGAGCTCCCACAACAGTGGCTACGGAGAACTTCATAATAGGGTGCTATTACCCGTTATGCCACCAGAGAAAGCCCGAGTGTGAAAGCTGTAGGAAGGATACACTAAATAATCCTTTCAAATGGTTTCATCCAAAGCTCTTGAAACCATAAATAAAAGTGAATTGGATGGTTTCTCCTAGACGGTTCTCATTAAAAAATAAAAAAGTACCAATAGTTCCCTTCTCACCAGAAAATTCGGGGAACCAAAGTATATTAAAGGAAAAGAGATGAGGAGGGACAATGAGGTTTTAGTTAGCAATAAATTGGCCTCTGCCTTGATTGTCTGTTCGTGACTAGAACAAGAATGGATCTGCAACTGGATCCTGAGAGATGTAGAGATAACTGATTCCGCTGCCGTCAATGGTGGGGGCTGTGAGGCTCCAGTCTGGACACCCCTTGATGAGCCTCGTTCTTTTTTGATAAAAAGAAAGAAAGAAAGAAAGAAAAATTCTGTAAAAAGAAAAGGAAAGGAAAAATACCACATGGTTTCACTCTAGCAGGAGTATAAAGGACCAGGGCAGAAAATAGTAATAATAATGAACAACTATATACCAGAGACATTTTACGGGGTGGAGTGGGAAATGGGATCAAAAATGGTAAGGAGAGGGAAGTGCACTGGACTATGGTGATGGCACATGGGTGATTTGGTGATGTAATCCCACGGGGATTACAACTGAGATGGGAAAAGGCATCAAATAATGTAAAAATAAACATATTTTTAAAGTCCTTATTATAACATAATTTAGATGAAATAAAGGGATGTAAATTCTATGAAATAAATGAATAATCTCTAAAAATTTTCTGTTAGATACTGATTTTAGGTACTATTTTCATCTGAAAATAACTATTGTAATAAGAGAAGTTTTGGTAGCTAATGACATTTTTTATTGAAATAACATGGTGTAACAGTATACAAGTTTCAGGTGCGTATCATTGAAAATCTACAGGAGTATATAAACTGGATCAGGTTCACCACTGAAAGTCCAATTCTATCCTTCACCATAAAATTATAATCCCTTTGTTCCAATTTCACACAATGTCAGAACTTGAGTTGATGAAATTCCTTTCCTCCCTAATAAGTATAGTTTGGTATATTCATGTATGTAAATTAATGTTCCAAGATAGATATCCTTCTAAAACAAAAAGCCCACAAACTTTTCAACCTGTTCCTTTCTCTGTAATATCCATTAATCACAGAAAATTTACTATTTAAGAGCCATGTATGGTTTTTTCACTCTGATATGTAAAATGTGTTTATCATGTAATCAGCATGATCTTATAATTGTTGAATTAGTAAACTAGTCTGAATTAAGACCTGCACAATTACAAAGGTATTAAAACAAGATAAATGCAAATATATACTGTAAAAATGCCATGAGAACTAAACACACATACCTTAAGTACATATCTCATTCTAGTTAACCACATAGCACCACTCTGTGTCATACATAAGATTTACTGACATAAGAAAACAGATTTTGACCTGGGAATTTTTGTTGACTTTGCATATATTATGGAGGATTATGATTCCAATACTCCATATCAAGGGATATGATCCCTTTAATTATAGAATCATGTGGATATGGTTCCTATAATTCCCAGGCTTACCCAGACATAGAGCAAGACCCCAGGATTGATGCAAAAGATTAAAATATTCTATACATGTAGCTATGCATTAAAAATATGTAATCTTACTCAGGTGCCCAGACTAGCTGCAAATGTTAACAGTATCACTACAGAAAATTTCAGCAGTAAAAAGACAATACATGTTAGAGTCTTTTTCAGAGGTGGGATAGATATTAAAATGCTATAATGATGCTGCTGAGACTAACGAAGATTGCAAAAGAATGTAGGCAGATAATGCCAGAAGTTAACATGTTCCATTTGTATTAAAAAAAATCATTTCATAAATCATCATGCTGTAGGCCTTCCCTGGTGGAGCAGCTATTAAAGCATAGCACTGTGAAACTGGCCGTGGCCTCCTCTGTTCAAGTTCGATCACCGCCAGGGAGGTGATCCACATGGCCCAGCAGACCTCTCTTGATCTGACCGCTGCTCCTCTCAGCAGTGTACTTCATCAATATGCCTATTCTGCTCCCCACTCTGACTCTGGTGAATCTTCTCACTGCCCCTATACCTCTGGCCTGTACCCCAGTTCTGTATGCATAAATAAATAAATTTTTTAAAAATCATGTTGTGCAGCATCACCTTCAAGTCAGTGTGCATATTTCTCTCTTAATTTCTAGCAACCAGGTTAATTAAAATCTGTCATAAAATAAATAGAGAAGAAAAGCAACAGTGAATTAGAGTCCAAGGTAGAGGAGATAGGATTATGGAACTCCTGTGCAATTAATTAGACATGTTGATTTAGAAAGCATATCTATGATTAATCAAGCAGATCATTTTCTCATGGAACTGTTTTCTGATTCTAACTGACCTATTTGTCCAGGCATCTTTAAACTTTTTTTTTTTTTTTTGTCCTATAGAAATGTCTATGTGATTACTTTAGGCCTTTTCTAAGTAAGATAAGGTAATAAACAGTAGTTTCGCTTACTCTAAAGGCATAGAGGAAGAGTATTGGGTCCCAAAGTCAGTGTTTTGGGAAGTAAAATCTGTTTGCCAGTATAGTATAGGTTTTGCTCGCTTAACAGTACAATTATTTGATGACACCGACACAATTTGGACACTGTGTAATCACCTTTTCTAATTCTTTTAATGTCCTCATCTTGACAACAGCAGGGGGCAGAAGCGGTCCATTAAATATTCCCTTTATACAAAGATGCAAAAAGTTGTTTAACTGGGTAAATATAAGTGAAGCTAAGCCCTTAAGAGTCGGGGCATGGCTGAAATGATAAGAACAGCTACAAAAATGTGAAGATCAGGATTCAGGGGTCTGCCTGTGCTTGCAAGAGCAACAACAAATTCACCACCAAACTGTAGAGGCTTAAAATCCCAGGTTACATGAATGACTTTATTTTTAATCTTGTAAATTATCTATTTCACATTATTTGTTTATTTATTTATCTATAATTTTATTATGGGTTATGTTATTTTATTATTCAGATTATTTATTATGTGTTATATACTGTTTCTATAAATAATGATCTCATCATGATTTAAAAATGATCACCCATAATTTAGAAATATGATGAAAAATTTGAAAAGTTTTCTTTAGAATTACTGTCATTTGATTAGATAACATATAAATACCTTTCTCAAGGTTAACATATCAAATTATTTAGATATCAAAAAAGAGATATACAAAGTTTGTAAATACTCTAGAATTCTATCCATCTATAATCAACATTTAGTCATGGAAACACATATTACTGTGATCATCTCTATATTATCGATGTTATTAATAATGAATTTTTAAATTATTGTACTGGAATTAATTTCCAATTATAACATCTTCTTCAAGAGGAAGATATAAGGAGAGGTCAATAGTTCTGCTTTATACCCAAAAGAGATAACAATGTTTTGCTTAAAGTGCAGTCTAGACCCCGATGACTGCCTGGATACAAGTGTGTTCTCAGAGCAGAGAAGAGAGAGATGTTGTAGACAACAGAGTCCTGAGTGACTAGCAATAGGGGGTCCCCAAATTGAAGCAGGAAGTTTCCCAGGTCTGCTTAGATTCTGTTACTTCCCTAGACCTACTGCTGCTTGGGGGAGTCTGTTGCTTGGATCCTGCTGCCTGCTAGAGCAGAAAGTTCCTGCAGTGTGCTGCTGGCCCACAGTAGTAGCTATGACTACGTTGACCCCCTTCCAAACAATAAAGAGTGCTTTGGAATGACAAAGTTCCTCATACAATCTGTATAAAATCTCACCATTCCTGTAATTTGGGGCTCAGCCTTTGGGAACTGACCCCACTAAGCATGTAGGCATGACAAGTAAATCTCTCTCTCCACTTTTCTGAATGCCATCTGATTTCTCTGGGAAATTGCTATACAAAATGGCTGCCTGTGTTTTTTACATAGTCAGTGAAACTAAATTCCCAAAGATTTGCCTGCCTGCTAGTAGAGATTGGGTTCTCAACTGTAATACCTCATGCAAAGAATGACATTGGCCAAGATCTTGGGATGAAAAATTTGCTGAGGACCATAAATCAAACTACCCAATGAATCTCTAACCTAAACCAGATGAGGGGTGACTGGAAATGTAGACACAGAATTTCAGGGAGTTACTCATATAACAGTTTAGCAACTTGTTATTGCTAAGATATGTTATTACTGGAAGCCAGAGAGTAGAGCACAAATAGGTAGGCCTTGCTTTGGGACTGTATAAGATCACATTGATGTGTCTCCTTTGCTTTTCCTGTCCAGGAACCATTTATTCTGAAACATACAGTGTGGCATTGGAAGATAGCCTTAATGTGGCTTTCAACATGTATTTGTGGATTGGATGAGGAAGTGTCATTCTTTACTTAAATGAATCAAATTCATGTATTAATTAATAATAAATTGTGAAATGTTAGCAGATGTTATCTTTCACTTTCTTAGCTTCCTAACAGCCCTAGATTATTAGATTTCTAGAATGACCCAAGTGGGATATGTGAGATATCAGAGTTTGACATTTTTGGGAAACCCGGTCATTCTAACTTCCATAGCCTTTTGAATAAGATGTGAGGTTAGCAATTTTATTCAGAAAGATCTATTGTCCTGTGATGAGACAAAATATCCAGGTAAAACACTGGTGCTGTAGAAATTATTTTTTCTTTTAATTCTTCCTAGTCATGTTATCAGTTTTTCTTTTTTTTATTGCTTTATTTTGCCTTGAAAATACTTGCTATTTTTTAATTTTTTATTGTTTTGTTTTTTCTTGAAAACACATTGTTTACCAGCACCAGTACAGAGGGTCTATGATAAGAGTTGTGGTTGAAAAAGAGTTCTGTCAAAAAGTCAGAGCCTAGAGAAGAGTGAATAACTGTGTCTGGTGTGAGATCTGTGGTTAACACTTGTGATGAGTCTCCATGCGCTATGGAAATAAACAAAGGCCACAACTGAAAAATTTCACAAGAAATGAAGGATAAAAAAAATGTATAGTAGAAAGTATTATCTAGTACAAGACAGGAATTGCATACTGAAGAATATGGAGCATCGGTGACCTAGAACAGGAAGGCAGCATGAGAAGATGTCTTAGAATAAAAGAACATTACTGATCTTTCTGTGTGTGTGTGTCTGTATGTGTGTGCACATTTTAGAAAAAAGAAAACGATGATCCTGGAGAAATAACACTATACAAAGGAGAGCGATCATCAGATTTGCCCTTTAGAAAGTCCACTGTAGTTGCAAGTAGAGAAAATGGATTGTAGTATTATTTTTATTAATAACTTCACCATGAGCTAACATTACTATTGTAATTGTTGAGGAGCTGGAACATAAAACAATTGTATAACTTGGTCCCCAAACTAGTTACTAACTTGAAACTAGACCTCAAATTGTTCACGACAGAACCTTTTAACCCATACAGCAAGGTGTAATAGGAAAGTTAAAATATTTCGTTAGAACTTACAGTAATACTATAGACAAAGAATGATAGAGATTTGAAATTTGAAGTAGTCTGTATTAGATTCAAAATATGAATATGGGCATGTTTAAGGAAAAGACAAGCCAGGATGAAGTGCAATTATAACTTAGGAAATGGTCTTTGCAGATAGTGAGAACTGGAATCAAATATTGATTTTGGTATTTAATAGGCATATAATTTTGAGTGAAACACTTAGAATATTAAGCAATAGTATATTTTTATGCTTTTTTCATTGATATTGAGATAGAACGTGGTATAAGTTTAAGGTATATCAATAAAAAACATAACAAAATAAAAATAAACAGAGACATAAATCAGAGACATTCTGCAGGGGAGGGAAAGGGATCAAAACAAGGGAGGAAAGAGCACAAGGAAATATGGTAAGGGGGCACTGGTGAATTGGTGGTGGGAATTCTATGGGGACTATACCTGAGGGGGGAAAAAAGCAAACATTGTAATAAAAAAAATAAACAATGATGTAAAATATATATATATATATATAAATAATCATTAAATAAATTAAAAGTTTAAGTTCTATCACCTACATATATTGTGAAATGATTTTTAATAATGTTTGAGGTTATTTTCTAATAGTATGAAACTAATATATGAACAGGAATTCACCATCTTACAATAAGTACATAACAACTACAATGGCATGAAATTACTGATTAAATAGGTATAGAAGACTGAGGAGAGAGTAAGATTGCCTTGCTAGGTGAATTTTGGTTTAGTTAAATGAATGAACAACATTGTATTGTATACTATGTTTCACTAGTATACAATAGAAAATTCAAATATGTGTAAAATGATTATTTATTAAGGCTTCAACATATTGCATTTGAGCTGTCTATTGGAATTGGAATTGAAGATAGCCAGCATATTATTTTAGAAATTTATTATTATTTGAGCATTTCTTCCATGTCATGAAATGTGTGCTAATCTATTCCCCATCAGTGTTGATGATTAGAGACAGCTTTATATAGTGAAGATGGCATTAACTTTGGAATTAGAAGAATTGTGATTCTGTAACTCCTTACCTATGATTTCACTATCTGTTTTACCTTTCCTGGGACTATGTATTTAAAATGGTTTAGCAACAAAAATCACTAAAAGAAATTAATGACTTGAGAGATAAAAAATTAGTGAACAGAAAATTGAAATTGAGGTGTTAAATAAGAAATTCTGGATGTTAATCTCTCAGTAGATGAGATTTAAAATTCTAGAGAAAATTTGGAAGCACAGTACATCAAATGGAGGGTGAATGCATAAATAAATTGGTCGAGCTTTAAAAAAAGAATAATGGCTATCGTAGAAAAGGAAAAGTAGAGTAACAGGGAGCTTAGAGTGCTTACAATAGACTTAAGCTTCTCAAAGAAAACCTGATTAAATACAGTGAGACCTACAACATACTCACAAAACACATAAAGATTATCTAGCAGAGCTGTGTGATAGTTCCCTAAGTGTACAGCAGCTATCTAAAGCCCACACTTCCAATCTATCAATGTCAAAAGCAGGTGTGATGCACTCACAGTGCATAGCGACCTATTCCACATATAAATTACACTATCCTGTATCGATCTTTCTCCTTCTGACTAATGCTTAGCTCCCTTCTAATTCTATCATGTCCCTTCTAGTTCCATCATGCTCCTTCTAGTTCCATCATGTTGCCACAAATAGCATGAACCTGTTTTTGATTGCTAACCCATATATATATCCATATGGCACCACCAGGGAGGCCCATGAGATCCATTATTCTAATGTTGCCTTCCCTGAGAGAGTCAGGGTGTCTTGAAGTGTTCCTTCATTTTTTTCTTTATATTTCCTTCTTTCACTGGGTTCCTTTCTGCCTTATTATCTTTCAGGTCTCTGATTAGATCTTCCCAAAGAAACACTGATTTTAAATTATGAAGCTCTGTTTCTACAGATCTTTACAAACATAAAGTGTTCTCAGAGACTGCAAAGTATGATGAAATAAGAAGGAAAAAATTTACTATAAAAAAGCCTCCGTCCTTGGATAATTCAAAATACAGTAGTGAAGACAGTAAACTGTAAAATGCTGCTTGTGCCCTGGTACAGGCAGAGATTTTAAGAAAGCTCTTAAAATAGGAACCAATAGGCTCTATATCAGAAAGTTAAGTAAGTCCAAAATTCAATAAAAGAAACATCACATGGACTTAAACACATACATATTAAAAAATTTTAGAAGTCCTCTAATTTTTCCATTGGTGAAGTTATACATATAGGTACGTTACTACCTATCATCACAAGGCAAATGGCTGGTGAGACTCCTTTACTCCCCCAAGTGCCTCCTGACTGCATATCGTGGCATTATCACCAAAGGAAAGAGGGTCGTAGACAATTGTTCACATTGCCCTCTGGTTCCAGGAGTTCTAAGACAAGAAACATCATGATTATTTCTCTTCATACATATTCACTTACCCTCTGTTCAGAAGCTTTGTAACAAGGCATAGCAGTAACAAGATAGGACAAAAGCAGAAATGTGTCTCCCACAGAGAAAGATTAGAAGAAAATGGAAAAGGATAAAAGGGGAGGGTTGGAAAAATCTTCTTAGGCAAGATACTGAGGGGTTCATTGAGGTCAGGGTCAAGAGAGGACACAAATCATATGTGAGCAGTAAATTTTGTCACAATAGGTTAGGGTGAGGGTTGTTTGTAGGTCATTTTGACAAGTGAGAAATGGAGGTTATTCCATGGAGTATAAAGCCCTTATAGTGCAGCATATTTTACGTTAAAATGTGCAGGCAGGGGCCTCCCTGGTGGCGCAGTGGGTTAAAGCGCAGCACTAAGAATCGAAAGCCACTCCGCATGAGTTCGATTCCCGCCTGCCCTGGAGGTGACCACATGGAGCAGCAGACCTCTCCTGACCCGCCCGCCTGCTGCTCCCCTCAGCAGTGTACTTCGTTGATCTGCCTGTTCTGCTCCCCCCCCCCAACTCTGTCTCTGGTGAATCCTCTCACTGCCCCTGCAACTCTGGCCTGTACCCCAGTTCTGTATAAATAAATGAATAAATCTTTAAAAAAAAAATGTGCAGGCAAAAAAAAAGCAAAAACAAAGAAATAACAGCACTGACTGAGCACATTTGTTTGAGTAAAGTTAAAAAAGGCCATAAACTTACCCTAAAGTTTAGGTCTAAGTCTCCCTAAACCCTTGTATGTCAATATTCTATCTCTATTTCAGACATTTTTGGCAATCTTATGATCTACAGGTGAAGTGTCATCCATCAGTGACAAGTAATTTTGCCTTCCACTTCTCAATTCTATCTTAATTTCTTTCTATAACACACAAGATTCCCCAACTTTACACCCTTAGGGAATTCCCCAAGCCCTCAGACATCATATAAAATAAGTGAGCTGAAGCAGGGCTGAGCTGAAAGTTCTTTATTAGGCAGAACACATGCCCAAAAGGTGGATATTATTTCCCCAAGCTGAGAGGACAGAACATAGGGAAATAGTGTGTTCCAATGGCCTCCAGGAAGAGTTTAAGATCTCAATGGTACTTGTGAGCCAGGGCAGTGGCCACACCAAGCACCACCTTCTGGAAGGCAGCCTGAGCCTGGGGGGTGAATTCCTTGCCAAGGTTGCGAGCCAGCACACACACCAGCACGTTGCCCAGCAGCTGTGGGGGAGAAACAGATAGACATGATTAACAGAGAAATCAACCTTGGCTTCTGAGAAACATAAAGGGCCACCCCTTTATGCTTTCTGCACACTCTAGCTCAAACTGACCTTCAGACTATGCCCACCAATAAAAATGAACATATATATTTATACATTATTATATCTATTAATTCATTCATATGTGTATTACAATATGTACATTAACCCATTGGTTAATTGTGATGGTGGATTGTCTTTTCCCAAATACTGCTGCCTTCATTTCTACTCCTGGTATTTTGTCAACAGATATTTCCTTTCCTTTCTTTTTAGTCTTTTGACTTTATAAAGTCCCAGGGATTCTTTAATTATAAATTACTAATAGCCTCTATTTGCTTCTCTCTCTCTCTTTTTTTTTAAGATATATTTATTTGTGCATACAGAACTAGGGTACAGGCCAGAGACTCAGAAGCAGCAAGAGGCTTCACCAGAGACAGAGAGGGGAACAGAACAGGCAGATCGATGAAGTACACTGCTGAGGGGTGCATCGGGGGGGGGGGTCAGGAGAGATCTGCGCGCCATGTGGTCACTTCCTGGGCAGGCGGGAATCCAACTCATGCGGAACTGGCTTCAGCTTCCCAGTGCTGTGCTTTAACCCGCTGTGCCACCAGGGAGGGCCCCTGTGTGCTTCTCTTTAAGGAGAATTTTCAGTCCCTGTATTGAGTATCAGAATATGTTTCCCCAAATAGAAGGAACAGATGAGCATGCTCACATATAAGTGGGTACTGGCTAAAGGAAAGGAAGCTAGGGGAAAATAAGAAAGAGGTGGGGAAGAGTCATCATTAAAAAGAGCCTGATTCTAAAAGGAGAAAAGAAATAAGGGATGCTGAAAGGAAATGTATCCAATTATTTACACTTTGAAAAGTGTCAAATGATGACCTAGAGTAAAAGAAAAGGAATGAGAGACAAAGCATGTTGGCTAAGGACCAGAGGGAAAGTGCAAACAGAGAGGGGGGCATCTGTGAGGCTTACCCTGAAGTTCTCAGGGTCCACGTGCAGCTTGTCACAGTGCAGCTCACTCAGCTTGGCATAGGTGCCTTTGAGGTTGTCCAGGTTTTTGATGCCATCAGTGATGGAGTGGGCCACCTTCTTGCCATGGGCCTTCACCTTGGCATTGCCCATAATGGCAGAGGCAGAGGACAGGTCACCAAAGCTGTCAAAGAACCTCTGGGTCCAGGGGTAGACAACCAGCAGCCTAAAGGTTGAAGAGTCATGGGGGACAGAGAGAGTCAGTGCCCCTGGGAACCCAGGGCCTCACTCATGCCCAGCTTCTCACTCTCCATGCCCTGCCCTGTAAGCTGGACACCTACCTGCCCAGGGCCTCACCACCAACTTCATCCACGTTCACCTTGCCCCACATGGAGGTGACGAGGCCCTTTTCCTCACCAGACAGATGCACCATGGTGTCTGTTTGTGTAGTTGCTCGTGAACACGGTAGCTTCAGAAGCAAGTATGAGCAGCAGTTGGTCTTTCTCTTACTTTTATGCCCAGCCCTGGCCCTGTCTCCCTCCTCCAGGAAGCAGATTGGTCTGTGTCAGGGTGTGGTCTGCAGGGTGAAGACTGAGAGATTACAGCCAGACCTCTGCTTGGTATTTCGTGCAATAGCTATCAGTCTGACTTAACTCAGACCCAGACCAGATTCCTATAAACCTCCTTGTTAATTTATTTGTATGGATTTTAGTAATCTCTTAGAGACTGACTCCTTGATTTTCTTTTCACATAATTAAATAATTGAGGCCCAGAAAATGATGATTTCCTTGTTCTGGTTCAACTTAAAGGTAAGTGAATCTCCTGTTGTGTATTCAAAATTTGTGAAATAATTACCTGGACAGCATGGATGAAATCTCTTCCTCAGCTTAAGTATGTCACCCTTCCTTCCTTTTGTTTGGATTAAATCCCCCTGGTAAAAAAAAAAAAAAAACACACATTATATTTTCATTAAATCATATAATAAATTGAATGATGATTTGATGATTTAAAATTTAAAAGTAGAACAAATGAATCAAGAGTGCTTGTAAAAGAGTTATTCACTATATGTCCTGGGGACCCTGAGGTGGCTGTGTTAAGATCCCTCAATGTAGTATGAAATACTAATAAAATAATAAATAAATCCCAAATTTTTAATAATATTGATGGAGGCTTTGCTTTCAAACACCAACCCAGGATATACAACTTACATCTTCCTGGACTGCAACATGTCTATGAAAACAGAAAAGCTTCTGTTCACTTCTTTGAATAAGAAAAACTGTGGAGTTCTGTCCCTTACCATTTAGAGAGACAATGTAAATAGCAAGAGCAGCAAACATTTCTGAGCTCAGCATCTCACACCAGAGTTTCCACAGGATGCAGCTAGCTACTTTCCCTACTTCCTCACCTGTATCTCTAGCATCTTTGCCCTTCCCAAATTCCTATTTCCTTTCAGCAAGAAAAAGCCACATACATTTTTTACTCACCTTAAAATTGTCTCTTGACTCTGGCACACCACTGTCTAGTACCAATTTATTCTCTCCTTTATTATCACTCGCAACAAGTTTTTAATCAAAATCTCTCATCCTTTTAGCCTTAGTACTATAAAACTCTAACTACAAAACATATTTAGGTTTATAAGAAGCAAAGAGCTTCTTTATTTCTACTTATTTCAAATATATTCATGATTGAAAAAATATATATGCATGATTGTCACTTTCATTTCCTACTTTCTCCATCCTTACTAGATTAAGACTCCTCATCCCTTTGCCTGTCTCAAGCTGCATCAAGTACTTGTGAACAAACAGTTCTCAGACATGTAGGAAGGCCGAGGTGTTGCCTGGCTCCCTGGAGATCATAGTCACATGGCCATCAGAGATGAAAGGAGCAACTGAGACTGAATTTAAATACATTCTGTTAAGTTCATTCTTCTTTAAAATCCTGAATCATGTATTTACTATTAGTCTATTCTTAGGAAAATGTTATATAAGTTGACTTCTGAAAAAAGAGGTCTTTCAAATGTTTTGAATGCTAAAAAATTGATATAGCTTTTTAAAATTTTGAGTTTCATTGTATTTGCTTCAAGCAGCCATTAGCTTTATTTAAAAAAAAAAAGATGCATTTATTTATGCATACAAGACCTGGGGTATGGGCCAAAGGTACAAGGAAGTGAGGGAATCACCAGAGAGAAAGTGGGGAGCAGAACAAATGCACCTACTGAAATACACTGCTTAGGGGAGCAGTGGACAGGTTAGGGGCAGTATACTACACCATATGGGTTAGCTCCCTGGCCAGACCCAACTCTCTCTGCAGTGGCTGTGGATAGCTTCATAGCACTGGGACTTAGGCAATCCCCCACCCCTATACCACCAAGGGGGCTCTAGTTAGTAAGTTAGTTAGCTAGTTAGCTAGTCAGTTAGTTAGTTAGTTTGCATTCAGATTATTTTCAAGGCCCTAAGTAAAACCCCTGTATCAGCTCAGGCATATGTAAATGGTGGTCTTCTTGCAAAGCTTGGATATGTCTTTTTCAGAATTTCTGTATCATTAAACATTAACAAACCTTAATAAATAGTAGTATAGCAAAAATATTTCTAAATCTTTGTCTTCTTGATTGACAAACATAAATACCTATGTAAAAACTTCACTGATCATATTCTATTCTTAGAAACAGTTCCTCTAAATGTTACCTTCCTTAAGCCTCTGTTTGCTTTAAGTGACTATGTGGCCCTCTTTTGTACAGACAACTGAAGCCCCACCATCTTCCTAGCTTCAGGACGGGAATGGCTACTTGATATGGCTAAAGAATGAACAGGGTCCTCCCTGCTGGCATAATGGGTTAAAGCATTATTACTCCTGTCTCCTGTCTCGCCTACTACTCCCCTCAACAGTGTACTTCGTTGATCTGCCTATTCTGCTCCCCACTCTGTCTCTGCTGAAATCTCTCTCTGTCCCTGTACCTCTAGCCTGTACCCCAATTTTGTTTGCATAAATAAATAAATCCCTTTAAAAAAGAAAAAAAAAAGTGAATCAGACTCTTTCTTCTGTTGCCTCAAGCCATGCAGGGACAAGGCAAATTGTGATGACATCAAACGCTCAGATAACACACAATCAAGAAAGATTGAAGAGTGATAACTATACTTCTGTTCAGCTTCTCGGGCTCAATGGCAGTTCAGCATTCAAAGGTGCTGAAAGGTTTCCTAGACCCACTGCTATCTCCATATGATAGCTTCTACCTTTGAAGGGGACCATAGTTTTACTTTGATGCCAGTTGCACTGAGACACACACACACACACACACACACACTTTATAGTCCCCAAGAGACAAATAATTGAGATAATAATTAAGAAGAGGAATATTAACTTTCCTCAAGAGAATCATGACAGTCACACAGGGGGTGGTAATTTTGTCATTTGTTTCAAAAATCACCCCAACTAGAACTTTTGTGCATGCTCTATTATTTCATTTTAAATTCCCTGGTGGACCATTTCTATGTTTTCCTAGGTCAAGCACAGTTATTTTTTACCTTTCCCAATGCACAGTCTCTTGATTATCCCACCTCAGCATCCTTTCAAATGAATATTCCAATTTGATTCAGTTCATAAAATTTAAATAAATTAAATGCTCAACAAAGAGAAGAAATCACAAAAACAAAGGACGTACATACTGAATGGTTTAGGAATAGGGTAGTTTACTACTTTAAAAATTCATATTTTTCTCTAAAAAACCCTACAATTAATATAGTCACAACTTTGATGGAGTATTTCTAATTATCACAGAATAATTAATATATAAATCTCTAATATAAACAATATTTTCCTCATTGGGCTCACATTTTCATTCAGAATTACTGAAGTTGAAATGAAAGGGTTAAATTAGTTTCGGGATCTAAGAACACAAAGTAGAGAAATTAAGAAAAAAACACACTTATCTAACTTTCTCATTGAGGCTTATATTTATAGACACAGGAAAGGCTAGAGGTTTGTCAACAATCTTCAACTGATGCCAAGCTGAGAACTGAAAGCACAGGGGGAAAGGGGCTATGAGTATAGGAGGTGTACCAGTGGAAATTCAAAGCTTCATTTATCTGGAAAAAAAAGAAAATCTCTTCATATCTATATATGGAGTGTTCTGTGATTAGCTTATGAATTTAAGTCCAGTCAGTCTTTCTTTACCACTAACACATTTTAGGCCAATAAAATTTGACTTTTTTGTTCTCAATACTGGTCTCCCAAAACTTATTTATACTCATTTCTTTTCTTAATTAAAGAGGAGGTGGACTTTGGGGCAAGACTCTGCCATTTACTCCATTTGCCAGCTCCTGATTATACCCGATTTCCTGTTTTCTCTGGGGATTTGATTTTGAAACAGTGAGCAGCTGGGCCTTGGGTCCAAGAACATTTATTTTTGGTGTATGTTACTAAGTCATGGTTTTAATTTATGGAATGCAAATAATCAGACTTTCCCAAGTCAAATTTGAACCTGTGTAACTTTTGAGGCAGAATCTTAAGTTTAGTCTGAGTACCCTTTGCAAACATTAAGGTATTAGTTTATGAGACCAAATCGAGGCTGAAGAGATGGATAATTGAGAGCTTTTTGCTTATTTTGCTAAATTGCATTGACATTAAGAGAAATTATCTTATTTTAAAATGGTTATGAATCTCCTCACAGCATTATTTTATGTTCTTACCCTCTCCCCTGTCCTTTTCATCTCCCCACTTTCCCTCTTCTCTTTCTCTCCAACCTTCTGTCTCTCACACCTACACCTCATCTTTGATCAAACATACCAAAGACAGTTTAAAAAGCAATAAGAAGAGTAGAAAATAGAAATAATATATAGACAAATTATTAAACAAAATTAAAATCATCTACTGCTAAACAAGCAGGTTGGCTCCTAGTGCTTTGTAAATTCCAAGTCTCTCTGTATACATTGATTTGCTCACTACTAAAATGAATACAGAAAAACCTTAGATATAGTAATCATTATACTTGACACAGCCCTAGTCAAGAGATGTTTGCTTGAGTTCTCAATATTCACATCTTTAGGTCTAAACTCTTGGCTCAATTCATTGACCAATTCCAGGGGAGAAGGAATAAAAGCTTATATAGTAAAACTTGAAGTGCTTTTATTTATTTTTTGACAAACATAAAAGGAAGAAGGGTGATCTGTTTCACTTATTTACAAACATGAAATCCACAATCTCTCTTACCCTTTTGCAAGTCCTCTGAATATCTCATCTCCATATTTCTGATTCTTAGGAGGAATTTCTGTGCTCAAGTTGGTGAAAGTGAGAGAGGAAGTGTCCTGGGACAGGGGTAGGAATCAAGGACTGAGATTTGGCAAGAATTTCACTGTTCTGTGGACTGGTAAACAAGAGTCTAAAAACCTGATGACTCCAGGCCCTAAAATCTATTGCCATAAGTTTCTTTGACTTGTTATTGTGATTTTTTTGTTGTTGTTGCTGTTTTACCATTTCTGAGCTATCTTTCTACAACTAATCAAAATAATTGCTATGAGAAAAGGGAGGGTTAAGCGACCCAGAAGAAAAAGGAAGTCACAGACCTTCAGTCCAGACTGGGTCTCACCGGAGCCAAGGGCATGTGGCCTTGGTGACAGGCTCACCTTGGAGAAGGTCAGGAGTCTTACCTGATACCCAGATGCTCGGGGCTGATGTTAACAATCAGAAACAATAGTGGACTTTGACCAAGTCCCGTCTTTTTGCTTTCTCAGCAATAAAGCTTAATTTCTTTATTCTCAAACTCCAGTTCTAAAGCCTATAGAAACCCCTAGCCCCTGCACCTCCCAGAACCTGTCTCTTATGGTCAGAGAATTCTGACTATAAGGCACCCTTTTATAACTATAGCCAAAGGGTCTCAAGAACCATTTCGTGGCCATGGAACATAAACCCATTGTCCATCCCTCTGCCTCCTGGCAGATGGAACATAGACAGAGTTGATGTACTGCTATTCTCTGTATGTGTTGGGGCAGGGCTAGGATCATGTGCAGAGTCCTCAACCACATTTCCTTGTAATTGGCTTAAAATTGTACACAAAGAAACTGACTCTGGGACATGAGGCTGTGGTTATGACACATGTCATACAAATAGAGTTCTCAGTGCCGAACTGAGAAGGAGGGAACAAATGCTCTAGTTTCAGGAGTTCTAACACAAGGAACTTCATGATTATTCTACTTCTAAATATTCACTTACCCACTGGGGGGAGCTTTACGAGGCACAACAGTAACATAGGTTAGGACAAAGGCAGAAATGAGTATCCAGCAAAGAAGGATGAAGGAAAAAATGCAAAAAGAGTTGAAGGGCAAAGTTGGGAAAATCTCCTTAGGCAAGGTATTAGAGAGTTCACTGAGGTCAGGGCCAAAAGGGACAGAAAACATATATTAGCTGTGAATTTTGCCTTAATAGTTTAGGTTGAGAATTGTTTGGGGTTGTTTTTGACAAGTGAGAGAAGGAGTTTATTCCATGGAACACAAAGCCTCTATGGACTAAGGCCTCCCTGGTGGTGCAGGGGTTAAGTCTCAGCACCATGGAGCCATCAGGCAGCCACTGCAGTACCAATTGTATCCTGCTAGGGAGTTGACCCACATGGTGTGGTAGACTTCTCCAGTCTCACCCACTGCTCCCTTCAGCAGTGCATTTCAGTCAATCTGCCTGTGCTGCTCTGTCTCTGGTGAATCCTCTCACCCCCTAACCCCACCTCCAAGTTCTTTTATGCATAAATAAATAAATAAAGTTTTAAGCCTTTATGGAGTAGAGAATTATGTGTTAAAATATATAGGCAAGGGAAGAAGGGAAAAAAAAGAAATATCAGCACTGACTGAGAACATTCTTTAAAGTTAAAAAAGGACATAAACTTAGCCTAAAAGTTATATATTAGGTCTGAGCTCCATAAACCCTTGAATGACAATATTCTCTCCCTATTTCAGAACTTCATGGTAATTCCTATGATTTGCAGGTGAAGTGTCATCCATCATTGGCCAAGTATGGCATGTCTTTCTATAACATACAAGAGTCCCCAAATTTACACCTTAAGGAAATTCCCCAAACCCCAGAAATCAAATAAAACAAGTGAGCTGAAGCAGGGCTGAGCTGAAAGTTCTTTATTAGGCAGAAAACATGCCCTGAAGGCGGGCATTATTTCCCCAAGCTGAGAGGACAGAACATAGGGAAATAGGGTGTTCCAATGGCCTTCAGGAAGAGGTCGAGATCTCAGTGGTACTTGTGAGCCAGGGCAGTGGCCACACCAAGCACCACCTTCTGGAAGGCAGCCTGAGCCTGGGGGGTGAATTCCTTGCCAAGGTTGCGAGC
>NW_004567116.1:36213811-36216655 GCF_000260355.1 Condylura cristata | reverse complement strand
TTCACCTTGCCCCACATGGAGGTGACGAGGCCCTTTTCCTCACCAGACAGATGCACCATGGTGTCTGTTTGTGTAGTTGCTCGTGAACACGGTAGTTTCAGAAGCAAGTATGAGCAGAAGCTATCTCTGCTCTTACTTTTATGCCCAGCCCTGGCCCAGCCCTTGTTGCTCCTGGGAGCTGATTGGCCCAGAAATTCATTGGTTATTTAGCATTTAAGATACACCCTCCTTCTTCAGTTCCCTTTAACTTCCCCTGGCATTGGTGCTCTAGTGCAGCAGGTCAGTTCCTGTCACCTATTCTCTTTACTTATTTCTGATCTCATCTCCTCCCCAGTGTTTCTGTCTCCTGCTCATTGATGCACAAATGTTTTCATCTCACAAACTGGACTGTCTCTTATATTTTAAGTTACCTTGTCATCTTATGTGAAATAAAACTAAATCCTAGAAAGCATTAACTTTATGAATTTTACTCTTTGTGGATGCTCTTTTTTCCTTAGAAGTTTTTATAAGTGGTTGGAATTGATCATTATTTTGCCCTGGTTTTTATTTGACTTCTTTCTCACCTTGGATAAGAATTTGCAGCCAGAAATTTTTTTTTTATTCCTTCATTGAAGTATCTGAGCATTAAAATAATGAAAAATAGTGATTATTGTCTTTTGCCTGCTGCACAGTTAGTGTTGGGGGGAATGCATAAAATGGTAACTATTTGATTAGAAATAAAGAAAACTATATGATGCATATAGCATATGATATGTTTTGCAAAGAAGATTTACCTTATTCATTCATATCAAATTGGAAGGTTTTCTAAGAAAATGCAAGTATAGTAATTCCCAGAACTATTTCCTTAGGGGAAAAAAAAGCTAATATAGACTCAGGCATAAAAACTCAAAAGAGTATTTCACTCTTTTCATATTTCATATAACATCACAAAAGACATCCAAGTACATATTCACCTGTATAGCTTGAAATAAATATAGGAAGGGAAGAAGGAGTGAGCAAGTAGCAGGAAGAAAGAGAATGAAATGAAATGAAAGGAAGGGAAGGGAGAAGGAAATTAGTAAAGGAGAGGAGTAATTGATATTCCAAAATTTGGTAATGAAATAGATGAAAGAAAAGTCTCATACTCTTGTTACTGAAGGTGTGAAATTGTGTACTTGCACTGAAGAACATACAATTGAATCTATTAAAGCAGAATATATGCAAAACCTATGACCTGAAAATTATACTTCTAGATATATAGAAATGCATGCATCCTTGAGTACACTCAAAGGCAGGTGTATTCAAAGGAATGCTTATGCCATTAATATGTATAAGAACCTCAAGCTAATAGCAGCTAAATGTTTCTAATTTAGTAGAATAGATAAATTGCAAAGCAATAAAGACAACTACTGCTTTACATGCATCAATACAGATGAATTGTACATTACATTAAATTTAATCAAAGGTAATCACTTAAATCGTACAATTGAAATAAAAAGATGGGTGATGTAACCATAACTTTGATCACAAGGGGGAGTATCATGTAGCAGGAAGGTGCAAAGGAGGCATGAATCATCTTTAAGCAATGTTACACGTTTTTTTTTTTTACCTGAAAGCCAAGGGAAACTTGAAAAATTGAAGGAAGGTGGTAGAAGATTTGATTTGAACCTTTTGAAGATTACTCTAACTTCAATGAAAAAAATGGATTTTAAGTATAGAATAAATGAGAGACAAATAGGTTGGTTGATACTGTAGTGGGGGCACAGTAAAAATGCCACCTTTTTTTTTTTCAGACTTGTGAAATTAATGGTGTGTCAGCCATTGTCATAGAGAATACTAAAAAAAAAGAACAAGTTAGCCAGGCCAATTACAAGCAAGGAAATAGAAGAAGTAATCAAACCCCTCCCCAAAAAGAAAAGTCCAGGACCAGATGGATTTACAAATGAATTTTACCAAACTTTCAGAAAAGAACTAGTGCCTATTCTACACAGATTCATCCAAAAAATTGAAAAAGAAGGAAATCTACCACACACATTCTACGAAGCCAACATCACACTAATACCAAAACCTAACAAAGAAAACACAAAAAAAGAAAACTTCGGACTGATCTCCCTAATGAGCACCGATGCAAAAATCCCCAACAAAATCTTAGCTAACAGAATCCAACAATGTATTAAAAGAATAATATACCACAACCAAGTGGGCTTCACCCCAGGAGCACAAGGATGGTTCAACATCAAAAAATCAATTAATGTAATCCATCACATCAACCGACAGAAGAATAAAAACCACATAATCATATCAATAGATGCGGAGAAGGCTTTCGACAAAGTTTAACACCCATTTATGTTTAAGGCCCTTGAAATCCTCGGAATAGAAGGAACATACCTCAACATGATAAAAGCCATATATGATAAACCCTCAGACAATATTATACTCAACAAAAACTGAAAGATTTTCTTTTGAGATCAGGAACAAGACAAAGGTGTCCACTATCACCACTGCTCTTCAACATAACATTGGAAGTTCTAGCCAGTGCAATAAGACAGGGAAAAGTCATATAAGGAATCCAAATAGGGAAAGAAAAAGTGAAACTATCCTTATTTGCAGACGATATGTTAATTTACATGGAATATCCTAAAACTCCACAGAGGAACTAATGAAAACCATCAACCAGTTTAGCAAGGTAGCAGGATATAAAATCAACATACAAAAGTCAGAGGCTTTCCTATACACAACCAATCAGAAGAAGCAGAAATAATAAAAAAAAAATCCCCTTTTCAATTAAAACAAAAAGAATCAAATATCTGGGAGAAAGCCTAACAAAAGAGGTAAACGACCTCTACAAAGAAAATTACAAAACAC
>NW_004567116.1:36121672-36212430 GCF_000260355.1 Condylura cristata | reverse complement strand
GCTTATAGCAGGAGTATAATGGACCAGGCGAGAAAATAATAAGAATAATGAACAACCATATACCAGAGACATTTTGTGGGGGTAGAGTGGGGAATGGGATCAAAAACGGGGGAAGGAAGTGCACAGGACTATGGTGATGGCGCACAGTGACTCGGTGATGGGAAATCCATGGGAATTACAACTGAAATGAAAAAAAGAATGTACAAAATGATGTAAAAGTAAATAATAGCTTACTTTTACATATATAAAGGTCAAGTTAGCAAGAGTAATTTAGGAAAAGATTAGGAGTTCAGTCTTGGATGTACTGTATGTCATGTGCTCTTGAGTAATCCAAAATGGAATATCAAGAAAACAGATAAATGAGATCAGAGCTCAGACAAACACAATCAGATCAAGGAAACAGCAGAGAGAAACAGACAGACCCTTGTGCACTGGATAAACCACTGCACTAGCTTTGCAAAAGTCACAGACAACATCTTTACAATTACTTACTTGGAATCTTGGAATGTATTTGTGAGTTAGGGATTGTTATCCCATATTATAAACAAGGAAATTAATTCAAAAAAAATGTCAACTAAACTTTTCAAGGTGATGGGGCTTAGATTTGTCTGTGAAGCCCACAGCCCTACTTTTTCATTTCTTTTCACTTGGGCAAAGAAATTAGGAAGTGATTGCTGTAAAAGTGAACTCATTGCCAATTTTGAATGAGAGACTTCTAGGCATTTTCTACTCTGTCAATAGATTTCTTCATTGATAGTCATCAGATTGGGCAAACTAACACTGTGACTTTCAACTCTATTTCACAATGCTCCAGGTCCCATAGAAACTGTGCTACTTAGTCTCTTAATTTGAGTTATTCTTCATTCCCTTTTTCCTCTTGAGCTTACCTTTTCCCCCACTGCTTCATTATAATTAGAGCAAACTCTTAAGTTACACTATATGGTTATACTGTACAACCTACCCTTGTCTGGTCAGATCTTTACCCACATATGGATCCATTTCCCTTATATTCCCTATTCAAGTGTTAGTCTTATATGCAAGAGACTTCACTGGCTCTTTTTGCTAGTCCAGTAGCTTCTTTCCCTGCCCTATCTCTTTAGCAGCTTCTCCAAGTTCATACATTCTCACTTCTTATATAGACACATTCTCCTCTGTCACTTTGACATGACATGTTAATTCCCTAATCTACCATTTCTCCTCAGAAATGACCTTTGATCTTCCCAAAGATTAGTGGAATTAGAACATGTTTCAGTTCACAGAGTGAGCAGATGAAGTGCAGTTTCAAACCAAGAAACCACATCTACGTGCCTTGTGGGTGTCCCGCCATTAAAATCTCTGGAAACAATGAGAAAAAGTTGAAAACATGATGTTGTAAAGAGGGAAGCTCCTATTTTCATTCATTATACTAAGAAATATATATTTCTTTAAATAGAAATGAATGATAGCCCAGGAAGAACACTATCCTGTGTTTATAAAATAACAGCCTATAGAGGACCCCTATATGAGTAGCAACATGCCCCTACTCACTACCCACAAATTTGTCATACCCCTTCTTTTTTCTAAAGACTCTGACCAACTCAAGCATCTACTTTCCCTGTCTAATAGGAACTTTCCCATCAGAGCTATCCCTCTTGCAGAATCTCAAAAGGGTATCTTTGCCATCTTCCCAGACTCCCAATTGCCAATGTTCCTGTGCCCAGAGGAACACTTTCTTTTTGTTGAATCAACTTAAAATTTAAAGGAAGAGGGCTATTGAAGGATATTTTCTTTTACACTTATTGGCATTGTATAGGAGTTAAAATCTGGAGACAGGACAGTGGACATTATTCTCCAGGCTTCACGAGACGCTGGGGGAATGCAGCCTCAGGTGGGCTCCAACATGGTAACTTGGTACTTGTAGGCCAGAGCATAAACCACAGCTGATGTTGTCAGCTTCTGTTGTCAGGAAACTTGCATGTGTGGGATAAACTTCTTTAAGTTTATTGCCAGGAAGTGGATTGCCAGGACAATCAACACCATGTTGCCTAAGACCTGGAAAGAAAGAGTGTAGGCAATAAAATGGAAAAACTGTACAGAAGGTCTTAAACAGACCTTATAGCAATCAGGCACAAATGCATTTCCCCCCCACCCCTGAAAAGTCTGCCCAACTGCCAGGGCCTTGGGTCTACAAAGGGGCATATTTAGAGAATTTACATTGGCTTTAATATGACTCCCAGTCCTGTAGCTTCCCATGTGTTTTACCCTCTCATTCACTCTGCTAACATTTGACCTCAAAATATTACTAGAGATTGTTTCTCTCCTTTAAAGACTTTGCTATTTTGAAAAGTAAGGTTATAGTACTGTAGAGGTCTTTAATATATAAGGACTAGGCCTCCAGATAGTAGAATCATTCAAGTTATTTGGATACACCTATGAAAAAGAATGTCATGCCACATAATAAAAGCATTTTATCACTAAGAGGTGGGGTGAAGCAGGGAGGGCCAATTAATTATAAGTATTTGTTGAAAAGTTGTCCTTACTTTGCATTGCTTAGTCTTGATTGTAACTCAAGAACCATACCGATAGGTATTCATCTTACTTGACAGAAAATTTTAGATACCAAAGCCAAGATTTTCTGTTCCTTGGACCAATTTGTAACTTTCTGGCCAAAATATTTAGCTCCATTTTGACCACTTCTGGTCACAATATGTATTTTTTCAGAAATCAGAGGGCCAGTGGCTTCCAATGACTATCATAAAGGGTCTAATGCTGACATTTGAAACAACCTACCTAGCAAAATCAAGCTCTTCCCTAAAATATTAGCTCTCCAAAATATCTGTGAGGATAAGTCTTAAGTTCCTGTACATCTTAATATGCCCAAAACACCAATTTCTAGGGTGAAAACACTGAATGCACATGAAGTTCAGGATCCACTTGCCGCTTGTCACAGCACATGTCACCTGCATGCCCCATAGCATTTCTGAAAGCGGTCATCACCTTCTTACCATGATGATTTCTCATCTGGAGTAGTCGATTGTTGCAGAGGCAGAAGAAAAATTGCCCAAATTTTCAAATGGCCTGTTAACTCTTAGGTAAATTGCGAGAGTTCTATGGGGTGATTAATCCCAGACCAGATGGAAAGTCAAACCGAATAAGAAATCTGACCAGCCCCTCTTCTAAGAATATTTTTTTGCTGCCTGCCTTGGCCTCCAGATTTACCTTCCAGGGTTTCTCCTCCAGCCAACTCCACATTCCCCTTGGCCACAGACTAGCAATAGCAGCCTTCTCCTTGGCATGCGGCATGGTGTCTAGGAGCTGGCTGGTCATCACTAATGTGCCAGCAGCAATTCTATGAGGCTGCTTCTCTGTGTGTCTTTCATTCCCCATCTCTGGCCCCAGATCCTTGCTTCTTCCAATAAAATGAGACTATTGGGCAAGGGTGGGATGTCCCCACCAGGGCAGGGTTTGGCTAGGAAGGATCAGCAACATGGACATTTGTGGCTCTGAGAGTGTTGAATGGCCCCCTCAGAGAGGCTCTGCCATTCAATTTCATGTTCTTTCTTTCTATAGCTCATCTTTCCCTTTCCATCTGGCAAGCAATTCACATCTCAGTGTCCCTACCACCTCTACCTTGAAATTACTGAAGGCTGGTGATGACCTATGGAGGAGAATTGAATTATAAATGGCTGAGGCATTGGGTGAAGAGCTGTGACAATGTACCATTCTGCTATTCAGTAAGTCTTTGTACCAAAGAAGCCATTTTTGGCTGCCAGTTCTCTTAATATTACATTGGGTGTACAATTTAATTCTTTTGAAAATATAATAAAACATCAAAAGGAAGCAGGACAGAGAGGAACAAGGTAATAGGGAATAATTGCATGTTACTCTAGTGTCTTAATCCTCTTAGTAATGTAGTTGGTTCAAAAGCTATTCCCTCCAAGTCACTGGAAAATATTCTTACAGATTCCATGTATTTATGAATTTGCTCAGGTATAACTTGTTGTTTATTGATAATAACTACTTATCTTTCCTCTTTTACAGATCTGAGTCATTTAGACTTGTTTGTATAATTGTGCGTGTGCAGGAGTATGTTAATTATGAAGTTATTACAGACTGTTTACAGTTAAGTTGTTTTGAACAGGAAAAATTTAAGTCCTTAAGGGAAATTAAAAGTAAATTAAGCCCACAACTTCATCATCACCATGCTTTACTTCCATTCAAATTCAGAATAACTATTGAGGGACACACACAAAAGAGGAAACCTGTTCTCTTATTTGTTCATTGACTGACTAGGGTAAAATGGTATTGTGCCATGAGTAACTTCTACTTACTCTGTTTAGGGGAATAATGAGAGACCACAGGGCTCAGAGACCAGGGATATTGCCAGTTTGCAACGGTGATAATCATTGGTTTCTCATTGATGTTATAGAGACATAAAGTCAAATCATAAAGTGATTTAAAAGGTAAATTATGATCAATGTATGGGGCAATAAAATGTATAATAGAATTAAGTTTGCCAAGCTAAAGACATTCTGATTTGTAGTGCAAAGGAGTTGAGTCTTGATAGGAAAGTGAAAGAAGACCTAAAGGTCAAGAATTACTGAGCACCCTAGCTCTAGGTCCCTCAAATGTGGCCCTGTAAATTCATTTCTACACACGGGTCACCAGGTCAGAGTCTGGCCTCTTCTTGTTAAACTCACTCAGACTGGGATCTTTCTGTGCTCTATCCCCCTTTCCTTCTCACCCACCCCAGCAATTCAGATACCATGGTCTCCTCTCCCTACTCATCTTTGACTTTTTGCAAATCTCACTGCAATCAGATCATTGAATCTGTTTCCTTGAATTAGCATCTACATCTAGTATGAGGGATTTTCAATTCATTTTATATATATTAAGCATATGACTTCCCCCCAAACTCATACCTTGAATTTTTTAAAGTTCTAAGAATATTGACTTTTTACTCTTGCCAGTAGCATAGTCATAGCTTTTATGTTTATATTAAGACCTTGCAGTATCTAGTTGTGCTTAGTAGTCTGCTTATGTCTTATACTCTCTTCTGCTTTGAGAGTCATTTTCATGCGTGTCACTAAGTCCTAGCTTACGGTTTTAAAGTATGAACTTTTGTTAGTATCTTATCTCCCATCCAATGTCTTGGTTATTCCCCCCACAAAGATTCACTCAGTGTCTTAATTTTAACTTTAACTTAATGCATGTTACTCTGGATCAGAAGATAAAGCACAATTTCTCCCCAGTGAGACAGTTGAACCTTTCTGGAAGGAGCAGACTATTGTTGGTTTATGGAGACTTTTTTTAAAGTTTTTTTTTTAAGATTTATTTATGCATACAGATATGGGATACAAGCCAGAGGTGCAGGGGCAGTGAGAGAATTCACCAGAAACAGAGTGGGGAGCAGAACAGGCAGATCCAAGGAGTACACTGCTGAGGGGAGCAGTGGGAGAGACAGGAGAGGTCTGCCCCGCCATGTGGATCACTTCTGGGGCGGGGATCAAATTCGCAGAAGCCGCCACAGCTTGGCTTAGTTTCACAGTGCAGCACTCCAACCTGCTGCACCACCAGGGAGGGACCTCTGGAGACTTTTTATTGGAAATCTTGTAGCCACCCTTCAATTTATCCCCTTATATCCAGCTCAGTCTCACAAGATATCTAAGAAGTTATCTTATTCAAAATGTACAACAGAGCAAGTTAAAATACTAACCCTACCCTAGACCTTGGATTCCCACAAAGATTTTTTATTATTTTTAATTGAGCTCTGGAATGAACACAAATCTGCACTTCCCTTCCCCCACCCTGCCTGCCCTAGCACTGTTTACCACCTATCATTCCCCTCTGAAGCCACTTTTGTTACTTTCCTCTGTAAGACCCTGTCCCCTTAATTAACTAACTCTTCCCCCTCCTCAGAGAAATGTTCATCCTAGCATCCTCCTAGACCCTTTAGGGTCCTCCCATCATGTCTATATTACTTGGATGAGTCCCCACCTACTTCTCAAAGGAACTTTTGTTTCTTCCAATGTCTGCCTCACCCTCATCCAATAAACCTTTCTTCCTTTAACACAAGGATAAAAGATCAAGAAAATACAATATCAATTGCTGATTACTGAATAGAATGTGCTTTATTAACCAGAAGCTGCAGTGCCAACGTCAAACCCCAATCTCCATGTACAGAAGAGGTCACTGGGGACATGAAGGGGCCCTGGGCAACTGGAAGGAAGACTCAGTGATACTTGTGAGCCAGAGCCGTGGCAACCCCAGCCACCAACTTCTGCCAAGCAGCCTGCACCTCAGGGGTGAAATCTTTGCCAAAATGAGAAGCCAGAACAATCACCATCACATTGCCCAGGAGCTGTTAGATGAAAGACAAAGGGACAAATAGATATGTTCAGTAGAAATTTCCAAAAAGAACTGCAGAAAAAAAGACTGAACACCTAATTCCCTGCCTTGAATTGCTGAGTGTTATACTTATAACTCAAATGAGTTATTACCTAAATTCAATTTAATCTTTTAAGTACTTCATTCAATATTGTGCCTTCCATCCTGTCTACCATTTCACCATCTTTGCCTCTCACCCTCCCTTTCTTATTAACAATCATTGGATTTCTGAGTTGCCTACATTCTTAGAATGAGCTTAGTTAAAGTCTCCAACCAATGCAGAAACAAGCTTCTACTTGGTCACAATACTAACTAGTAATTGAACATATATGAGAGAAGTTGCACTGGAGAAACTCTGGCTAAAATATTGCCAAGTCCCTTCCTAAACATCGGTTGTTGTTAACCACATACGATAAAGAATTTACTTTCCCTACCAAAGGTCAAATTTCACTTGAGACCTTGAATAATCCTTGAATAGTGAATAATTAGTAAATAATTCTGCTATTCTCTGATATAATACTCTAAAACAAACACATACAGTCTTTCAAAAGTTCATAAAAGGATTAAGTACATCAGGCTGTTAGAAGTGCTTTACTGTCACTAATCCTGATCAACGTGGTTTTGGTAATGTCCCCCTTGAAACTTGCCCTCTGTCACCAAGTTCAACTCATGCTTTCTGAGACCTTTGTTAGTTTTAACCATGAGTAAAAAGCCAAAAAATACTGCAAACATTTCTCGAACTCACCCTGAAGTTCTCGGGGTCCACGTGCAGCTTGTCACAGTGCAGTTCGCTCAGCTTGGCAAAGGCGCCCTTGAGGTTATCTATGTTCTTAACAGCTTCCCCAAAGGAGGTCAGCACCTTCTTGCCATGGGCCTTGACCTTGGGGTTGCCCATGATGGCAGAGGGAGAGGACAGGTTGCCAAAGGTGTCAAAGAATCTTTGGGTCCAGGGATAGACAACCAGGAGCCTACAACATGGGACCACAGCAGATGGAAAATCGGTCACAAAAACCTGGAAAATTTTCCTGGTTTATTTGCTAAACTCATGTTTACCCTCCTCTCCCGTGTATTGAAGCCCAGTTCCTACCTGCCCAGAGCCTCGCCGCCAGCATCTTCCACATTTACTTTGCCCCAGAGGCCAGTGATAATAGCCTTCTCCTCGCTAGTGAAATGCACCATGATGTCAAGTCTGGGAGCTTGCCAGTGATCGCAGAAGTGCGAGAAGAAAGTGGGTACTGCTGCTAGAAGAGGTGGCCTTTTATTCTCTACTGCTGAGCTGCTGACCCCTCACTCCCCCCTGGAACTTTGAAGTCAATTGGTCAATGCTGAGCTGTGTCCTTCAGGGGTGGAGTCAGAGCAGGAAATGGTCAGCAGGGAGGGACACACTCTGAGTTTGTGATAACAGTTAGTGTCCAAGACATCAGTCCTTGTCCGCTCCTCCTCACCCTCAACATAATTTCCTATTCATTCCCCCTTTTCATCTTCCTTGATAACATCCACCTCTTTAATTCTCTTTCTCCAAGGTAGTCCTATAGGAACTATCCTTTAGGGAAAAAAGTTTTGATAAAGATTTTTATTGTTTAGATTGAGAATGGTGACAGGGACAGGAGTTGGGTCAAGGAAACAATTGCTGACACAGAATTTCAACCTTTGACCCTAAGTTTCCAGTGGAGACAAAATAAGTACATGGTTACTTCACAAAGTCAAAGATAGTTCCAAGGGATAGACAAAGGATCAAAACCCCAGTATCAAACTACAGTAGCCTTGGATTATATCACAGGAAGGACAGAGAATAAACTTCATTCTGATCATTTCTCTGTGATTACAGCGGGGACTGGCTACTTTAAATAGAGATTCCCCTGAATTTGCTTCTTGATTTTTTCTGTCCTACTTTTACTTCTTTATACCTACAAAGGAAATAATTGCCAAGGACTTGCAATTATTTAAAAATAACATGTAACCAGAGAAATAGATGAGTTGCTGTGTTCATCAGGTTAGGAACAGAGTATACTGAATGTCTTTTGCAGCCATAGTCACCAGAGGCTTCAAATGCCTTTATTGTCCTCATGTTTTAATGGCACTTTTGTCTTTGAACATCCTTGAGAACTCATCATGAAATAAAAGTTGTATCTTGCACATTTCTAGTTGCAACCCACTACTGTTATACTGGAGTCCAGATGGTAACGTAGTAAGAAATAGTGGAGAAGCAGTCTCTAATTACACCTTTAAATCTCAATCTTTAGTGGAGCAGTGTTTCTGAAATGTCACTTTCACCAGGCTCTCTTAGCTTTTCCCTTTTAAGAGAACAGGAATGTCTCTCTGGGGTAGAGTAGATAGCTGGAGAGGCAGCTAGAAGCCTGACAGCTAGAGTAGATAGCTGGAGAGACAGGCTTCTAGCTGTCTCTCCAGCTTCTAGAGTGGAGACATTTGATCACTGAAATACAGGACCAATGAATGGATAAGAAACAGTGAAGAATAGTTCTGGATTAATAAGAGTTGATTTAATTAATAGAGGTAGAACTCCAGGTTTAAAATGCGAGTTTTCTAGATAGCCACAGTATGAAGACATAGGTTTTTTTCCTTGAGCCTTGTGTGTAGGGATCAGATATTGCCAAACCCCAGAAAATAAGGATCAGGCCTCCTGAAGCAGAACCTGTGAGTTTGTCCCAGTCTCCTTCCAGTTCAAAGTGTAGACACTAGTTTTGTTTTATATTACTTTTTAAGTAATTAATTTTTATATATTGTATAGCACTGTTCATTTTAGGGAGAGAGAGAGAGGACCAGTCTTCTTTTAGATTCAGATTATAAAGGTGGTCTACTTTCTGCTTGACTCACACTCACTGTGGGACTCTTCTTTCTTTTTCTACTAACAGCCTTCAGGACCAGAGCTGACTTGCCTTTCCTTGCTTTATTATTACTTAAGATTATGGGAACTGGCTTCAAGAAAGGTTATCAGTCTCTGGTGAATCCTCTCATCCCCCACACCTCTGGCCTGTATCCAGTTCTTGTATGCATAAATAAATAAATCTTTAAAAAAACAAAAAAAGATCATCAGGTTGAAAGCATATGGCTTATTACTTAGTACAAGGCTTATTACTTCTGATTCTGAAGCCAGATGCTATCTGACTGTGATCTCATTGTTGCTTAGGTGCTATTTGATTCCAGCTAAATTATCTTAGTTGCTCATTTGGAAGCATTTCATTTATTTCTCCTATGAAAGAGCATGATTATGTGTCCTTTTCCTGGATGAAAATGCCAACTTAGGAAGATAAGTGACACGGTTATGCAGGAGAGATCAGAACAATTAAATGGTCAGAAAATTAAACGGAATATTCATTTATTAGCTATAAAATTAAAAATTAATAAAATGAAAGTTATGTTCATAGGTGTGTTTAAAAGGACTTCTAAGCAAGAAAGAGCAAGTATTTATTTAAACCTTGCTAGTTAATTTATGAGGTGTATACTAATTTTATAAGTTAAGTGATGTAGTATGTTTAGTTTCTATTAGTATGGAAAATTGTATAAATTATAAATGTATACCAAGTTGATCAACCACATGTTTTTCATACTATTATCTGAGATAAATTACATCAAAAATTATTCTCTATCACAAATGAGTTCTTTTCATTTCAAAATTGAAAAAAAATGATAAATAGGCTTTAAAAATCTCTAAAGGTACAAAATGTATCTTAGTATTCTTACTTAGGCTATAAATTTGTTCTTCCATTATGTATCTGACTTTATATTACCATAACAAAAATGTATGAGGTCAAAAATTCTATTAAATATGCTTTCTCCCTGAATAAAATGTGAACCACAAATTATAGGAAGTTCTTATGACTGCTGTGCAGGAATCCATGAATAATTTCTGGTGTGACTAAAAAGAATGAGAGAATAAACCAAAACTAGTGGTCAGGTGATACCACTTGCCACGTACCACACTTCTAAATCAACCTTCACCGTTTGCAGCTGAGTCTAAACCAGACTGGTTCTCATTCTTATAGTAACTTCTTAGCTTTGGCCTATGAGAACATGAACTTCAATGGTTTGATTGATCTCTGGGGCCACTGTCTGAAGGGACAACCGAAGACTGTGTGAATGTTGAGAAAGAGGGTTTAATTGGAAGAGGAAATGAAAAGCTAGGACCAATCATTATTGCACACTTTTCTAAGCTTTAATCAGACAATATAGTGTCTTGGTTTCCTTAATTATCTTTTTAACCTTAAATAAATTGTCTTCATTTATTTTTATGACTATAAATTCTAGGAAATTCTTATACTTTCTGTTTAGTATTTTTGCCTAATGCATTCTATGAACAAGGACAACATAGAAAAAAATACTCTCAAATAGTCACTCCTCTCAAATAGACACTACTATTAAGCCAGTGTTTTCTAATCTTTCTTTCTTTCAGTTTATTAAACTACATAGATCATTGATCAATGATCTAGGTCTTTTAATCAATATTTAAGTCAAGCAGTAATGTCAATGGTGGTACTTCAGAAGCATAAACTCAGATATTAAAGTTCTATCTAATTCAAATGGGACTTTTCAAGGTGGTTTAAAATTTTATATCCAGAAATGTTAAAAAAAATCTAATTCTTTGCTAAATTTCCACTCCTATTGTCAAAGATTATAAAGTCTTGATTTGGTGGGGAGGAGGTTTGAATTATAAAAAGCAGTTAAGTATTTTTTTTTTTTTTAGTTGTAAGCACACTATCACCAGGGATTTTTTGTGTGCACATTCAATATTGGGTAAGCTCTCACACAGTATGTTCCCTAAGTAGAAAATATATATCTTTTGGGAAAAGGATAAATTTGAGACTTTGTAAGTAATAAGGACTTAAACGGAGCTGTAATAATTATCAGTAGACCCCCATCTTTTAAGAAGATCATCTACCATGAAGAATAATGAGAAACCAAGCTCCTTTGTTTGGTATCAACTAGTGGAAGATAATTAACAATGACCACTCCCACAAAGGGTAATTTCTGAAACCAAATTAATTTTTTTAAGATTTATTTATGCATACAGAACTGGGGTACAGGCCAGAGATGCAGGTGGGTGAGAGGATTCACCAGAGACAGAGTGGGAAGCAGAACAGGCAGAGTATTGAAGTACACTGAGGGGAGTAGCCAGGGAGTCAGGAGAGGTCTGAGGGGAGTAGCCAGTGTTCAGGGGAGGTCTGCCGCACCATGTGGATCATCTCAGGGGCAGGGATCAAACTCACACTGAAGTGGCTGCAGCCAGCTTGCCGTGCTGCACTTTAACCCGCTGTGCCACCAGGGAGGGCCTCTGAAGCCAAATTCTTACAACCCTTATCTTATTGAATTTTCAGCATTTGTGAGGAACAGAACAGCTCTTAGTTTCTTAGGCCAACAGGGTAATAGAGGTCTTTCCTTCATGCTAGTCTCACTTAGATCCTAATGTCACTAGACTTTCCTGCATCATTTTTACTTCTTTTTCTCCTCTTCATCTTTCTTCTTTGTTTATTTATTTTCCGGAACTGGGGCATTTATTTTATTTTGTTTTGCTTTTAATAAACAGAGCCCATCAAATTCAGTGCTTCTCTCCTTCTGAAGACTGGGCTGTTGATAATTGGGGGGACACTGGGGACACAGACAGGGGTTCAGGACAACACAGAGCTGTGGCAAGGGAGGGGACCAGTTAAAGACACAAAAGCCTGACAGCCAGCATGCTTCTCCTACTGCTCTCTGTACTCCTGCCAGAACCAATAGGCTTACAAGGAGTCATTAATCACCAACAAATACTGAAAATTATGCCAGAGACCAAAGTGGACACTAAATGTCAACAATCAGCCCAGCTCAAGAAGTGTGATGCAATAAATGGGTCAGACATAAATCTGAAATTTTCTCATGGACTATTTCAACTATTCTATCTGCCTCTTTAACATTTTTCCCAATTGTATAGCTCTTTACATCATTTCACACATTAACTCCAATAAAACGCTTAACCTCCTACTTAAACATCATTTTTCTGAGGCCTTCTCTGATCCCTTAGCCTCCTGCTCTTTCTCTCTCAGGCTCTGTCTCATGACTTTCCTTCATTTCTGGTCCTTGACAGTTACCAATATGTAGGAGGTCAACAAATATCAGCAGAATAACTTGTTCTGTTTTCAATTCCCTGTCACAACAACTTTCAAAGAATGCTTCTTCTGTATCATGCTTGAAATTCTGGGTTTCCCCAGCAGTAGAGATAAGAACCAAGACTGGCCTGAGGTATTTCCTTAAAATGAGAGCTCTCAAGTATGAGCCCTTGTCAACCCTGACCCAGAATGTGAGTCTGTGCCCTCTGAAACCACAGGGCCTTTCTCCCCTAGATGTTGGGACACCTTAAAATGGTGAATTATGATTCCCTTCTCCTCTATTTCATGCCTTCCTTATTCATTCTCACATCTCAGCCTAATTCTACAGGACTCAGTGTAAAGGTTTTGTTCAAGATATAGAATCTTAGAAAAGTGAAGGCTGAAAAGAGCCTTTAGTCATCCAGCCTGGCTACATCTTTATACACAAGGAAACTAAGCTCCTGCCCTGATTTATACTTACATGAGAAAGCCAGAAGACTTACTGGCACAGGCCCTATGCTACAAGTTACACTAATAGCATTTGATTAGTGACTATATATTGTATGAACTAGAAATTTATATACATGTACTGACAATAGATGTCTTTTTTCTGCTTTTGGGAGTGAGACACAACCTGCAAGGTGAATATTTGGTGAATAGTGACCAAAAAGTGACCAAATAGTGATATTTATATCTATTAACACAATCAGAAAAAGTTTTTTGAAATAGAAAGGAATTTATTCTAGGACATGCCACTTTCTGCCTTGGGGATCCCCTTCATGATGCTGGCCGGGGTGGAGTTACAGTCAGGAAGACTTCTCCTTTTCATACCATCTGTGTGTAAGTCTCCTGCGAAGGACCCAGATAGCAGTCATCACTCAAAGCTGAAAACATCTGGTCTCACACCCTAAACCAACATGACTCAGCATGACTCAGCAGAGCTTTCTGCAGCAGGTCCTGGCCTAGGAGACTGTGCTGACCAAGAAGACAGGGGCAGGGTACTGCATCAGACTAGGGACCTGGTAGAAGTGACCATGCTTGGGCTATAGGAAGGCAGCGGTGGAGGCTAGTACAAAAATGGAATATGAGTTAATAGAAATGTAAGCTTATTTAATCAGAGTTGAGGAGACTAGAGGGATTTGGCCTTACAGAAAATGCAGCCATTCTACAAATGTTTTTGGAGTACCTGCTATGTGCTAGGCACTAATTTTCAAGACTCATACCATAGATATTAATAATATATATACCTTACCTTTAAGAGGTCTTGTCAAAACAGCAGTTAATTAAAATATAGCATTACATTTTCCTTACCAAACATAAATACATGTTTATGTGTGTGTATGCATACATGTGTATGTGTGTATGAATGGCTGTGTATAAATATACATATATCTGGATATATAGAGAGAAAGATTATGACTTTCAAAAGGTGGGTTCTTTTGAGGGGCTAAGGAATGGACCAGAAGATTTTACAGAATTAAGGAAATTAACTCTGGGCCTTGAGAAATCAAAATAGATTTAAAAAAAAAAATTATTTATTTGTGCATACAGAACTGGGGTACAGGCCAGAGGCTCAGGGGTGGTGAGAGGCTTCACCAGAGACAGAGTGGAGAACAGAACAGGCAGATCGACAAAGTACATTGCTGAGAGGAGCAGCAGGCGGGTCAGGAGAGGTCTGCCACACCACGTGGTCACCTCCGGGGCAGGCGGGAATCGAACTCATGAGAAAGTGGGTTTAGATTCTCAGTGCTGTGTTTTAACCCGCTGCGCCACCAGGGAGGGCCCAAAATAGATTTTTGATGGTGGCAAATACCTGTTTTCCACCTTCCTTCAGGGAAAGTATATAGAATTACCTCAAATACTATGAGACCATGTGATTTAGTATTAAAGTAGATCCCCACTGATGCCTGGTCAGAAAAACAGACTGAATCTTTATCAGGCTCCCCCTTTTTCCTCTTTTCTACATCAGAGGATTTATATACCAACTGGACTTAGGCAAACTATGGAAAGGAATAGTCACAGTCTGTCTCCACTGATGGGTCGGCAGTGAATGAAAGTCCATCTTAATGAAACAGGACAGTCAATGATGTAGTCAAATGTTGCCATAAGGAACTGAGAGGGACTCAGTAATAATACCAACCTGCCTGCTTTGTATAATGTCTTCATGTCTCTTTGTATAATGTCTCCATGTCTCTAAAATATAGGATACATGACATAACTTGTAAGTTTGTTATGACTCATTACTTTATTGACTAGGAGGTAGGAACACAATATACATTTTTTAAGTATTACCTATTGTTATAATATAGCAAGTGCATACATCTATTAGGTTAAAAATAATTATTTTGAAATCTTTCATTTTTCTTTTCTTTTACTAAAAGTTACTTATATTTAAGATATAAAAATAAACCTATATTTAAATTTTGATTAAAAATGATTTAATTAAACAAATGATTTAGGCAAATAATTAAACAAATTATCATGCTGTAAAGCACAAATATATTTACATACACACACTTATATGAGTATGACAATTAAACTAACATTACGTGGGGTTTTTTATGATATAATTGTTTATTTTTACATCATTTTGTGCCTTTTTCCACCTAAATTGCAATCCCCATGGGTCAGTTACGTTTTAATCTGCATATGGTAAGAGATCTAAACTCTCCCCTTCATAGGCTGCCAGTATTTGGTGCTGCATCACTAGCTATACTTGTGCACACTTTAGGTCTCTGGACAGATTCATTCCACATGACTGCACCTTCAGGTCTCTGGACAGATTCATTCCACATGACTGCACCTTCATGCTATCTGACCAGTTCCTCACCATTTCCGTCACCTCCTCACCTCAGCAATCACTACCCTACTTTCTGCTTCAAACTTTTTAGCTCCTTCATATAAGTGATTTTTAATTGTTGACAGTAGATTCACTATTCAACCTCCTAAAGATATATTACACAGATATTTTCACAACAGGTTATATCATGCTGCAGTTCCGGTCTACCTTCTCTTCTCTGACTGTCCCGCTCACTTACTCACTCCATTCGCTCTCAGTTCCTGTCATGGTGCCCTTTATCCTAGTCTTCCATTGTCCAGTGAATGCTTCCTTCCCCCAGGTGATGCAAGGTCTTATGTTTTGACAGAAGAGAAACCATGATGAGTGGTTTTGAGAAAGGAAGTAGGAAATCTCAGCACAACACAGATAATATAGAAATGTCTATAGGATTGATGTTGCATTCTTCCACTCTGTTTCCAGATGAGAGAGCGTGAAATCCAAAATGACTATGGAGAAGTTAACATACAGAGCATAATCTTGCATTGGTCTTATTTGAGGTGTTTTTGCTGTCAGATCCTCAAAAAAGGAGCAGCAAACTTGCAGACTTCATTCTCATGTTTTGTACTCATCACCACTGCCCTCAACATGACTAAAGTCCTTGGTGCTTGGCTCTAGTAAGCATACCACACAGATTTAACAGATATGTATATGCTTTGGGGTCAGTGAGGTTACAAGTGACTGCAGGGTAAAGATAGAAAGAGCGGGAAAGGCCTGAGGATTAACTGGAAAATAAAAATATACACTCGCTTCCTTAACCAAACTCACAGCTTAGCCTAGGGGTCAAGGTGCCATTTGGACATGTATGGGCCTCTAGCAATCTCAAGGACATTTTTGTAACAACAATCTCTATCATCCAAGCTCAAGCATTTTTATGTTATGAACTTTCAGTTTTCCTCTATTTCTTTCTCTCTCAAACCTTCCTAAGGAGATGCTCCCATGTTGAGGAAGCACATTTTGCTGTTGTGACTTGAACCCTAAGCTCTAAACTGGTAATCTTGTAAGAAAGGAGAGGGTGAGGGGGCTGCCTCTGGATTCTGGGATGCACAGAGGATGACTGTGTGGGTGATTTTTTGAGGTCAGGATACAGTCTTCTGCAGTGGCAGTTCAGGGCCTATATCCCAACCTCACTAGCTCTAATTGTTGCTAGATTCATCTCCTTGACTGTCAGGGTTCATGAGGTGGTATCATATGAACAGAAAGAGAACCCTGAGCCCTAGGTTCAAATCACAATTTAATGTCTTATTAACTGTACAACTTCATTTTTTTCCCCCTCCTTCCTTGCTTTCTTCCCTGTAGGAGATATAAATCTACTCCTGAGTATGGGTCTAAAGATAAATTTAGTTATATAATAAGCCTAAAGTATATCTTAAAATATATTAAGTATTCAAGAGGTGTTACTTATCATGAGCAGTTTGTTCACTTGCATACACTTCTCTGGATTGCCATGTTAAAAGAATGTTGAAATGTACTAGAAGGAAGCCTGATATGTAGAAAAATTGCACTAAATATTAATCCCTGTTCCTTTCCATCTTCTCCCTTCTCCCCCCTTTATTTTTGAAGATTTTTATTTACTTATGCATACAGATTGGGGTACAGGCCAGAGGTGGTGAAAGGATTCACCAGAGAGTGGGGAACAGAACAGGAAGGTTGATTGAAATACACTGCTGAGGGGAGCAGTGGGCAAAACAGGAGAGGTCTGCTGCACTATGTGGAACACCTCTGGGACTGGGGATCTAGCTCGAACTGGGCCCTAACCTGTTGCACTACCAGGGAGGACCCCCTTTCCCTCTTTCTCTACACTTGATCCCCTCTCTTGTGGTCTCTTGTCCCTCATTCGTGTTTTTTGTTTAACTGTTGACCAGTTTCTCAGTGGATTTGCTAGGCTTCATATACTCCTAATGAAGTAAGATTTTCCAGATATGGTGAAGTTTCTGTCTGTTACCTTCAACAGGTGTTTCAGTCCCTAAATTAAGCTCTGGGCTTTAACTACAGCACATGGGAGGATGGTGGTTCTGAAGAAGGGAGAGGTTTCTACTATCCAGCACCTCAGGCCATTGCTAAAGCAAGCGCTGGTGCTCTGGCTGCATCTCTAAGAGTGGCTAGTGCTGGGAGCTAAGGAGCCACATGCTAACCTGAATGGCAGGCACTGAGCAGACAGGATATATCTGTAATCCCAGGAGAGTGATACAAATTTTACCCTGTTTCTTAGCTGTCTAGACTCAGGTAAGAGGAGTCAAGCTATATTTGCCCTTGTTTGGAGGATGGAAAGTGTCAGTTGGTAATAGAATATAAAATATTGCTGTGCTATTTCTCCCTGCCTTTCTCCCTGCTCACCCTGGTACTCATAGTCTATCTCCCTTGGGGGCCATGGACTCCACCCAGAGTGGCCAACCTGAACTGGCCTTCTATCTCCACCCACAGACCTGTAATCCTTCTGGGCCCTGATACTGAAAGCTAACCCTGGCCTCGCCCTCTCTGTGAGGTCTGATAGACCAGCTCCCAAAGTCTTTATGGGATGCTCAGGTTTGCTGAGTCAAAGTTGGCTGGAGTCCTTCTCTTAAAGCTATAGTCATCCATTCTCCATTCTGCCTCTTTCATCCACAGCCCAGGGCTCCTGCTTTCCTAGCCTCATCCATTTAATCCTCCTCAGTGGCTCAGCAAAGGGCTTAAGAGAAGTAGATTGAAAATCTGAATTATGTGCAAGAACTAGCATTGCCTCTAACAGGTCACCTTTAGGTAAATGCTTTGATTTCTCTCATCTTAGTCTTGTCACCTAGAAGCAGGGATGATATTTGTACCTATCATACAGACTTAGGATGAGGATGGAAGGAAATATAACACTATTTGTAAAGCAGTAGCTTAATTGATTAAACTCTAGAATATAAAATGTTGCAATAAACATTTTATATTTTATCATTATTAATGCTGTCCACATTTCCCCTAATTCTCCTGCTTACTCTCCATCTCCTTATTCCCTTAAATCCCTTTTATTCACTCTTGCTTGTAGTGGTTCTCCTTGTTACTTGCCATGATTCTGGATATCATGGTGGGACTATTTTACTATTACTAGGCATGACAATCTCTTTTTTTACTTGGAAATTTCATGATTTTATTAATATAGTTCAACATGACACATGTTTTTCTTGACCTTGCTGCCCAGACTGATGGCTGCTCTTTCCACAATAACTTTGTGTTTCTTGGAGTTCTTGTGATCAGTCTCAGCCCAGAGAGATTTGCTGCACATTAGCAGCAATTTGAGCTATTTACATTGTGCATCAACAATTTCTAGAAGCCATTTGGGTAGCTGGTACTTTGTTTTGTTGTTTCCCTAACCAATGTGAGTCCTGTTGTAAATACCTCTGGGTTTCTATCACTTAGGTATAATTTTGAGATATCGGTCTGACTGGTGCTAGATGGACTCCTTGGTCCTCTTTTTGATGACCTTGGACTTCATGAGGAGTATGAGGGCAGCCATAGTGCCATGTCAGAAATGGTAAGCAGTCAAGGAAGAACAAGGTATTTCCTAAATGGATCATCTTAGTAAGCTTCTAGAGAGAAGGGAAGATCAAGATCAATGCAAAAGCTGAGATAAAAATGATAGGCAACTAGATTCAGGGCCTCCTGAAAGCTGAGAGTAGGAATCTAAGAAGTAGTCTGGATGCGGGGGAGTCTCCTCTTGGTGAATTCTTGCAGCTAGGATGGACACAGACTATGGGAGTAGTTTGTTGAGGAGACAAGCAGATTCTGCAAGGACAAACAGAAGAGAAAGGTTCTGGTAGTTTGGGACAGTTTCTCTATCACAAGAAGGAAATTTCCTCGGTGAACAGTGGGTCTCTTCCTGCTGCTCTTGCAGGGCTCCTGAATTTAGGCCTCTCTTCAAGTCTTAAATCCCCGCCTGCTGGAGTCCCCAGTCTGGTGGATAATGTGGTTTTTGCTTCACTCAGTGTTGCAAAACCCCATTTTACAGATGAGAAAACCAAGTTTTATAGTTAGTAGAAGGGCGAGTTGCCAGCCATTCCAGGCTGACTTCAGTGTTCCTGCTCTTAATCACTGGTCCTCTACTGCCAAAACTTACTTCCCAGCAGCAAAGGGTTTTAATCCCTGAAATGGGTTAGTGGGGAAGGTTATGTGGGGATCAAGTTTTTTCTAGGGGTATCTGAGAACAGAAGGAAGAAGGACATCTCTACACTTGAGCCACCAGTATACAACTAGGACCCTATGGGCCTGATTAAAGAAAAGCAGCTCACTGCTGAAAGACACCTGGCAGCATTTGTTGGTTGAGGAGAATCAGGTTCAAGACATTTCCAACTTAGGATTTGAGGGAGCTTGTGAATTTAACAAACAGCAGTTCTGCGTTAGAAGGACCAGGTAGTCTATCTAGTTTGCTGTTTTCTGAAGAAGAAACTGAAGTGCAGAGAAGACCAGGACTTTTCAGTGTGTTTTCCTGGTTCTGGAAATGCCTAGGTTTGGACTCTTAGTTTCTGACTTGCTGTCTGGTCACTTTCACAGAACCCTTCTGCTTCTGACTGTTCTCATTCTGAGAGAAAGAAAGAAAGAAAGAAACCTAAAATAACCTTAAGAATTTGCCAAGCCACAGCCAAGACTGGATGGGCTCCTGGGTAATGTTTTTAAAAATAAACATAACATTACATACATAAATAAGAAAACCTACTCAGGGACTGGGAAGGAGAACCTGCCCCTCCCTGGTCCTGGCCCCACAGATAGTGCTATCGGAGTCCTGACAGGCCCTTTTCCGTGACTGCACTTGGAGTGTGTCAGCCCAGCTCTAGGCAGGGCCACCCTATCATGCTAAGCTGGTGCCCTGAAGGAAAGGAGAGAGGGCCCATACTTCATAATCTCCACTATGACTCTTCTCTTCCTAAGAGAGTAATGCACCAGAACCCCTTTAATGTGTCTGAACTCCAGAGGGCTCTGCTCAAAAAGTGATGGAGTATCATCATACCACATGCCATCCCACCAGACTCTGGCCCAGCACACCATTCACTGGCAACCCCTCTCCTCCCATAATAGTCAAGCTGTCACTGAGAAAGTTATTTTTTTCATTATTTACTGTTTCTCTTGCTTCAAGGGCTCCATGGGAAAAATGTATGGGTGGGTGGGTGTGTTTATTGCTAAATTAACAGCAGATTTAATTTCATCATAACAGTTATGTCTGTGAATGTTCACCATAGATTTTGGATGTTGGTGTCTAGAAAAGTTATATTATGGCAAATAACAGAGAAAGCTGTCATCTCTAGGTCTCACTCTTCCATTAATAATATAATGATTAACAAACTAATCAAATTATTATGATGTTGCCTGTGTAACACATATTCTTATGGTTGGCACATGGTAGAAAGTCTAAAAAAGGCACTAGAAAGCATTTTAGCAATTGATTTCTGGCTCTTCGGGGAAATAGGTGATAGCAGAGAATATATGGTTAGTGTTTGAAAAATTAATTTTCAAAGGGCAGGGTTAGGATGGGGGTCAAAAATCAATCTTTTCTGTTTGCTTGTTTCGAAGGATTTTCTGTTAATTTGTCAGCCATTTACATGTCTATATATCTTTGGAATTACATGTTTCATCCAGTCTCCACTAAACTCCCTGTGTGAATGCCCTATCCCCCTCCTGCCTCTATCCTCTCTGTCCCCTGCCCCTTTTCCCTCCTTGTTCATGCTGGTCCCCAGTATACTCTTTACAAAGTCTCAGGATTGTTTCTGTTGTGTTTGTCACTTTGGGTTTTCATTTGGTATAGTTTTTTTTTTTTAATTCCCCAAATAAGTCAAAGCATCCGGTATCAGTTTTCACATTCCCACCTATTTCACTAGCATAATCACCTGTAGGTCCATCTATTGGTCCTCTATTTGAAAAGACAGTACTCATCTTTTTAAATAGCTTAGTGGTAGCCCTTTTAGAGTATATCTCCCAGTTCCTTTATCCAGTCGTCTGTCTGTGGGCACCTAGGTTGGCTCCATGACTTGGCACTTAAGCACAGCACTGCTGTGCACACAGGCATGTAGAGGCCTTTCATATTAGAGTTTTCATATTCTTAGGATAAACCAGAGTTGCTGGAACACTTGGGATTTTCATCTTTATTTGTTCAACCTGTATGGGAAACATTATGGAGTTATCTTTTTAAAAATTCATTTTTCATGACTTAAAAAGCTTCGATCAAGGAAAATAAAAAATTGCTTGAGTAGGCCCTTCCTGGTGGCGCAGCAGTTTAAAGCACAGCACTAAGAAGCTAAAGCCACTTCAGCATGAGTTCGATCCCCGCCTGCCCCGGAGGTGATCCACATGGCGTGGCAGACTTCTCCTGACCTGCGTGCTGCCACCCTCAGCAGTGTATTTCAATAGATCTGCCTGTTCTGCTCCCCACTCTGTCTCTGGTGAATCTATTTCTGGATTAGAGAAGTTTGAGGCTTTGCCTTTAAGGCACAACATACTCTTCTCCTTTGTATAACTAACCTAGTTAAACTCTCCTATTTACTTCTGAGCTCTGCGGCAGCAGGATTTGTACTAAAAGTGTTGAAAAAGTGGGATTTTCTAATAAAAGATCCTGAAACTATTAATCCAGTCACCCATGAAACATTGAGGTGTGGAACAGAAATTTGTTTTGCACATCTTATGCTTTTGACAACAGAATCTAACCTATGTACTAATGAATTAAATCAATATAGGTATCTCAGATCTGGACCCAGTACATTTTAAAGAGGGCAGGAAGATCATCATGAAGGTAAGCATTTGCTCTATCTACTCATCTGTACATAATTCATTCACTCATAAGTATAAACAAAACCCTTATATACAGTATGTTAATACACCAGCATGTGTGTGTGTGTATGTGTACTTAGGTTGTTGGATGTGGAACTTATGTGGGAGAATCACTGTCACCACTCTGGCACCCAGACTACTCTGAAGTTCTCTCAACTACCTAGCTTAATTTTGAAACTATTTTAGGGAGTAAACTCAACCTTTTCTGTGTTTAAATATCTTTATAATAAAAAGGGACAATAATTTTGAAAGTAGCAGGAGAGTGCCACAAGTAAGAGAGGTATATGTAAGATTAGACAAATTGCAGTTTGAGTTCAGTCTCTGGGACACATGTAATTGACATTGGACACTTTAATTAACTTCTATTAGCCCAGAGGTCTCAGGTATGAGATTGGGGTAACAGTATCTTTAAACTGTAGTGTGTTTAAATTAGACTTTAATTATTTAATGAACTTATTATAGTGCCTGGCATAAAGTTAAACTCTTGTGAGAATTTTCTTCTAATATATATGTATGTGTACCTTCTGTGGGTCACTTACTGACCTAAGGTTTTATATTTATTATTTCACTGAATCATTAATTATTTGTGCAGTAAGTAAATGAGTGGAGGGTAGCTCAGAATATGTAAGAAATATCCAAACATGATAAAGTTGGGAAATAATTTTATTTATATTACAGAAGTCTAACTATGTAAAAACATATAAACCAAAAATTAAAGTGTTCCTTGCAAACGTAGCTTCCCAATCATATTCCTCTTCCTAGAGGAAACAGGTATTACCTGTTTGATAGGAGCCTTCCAGAATATATTTATAATATATGGAGAGACATGGGCACAGAGAGAGGAAAAGAAAGAAGGATGGGAGGCTTGGGAAATAAATTTCTTCTATGTCCTGAAAAAACCTTTGTATTTCATTAAATTGAAAGTAATATTAACCTACCCCTGACCCTGGGATAACTAAAAACAGATTAATATCTAATGTCATTTTGTATGTCTATGTGTCATTTGGGAAATCTAAGGTGATACTTTGTTATCCTTTATTTATTATTGAAAAATAGGGAAGAAAAAATAGACATATCCTCAGGAGATATAAACTGGGGAAAGAAAGCTGGGAGAGATAGCTAAATGTTCTGTCTCTATATAAAGTGAGAGCACCCACCCACCTTCAATCAAGAGACCCCTTCCACACTCTTGATATAAGGCTTCCCACCATGTTGACTGTTAACTCTAGGTCCGCCCTTCCCTCTACTGGTCAAAGCAGTAGCTGCAGCCTACTTCTCTCTCTCTCTTTTAAGTTTTATTTATTTATGCATACAGAACTGGGGTACAGGCCAGAGGCATAGGGATGGTGAGAAGATTCATCAGAGACAGAGTGGGGAGCAGAACAGGCGAACTGACAAAATACACTGCTGAGGAGAGCAGCCGGCAGGTCAGGAGAAGTCTGCCTTGCCATGTGGATCACCTCCAGGGCAGGTGGGGATCGAACTCATTTGGAAGTGGCTTTAAAGTGCTGTGCTTTAGCCCGCTGAGCCACCAGCGAGGGCCTCTCTTTCTTTTTAAATAATTTATTTATATATATTTTACATCATCATTAATTTTTTTACAGTTTGCTTCTTTTTTCAGGTGAGGTCCCCACAGAATTCCCACCACCAGCTCACCTGTGTACCGTCACCATAGTCCCTTATGATCTTCCCTCCCTTATTTTATCCATCTCCTTCCCTCCCTCTCCCCTGCAGAATGTCTCTGACTTATAATTGTCTATTTTTTTTGGTTGTGTTGTGTTTTTTATTGTTATTATTTTTCCATGATCCCTTATTTGGGTCCCCTATCTTCTTCCATGTGATATTTTTCTTTCTTTTGACTTATTTCACGGAGCATAACCCCTTTAGCTCCATCCATGTTGCTGCAAATGGCATTAGTTTATCTTTTGGATAGCTGAAGAGTATTCCATCGTGTGTATGTACCACATCTTCTTGCTCCAGTCATCTATTTTTGGGCATTTAGGTTGTTTCCAAGTCTTACCTATTATAAATAATGTGCAGCCTACTATTCTAAAGAATTCTTTCAAACAAAAATAATCAAAAACATTCATTTCTTATCATTGTTATTACCACTGAATTTCCCAGTATTTTTTAAAAGCTTTATTTATTTATGCTTACAGAACTGGGATACAGGCCATAGGTGTGGCAGGTGAGAAGGTTCACCAGAGACAGAGTGGGGAATAGGCAGATCTACAGAAATATGCTGCCAAGGGGAGCAGTGGACAGGTCATGAGAGGTCTGCTGCAGTGGCTTCAGAGAGCTTCATAGTGCAATGCTTTAACTCATTGCACCACCAGGGAGAGCCCTAAATCTCCCAGTATTTTATAAAGTCACTGAGATTACAGTGATTGTGAACCAACAGACTATAGGACATTGATTTGAAGGTGTCCTTTGTTTAAGGTGAATCTGCTACAGAAGAGTGACCTGGCAGCTTCAGGTATTTTCTACTTAGAGTTAAATGATGAAACACGCTATTCCTTCACTGTAGACCATTGGATACTCCCCTCCCTTTTATCTATTCTCCTTTCCCCACCCCCAGTAGTTCAATTCTACAGTCATTATTTCTAGGATTTGTTTTGTTCTGGTGTTGAATTATGTTTTGCTTCTCTATATTCCACACATGTGTGAAATCGTCCAGTGTTGTCCTTTCTCCTTATGACTTATTTTACTTAGAATAATCTGTACCAGTTCCATCCATGTTTTTATGCAAAATTATGCAAAATTTCACCTTTTGTTTTATAGTTGACTAGTATTCTGTCCAAGATCTGCAAAGCACTTATACAAATCAAAAAGAAAACCAAAAATAAATAGATAGATAAAAATTAAAATAATGGGCATAAGAATTATATAGTCACTTATCCAAAGAAGTGATCAACAGGCACATGAAAAAAAAATGTTCAATGTCATTTACCATCAAGAAACTGCAAATCAAAACCACAATGACATGCTATCTCATTCCAGTGATGTCGAGAATGTCTCATGTGTATATGTGTGTGTGTGTGTGTTTGCTTATATACACATTATATATATACACACACATATATATAACTTTTAAAATTTGTTTGTTGCACCTTCTGTTCCATTGTGATCATATGTTACATTGCAACAGTCTCCTCAGATATAAAGAGGGAATTTCTAATATGTTTTCTCCTTTAAAGTCACTTTACATTAGTTAACGCTCTCTTGTTTGTACCTGAAGTGTGAGATAATCATCTTTTCTATGATCCCAATAGACTTCTGATACTCATGCTGACTTCTTGTTTCCAGCTCATTTCTCCCTAACTTAACTAAACAGCTCTTTAAATTAGGGATTATATTGATTATACTTAGTGAAATAAACCAAAAGAAAAAAGAAAAATATTGGGTGTTTTTGTTTATAGGAGGAATATAGGGAACCAAGTAAGGAATCAAGAGCTTAATCTTAATAAAAGTGTAGTATCTGTTTATCCCCATTACAATTTATCTTGCTGGTTTTGTTCCCTAGCCTCATCTGTAAAGAATACTATCCACGTGTTCAATGATGATAGCATTTGATAAGAGGCCAAGAGGCATGGGTGGACTGTCAGGGGACTCAAAAAGTGGAATCTGTAAGAAGTCATGTCAAGGAAGTAGTTGGGAGGATATCCCATAAGGGAGCAGTCACAGATGGACAAAGCATAAAAGCAGGAGGAGAATGATACCTATAATAGAGAGAACTAAGTCACATGATTTTTATAATATGCATGAGTAAGAAAAATAGAAAGATAAGAACAGAACATTTGGATATGAGAGTTCTGGTTGAAGGTAATGTCTTAAGTATGAAAAGGAAAAGAGTGAAACCAATTGGAAGCTAACCAATTACAATGATTTGAAAGTGACAGGGAACACTTACATCTATGCAATGGAACACTATATGAGAAATATTACTCAGCAATTAAAGCAGAATGAGCTGTGGTTTAGCACATCAATTGAGATGAATTTCAAAGGCACTGTGCCAAGTGAAATAAACTAATCTGAAAAAGTAATCTACTGCATGATATTTTATTGACATTCTTGAAAAGATAAAACTATAGTTAGAGAAAAATATCAACAGATCAATTATTGCCAGGGATAGAGGTTTCAGGGTGAAATATTTAATTATAAAAGGCAGTGTGATTAATGTATTTTGGGGAGTCAAAGTATTTTGAATCCTGAACAAGTGAGTTTCATAGTAAGCTAATTAAAAGAGGAAGAGAGAGAGAAACTAAAATATCCTTGTTTTACAAATGGAGAAACTGAAGGCTTATTGAGATCTTAAAGATGTTTCTGGACACATATACATGCACACATGTGCATGCAGATCTTTGCCGTGCCCACAAATTCTGATCGTAACAGCCACTGAAGACAATACAATGTCTGGAAGCCCCTGTGTGTATTTTCATTCACTATGTTATGTGCTTTAAGAACATAAAATTATAATATTTCCTGGCATCAGTTTATTACCAAATCCTCTAATCCAGGAAAGAAAAAATGCTACCTTTGCAAATATTTTATTTGAATGCTTCTGTGAGTAGTATTGCATTTCTGTAATTATAAGAGGTGATGAGTTGCATAACGCAGAGCAATAGCTCAAGTACACAAGAAAGGGGGTTTTATCTTGTTATATATGATTCAGAGTCCTTATTCCTTTAGGTAAAATACATCAGACATCATAAAGTCTCCTCATTAATCCTTGGTGGATATCAAGGCATCTGCTGGCATCTGAATTGCTTTTTGGTCTTCAGTAATTTTGGCATCAAAATATCTCTTGGTCTGATTATCTCACTTTTATCTACTTCTCATCTGTCCTAGTAGCATGCATTACCAGTAGAGTTGCCTAAGAATCTTTATCTCCTCTGATGTACGTTCAGGCACAGAGGCATCTTTTGCAGTTCCTATACCATGCAGGGAAATCTATCAATTTATCTCATTCTCTTCATTGTATAGATTGCAACCACTTCAGATATCATTGACCTTAAATAACCAGAGAGATAGATGATTCTGGCAGGTTAGAAAATGATAAATAAATGCAAACAGGTCTACCAAACAGATCAACAAAGGTCAATGTCACTGAGGATGTGATAGGGGCAAGGTTCTGAGAGCCAAGAGCAATGATTCTGTGTCTTTTAAATGACACAAGCCCTGCCCCTTTGATTCTGAACCACATTGGCAGTGTATATTCCTTTCTACCAAGAAATCCATCCCACAGTGTAGAGAACTCTGAAGGTAAATAGAGAAAGCTTAAATTCTATGAAAAGAAAGAAGACGTTTGATACCATTCTGTATCTGCTTGGTTTTAATACTATAGATTATTGGATTCATAAATGGGGGGAAAAGAAAATAGACATAGCTCATGATAATATGCACTATATGTGGCACATATTTCCCAAATCGAGGAATGAGACTTAACCCAGTCACAGTGACATAAAAAACCAGAACACAGCTAATATGGGAGGCACAAGTATTTAAAGCCTTTGCCTGCTCCTTACCAGAAGCAATTCCCATGACAGTCTTCAGGATTAGAATATAAGATATAAGGATAAGCATAGAATCAAAGAAACCAGTTAATGAAACCAGGACGACAGGATAGAGTCTATTAAAAGTGATATCAGCACAGGCCAGTTTGATCACATCCTGGTGTAGGCAGAAGGCATGAGAGAGCACATGGGATCTGCAGTAGGGAAATCCAGCAAGGGTGATGATGATGGGCACAATAAGTATGAATCCTCTCATTATAACTCCTAGACCAATTTTTACCACCTTAGCATTGGTGAGAATGGAGGTGTACCTCAAGGGATTGCGGATGGCAATGAAGCGATCATAGGCCATGACAAGTAGGACTCCAGATTCCACAATAGAGAGTGAATGGATTAGATAGGCCTGAAAGAAGCAGGCCCCATGGCTGATGTCCCGTTGATCCAGCCACAAGACACCAAGCACAGTGGGCATTGTTGTCAAAGTCACACCAAGGTCTGTGGTTGCCAAGATGGCCAGAAAGTAGTACATAGGCTCATGAAGAGCATGGTCTTCTCTGATAAGGAAGAGAAGGGTGCCATTGCCAAGGATGATGGACATATAGATGACAAAGAAGGCGATAGAAATCCATGGATGAAATACTTCCAGACCTGGGAAGCCAGTAAGTAGAAAGGGGTCAGCACTGATGTTTGACCACATGGTGGACCTCTGAGAAGAAAGAAAAAAAAACCTCTCTATAAATTACCCTAGAAATAAAATTTGAGCCACCTGTATAACCTTTTTTTGGTAGCCACATTGAAAAGAATAGAAGTAAAGAACGAAAAATAATTGTAACACACACAACTGATGAGTGTGATCCTATACCTCTAAATCATATACAATATTGAAAACCAACCTTACCTCAATTAAGAAAATTAAAGTATTAATGCACTACTTTATTTTATCAGCTGTCTTCAAACTATGATCACTTAAAATATAATCAGTACATAAAATATAATCGGTACAAAAATCATGCTGAGATACACATTTTATTGTATTCATTTTTCAAAACCCCTTATGTAGTTTACACAGAAAGTCTTGACTCAAACTAAACAAAAGTCATGGTACCAGACAGCATATCTCTAACGATAAAACTACTTTTTTTCTCATATCATTTTAAAAAAACATGACTTGGCAGATAGTTACTGGCTTGAAGATGCAGGGGATAATATAAGAGGAAACTAGGAAGCCTCTAGAAGGAAGGGAGGCTTCCAGGTTGCCAGCCTGCAAAACAGCAGGTACTTTGGGATCCTGCCACAAGGAACTGAATTCTAACAATACAAGAGAGTTTGGGAGTGGATTCTTCTCTGCATCCTTCATGAAAGTCCAGCTCATTAGAATACCTTTTTTTTGGCCTGACAATACCACACCCAGAGAACACAATAAAGGCTATTAGTAGAAAACGAATAGTCATTGTTATGGTTCATATTTTACTACTAATAAACCAACATTCGAGAGTTTATGTAAGTTAATTATGTCACTTAGTTATCAACACCAAATTGCCAACTGAAATGGGTTATACAGTGTCCATGATTCTCTCATAGTCACCATTCAGTTCACTTGTGGTGTCTTGGCTGTGAGCTCTGGTGATCCCAGCCTTGTTAGTTCATGCACCTAGACTTTAGCAGGACAGCATCTCCACTATATCTTTCCTGTTCCTTCCTTCTTATAGCCATTATATTTTTCCTGGGTTTGTCACAAACCCATTCCTCATTTTTGTCCTCTCCCTCTAAGCCCAAAATGTCTTTCTGCATAATCCAGGCTTTAACACAATGTGTTTGTCCTTACATGTGTATTCCCCCGTCTTGTAGCTCTATTGCCTTTCAATAATTTATTCTTATTAAAGCACAGACACACTCCCAATGCACTCCTCACATTGCTTACCTTACAGTGATAGTAAGTAACACATTGACTAACCTAGAAGTAGTGATGCTCTTCGTTTTTTTTAGGAAACCATTTTTGCTTTTTCTCTGAACAAGTTTTGACCTGCAATTCTTTTGACAAGAATTGGAAAGATATGCTATTTCTTTTTTTGTAATTAATTTTTTTTAATGCATAGAACTACTGAGGGACAGGCCGGAGTGTGGGGGTTGAGAAGATTCACCAGAGACAGATTGAGGAGCAGAAAGGAAAATCTACTAAACTACACTGCTGAGGGGAGCAGAGGGCAAGACAGAAGAGTCTTGAAGTCTTGAAGTTGCTATGCCAACTTCAGCAACCTGGCTGGGAATAGAACTCAGGCTGCAATGGTAATAGCATGGCAGTGCTGAGACTTAACACCTATGCCCCCAGGGAAGCCCAAGCTCTGCTATTTCTTTCAGACACTATAGTCTAGCACACTGTGAATATTTTTTTTCAAGAGGTGTCTTTTTCAAGTCAACTAACTTGTTAGGATGGATCACATGAAATAAGTTTCCAATAATGACTTGAAAAATTCTTAGTTAATATTCTCAGTTAATTCACAGATGTTAGGGCTGGAAGGGGACTTAGAAATCACTACTTAATATCTTCAGTTCCCAGATAACTAAAGCCCAAGAAGCTGAGTGTAAGAACCAAAATTCTTACACACTACCACAAGAAATTTCAACATTATTATTGTTCCTCACTACCACTATTTTGTCCCTTTTCTTCATCCTCCCACTTAATCTCAGAGGTCTCAAGAAATCTATGGATTTCCACTGGTTTTGAAAGTGTTTCACATAGAAGTAATGGCATAGTGATGGTCACATCATCTGTTAAGTTGTAATTAAAGGGCCTCCCTGGTGGCACAATGAGTTAAAGCACAGCACTAAGAAACTAAAGCCACTTCAGCATGAGTTTGATCCCTGCCCCAGAGGTGACCCATATGGTGCAGCAGACCTCTCCTGACCTACCTGCTGCTCCCTTCAGCAGTGTACTTCGTTGATCTGCCTGTCCTGTTCCCTACTCTGTCTCTGGTGAACTCTCTCACTGGCCCCTGCACCTCTGGCCTGTACCCAGTTCTGTATGCATAAATAAGTAAATCTTTAAAAAATGTAATTATATTATTAACACATTGATTCATGGACTGGTAGACTGATGGCTAAATTGATATAGGTAGTGACATTGACTTACAATTAATACTGACACCATAACTGGCTAATGTGTAAAATGACTGCTTCACACCCTGCCTCTTCCCTAACAAATGTTCAGTTAAGAGTCACCAATCATTCACCAATACCTGCACACCTGATAACCATTAACCTCCAGGTTGCAGCTGGAATCTGGCAGACACAATTGTATTCTCCTAACTGAGAATTACCAAGTCACTCAAGACAATCAGAAGAAAAAGAAAACCAGAAGTAAACACAAAATGTGAGAAAAAACTACCCCTAACACCAAAATGAGGAGTAATATAATATACAGACCTACATGGAAGTGATGACACTCCCTCCCCTTCAGTCACAGCATCAGTCTCTCTCTATTTCTCTTGAAAAACAGTCTATTGAAGGAAAAAATATTGATAGTTCTGGCCCTCCCCAGTGGCTCAGCAGGTTAAAGCACAGCACAAAGAAGCTTAAGCCACTTCCGCATGAGTTCAATCCCCACCTGCCCTAGAGGAGATCCACATGGCGTGGCAGACCTCTCCTGACCCGCCCACTGCTCCCCTTAGCAGTGTACTTAGTCAATCTGCCTGTTCTGTACCCCACTCTGTGTCTGGTGAATCCTCTCACCCTCCGCATCTCTGGCCTGTACCCCAGTTCTGTATGAATAAATAAAATAAATCTTTAAAAAATATAGTTCTGGATTAACAACAAAATCTAGGTAGCAACTTGTATCTCTTGACTATTTAAATGCTCATGACAAAAGAGCAATGCTTATCTCTGAGAACTGATTCTAAGTTGTTCACATTTTATGTTGTACTCAGTTACACTGTACAGAATCTGGGAGAAATATAGCTTTCCTCAGTTCTCTGTTTACCTTCTTGTAACATCTACATGAAGGAAAAATAGGGGCCTGCCTGTTGGAACAATGGGTTGAGTCTCAGTACTATGAAGCTATCCTCAAACTCATCAGCTAAGTCCAATCCCTGGCCAGGGAGCTAACCCACATGGTGCCACAGACCTCCCCCGCTTTGCCTGCTGCTCCCCTCAGCACTGTATTGCAGTAGATCTGCCAGTTCTACTCCCCACTCTCTCTAGTGATTCCTTTCACCCCCTTCACCTCTGGCCTGCATCCCAACTCTTATATGCATAAATAACAAATATTTAAAGACTCAATAATGACAAAATAGCTCGAGTGATCACCTCATTTCTTTCTTTCTTTTTATCATCTCCTTTCCATTCTCTCATGGTCACCAGAGTCTTACCTGAGGCAACAAGTATTAAGGGGCAAGTTAATTTCTGGGTTTGGCACTGAATCTGATATAAATGCTGTTTTTGAAGACTGCTAAAAGAATTAATTGGTGAAGTTATCTGCATAGAAAATTGGTTTCCCACTTTCCCTCTCAATGCTAGATAATTAGACTTCTGGGATGCCATTTCTGGTCTACTCTGGGGAAAAAGGAGGGCCCAGAAATGTGTCCTATGACTCCACATTTTCGTGTGAATATCACACTGTCAACTCAACTTTGTCCTTTATACTCCTCACCTCAAAAGAGAAGATAACATCAAAATGGCCTTTTATGATGAAAGTAATATTGTATTATAACATCATATATGAAAGTAATATTGCATTATAACATCATAGCTTAGAGCCAACATGTAAATATACCACATTAAGTTCACTTTACCATACCACTGTCCCCTTTTCCACAGTGTCATGCTAAATCCTCACTAAATTTAGTTGAAGCTTTATAAATTCCTGACACCTTTCCATGTTTTCAAATAAATTCATTGATTTTAAATATGCACTACTGAAGTGATATTTTCTTACAAATTAGTACAATTGCTGATAAATTTCAAACTGCAAGCCTTTTGTATGTCTCTTCATTAAGTGTTACCTAGAGGTTAAAGTACTTGAATCTGAAAGAATTCAAATCAAATTTAATTTTTTTTTATTTAAAGTGTCCAATAGAATGTTGAAGCTATGCTATGAAGATGGTAAATGGTCTTATCTTCCTTGACCTTGTCTGATAGTTGTATTTGAGCAGAAAGAACTACACTGATATTCTGGCAGAGATAAAGTTCTGCAGACCTTCATACCTTATTTTAGGTGCGTTGCCTAAGCTTATCTCAGATGACAAACCAAAGGACTTTAAAATAATGATGGGTGCCACGTGGTCAATCATGCAACACATTTCACTAACAACATTTCAGATGCAGAAAGGTTCTCCCTGAACTCCTCACAACTCATAAGTCTTTCCAAAACTCAAAACTGGAAAAGTCTTGACCAAGAGTTTCTGAGAATGAATTGAGTCTGAATGTCCCTGTGCCTGAAAACTCTGCCCTAAGTACAAATTTCAGGCACAACTTAATTTTGGAAGTGATACATTTTGCTCAAAATAATGTGGATGCAGCGAGGATTTGAGATACCCCAATTTTAGTGTCCCCCATATCATCACGACATAGATTGCCTCAGTCATCCACATACCTCTTCTTATCCCTTTTGAATATAACGCATTCTTGGCTCCACTTTTTCTAGAACAGATACATGGTCATTTTCTGAGATATGTCCCAGGGTTAGGACATCTTCTCACATGAGGCAGAGGACAAGTTTCTGAAGAATGTAAGTAGTTGTTAGACTTCATCAACAGTAAAAAGCAGCCCAATGTGGAAGCACTGAGAGGAAATAGGCAGTCCCAAGTGGTGTCTACCTTTTTTTTAAGTGTCTATTTAAGTCTCTGCCATGAACATGTTTCCAAAACCTTATTCATTTCCTTCATGTTTCTTTCATATTGTCTCTGAAGTAGAGAATTAGAGCCACATAATGCCTTAGACTAGGAAGGACCATGCATCTCCTGTCATGAAAGCCTGCTGTGTTGCAGTGGCCTCTGACAATGGTCATCTCTTCAGCACCTGTCTTTTTCTACATCAAAGAGAGCTCAATGTTAACCAGAATAGAGGTCTGGAAGTTATTAGGGAGTAAGATTATTAAAAGTTTCTACTTTCTTTGAGTTAAAATATTTTTTATTATTCTTTGACTCTAAAACCTAGCTGCTGCTTCACAGCTTAAATTCAGTTCTACTCCCATATTATATCAGATTTATAAGGAGGTCATTTTTAATATCATAAATACCTTCACTGAAGATTCAGGGAAGTCTGTATCCTAGAGATTTTTGCTGTTTGTCAAGAAATACTCTAATAGTTCTCAGTTTCTCTTCTTCTATGGAGTTTGATTTTTATTATCTTCTAGTCTTCAACAATCTACATTAGTCTCAGATCTTTTATATTTTTCATCAATAGGGCCCATATCATCTTATCCATTTTTATGTTGCCTCTTTACTGGTCACTGCCACCTTGACAAGCATGATGATAAGCACTAGAAATTTATATATATAAACTGCCAAATGTTCATAAAAATGAATTTTATATATGAGTTTATTCATAACAATAACTTTATCTGAGCATTTAGGAAATAAAATAAAAGTAGATTGTTATTTTCAACTGAATAAAGAGAACTCTGGATTGATTTTAAAATGTCAATCATGCTGAATATTTGAAAAACTATGGTTTTTCAGTGCATTTCTATGATTTTCATATCTTTTCTGATTATTTTTAAAAGTGATTTCTGCTTTCCATTTCCTAACTCAAACTCAATAGCCTTGTGGTACATTATAAAATATGTAAAATCTTTGTCAGGATTAGAGATTTGGAGATTTAATAGAAAATATCACCTCTTATAAGGCATCATAATTTGGAGTAGAGGGAAAGAAATATGAAGAGAAGGGGTTAGAAGCTGCTTTTATAAATATGAGAGAGCACAAAGCAGAAAACAGACACACTAAAGATAGACTATTCCATGGATCCACTAAGTTCAGTGGGCAATTTAAACTAGACTTAGAAGATATGGATTAAACCACAACCACACCACTTATAAGTATTATCTCTCTTATAAGATGAGAGAATGAGCTGTTCTTGTTTTCAGACTGCCCATTATAAAATAGTAATGATAATGAAAGTAATAACAATAATAATATTTATGTTAAATTGCAGAAGTCATGAACAGAGTAGGAGATGTTGAAAGACACATATTTGGTTTCACAAATAATTGGAAATCAGACACAACTTACATCATACACATACTCATGCTCATATTCACAGTTTAGTATTCAGGCTGTTACATGGAGGCCATGGAATAACATGAAGAAGGAAATGAATGAAACAGAGTTATTTTCTTTAGACAAGTTCAATCCTTTTGAAACTAAATTTCTTGCCACAATTAGAAAAACAATGAGATTGGAAGGCTTTGTATACTGGATTCCCTCACAACATATTATCACAAAAATTGAGTCACAACTGATGATACATTCCAATACAATAATTAAGAAAAGAATTGCACAAACCAAATTAAGCCATGAACTGAGTTTAAAAACATAGAGAAACTTTTTAATAAAAAAAAATAATAATAATAAAAAAAAAAAAGAAACTGCCGAAACAAACTAGCAATGAAAGTCTTAACACTATGGAAAATATATTGGTTACCAAAGCAAATAGGGAAAAAAGAGGAAGTAATAGGGGAAAGTAGATGACACTTGGAGTCTTGGTGGCAGATGAGTGGAACATGTGCACGTGTTGAGGTATGAAGTTGTACTCCCAAAATTATAGTTATGTGAACTATTGGAAAATCAATAAAATTTTTAAAATGTAAAAATGCAATTACCCTTCCCAAAAAAAAAAAACAAAAAAAAAAAACATAGAGAAACTGATGGGTCCATGTTGACAATTATTTTACTTGGATATCTGATCCTATGTAGTTGATATGAGACTTATTTACTTCTCTTCAAAAGAGCAGAATTCTCACAGTCTGTGAGGAATGATGATGACCAGAGATCAGGTTCCAACTCTACGGGCAGCAAAAAGGCGAAGAATACCACTCCGTATCTGCTTAGTCTTAATGCTATAGATTATAGGATTCATTAATGGAGGGAAGAGGAAGTAAACATAGCTCATAATGAGGTGGACAATATGGGGAACATGCTTTCCAAACCGATGGATCAGGGACAAACCAATCACTGTGACATAGAAAACCAGGACGCAGCAGATATGGGAAACACAGGTGTTTAGGGCCTTGGCCCTCTCTCTGGAGGCAATGCTCAGGACACTCTTAAGTATCAACACATAGGAGATGAGGATGATCAGGGAATCCAGCACAAATATAAGACCAACAAGTACAACTGGATAGAGTCGATTGAAGGTGATGTCAGCACAGGCCAATTTGATGACATCCTGGTGGAGGCAGAAGGCATGAGAAAGAATTTGGGAATGACAGTATGGGAAAAAATAGAGGACCAATATCGGTGGCACCACAGAGACAAATCCCCTCATCACCACACCCAACCCAATTTTCACCACTCGAGCATTCGTGAGTATAGAGGTGTACCTTAGGGGTTTGCGGATGGCAATAAAACGATCATAGGACATAGCAAGCAGAACACCAGACTCTACAAAGGAAAGAGAGTGTATAAGGTAGGCTTGAGAAAAGCAGGCTGTGTGCTCAATCTCCCTGTGATTTAGCCAGAGGATTCCCAGCACTGTGGGCAGTGTGGTCAGGGTCAGTCCTAGGTCTGTGGCTGCCAGCATGGCCAGGAAGTAGTACATAGGCTCATGCAGACTGCGGTCTTCCTTAATGAGGAGGAGGAGGGTCCCGTTGCCAAAGAAGACAGCCATGTAGACAAAAAAGAAGGGTGTAGAAATCCAGCGATGAGCAGCCTCTAGGCCTGGAAAGCCAGTCAACAGGAAGAAATTGGCACTGTCATTGGGCCACATGTTCAGTTTATCCAGAAGAAAACTCTTTTTCTTGGTTATTAACACCAAATGCAGAGCCACTTTCCATGCACCGCTCCAACTATATCATTTCAGCGTTCTGGCTTAGAAGTAATAATGATATCAGTATAAGTCATCGTTTTCCAAAACATTTTCTTAGGATAAATATACCTTTTGTGTTCTTGGCTATCCATTCCAGGGAAAGTTTCTTACTTAGTCATATTCTTAGAGTTTCATCTGGCCATCTGAATTTTTGCATGCTCTCTGGGATATTTTTGGTGCATGTTACAACTTAGAACCATTCTCATCAATTACAAAGACTTCACAAAAGAATCCACACGTTCAAAAGAATTCAAGAAATCCAGCCCAAACTTACTCCAGTGTAATTCCTAGTACTGTTATTGCCTTCACTGCAGTGATTCCTAACCCACTGTTTCTCACATGTATATGATTTCTCTGAATTATTTTGGCAATAATCCCAGGCACCTGAGACAAAAGGTTTGGGATGTGCTGTACCATCACACAGTAGCTAGGGACCAGGCAGACTTGAGAAGGACACACTACTCAAAGAACATAGCTCAAAATAGAATTTGTCCTCCTGCTTGTAAATTTAATCTTCTCTTATTTTTTTATCTTTTTTTATTCCTACAATAGTTTCTTTTTCTTTTCCTACTATTTTTTCTCTAGACTCATTATAATAGCTTCCCAGAACCTTATTCCTCTCCTTTTGGTTTTGTATTTGTATTGAAACAATTATGCTTTTATTTTCTTCCTTTTCTATATAGAAACAAGCTATGGAAATTTTCCTTGCCAATATTAAATGAGAACTCAGTGCTGCCTAAACAGAGCTGTCAATCAGTGGAGGAAAGAGATAGAGACTTTAAGAAGATCTTACTCTTTTCTTTGATACTGTACTATGGGTTTGTAACATAAAAACTGTGTTTTATTTTCCTTGTTCAATACCTAACAAAGAAGCCAACATGGCATACATATGTATGAATTACATACATGTATATACTATACACATACACAGGCTTATCATACACATACATACATACATGTGCAATTATACACATATACATTAATTCACTCAGTATTTTTTGAGCATCCACTATGAGATAGGCAAGGCCTTTTAAACAGTGGAATTAAATAATTAAGAGACAAAGTCATGAACTCTATATACTATACAGTAACTTAAGAAATAAATAAGAAAAAGTTAAGTATAAATGCAATTTAAAGTAAAACAGCATTATTTAATAGATATTGATTGTGATGGAATTAATTGCAAGTTAGTACAGTGGCTAAGGGAGTTGGGACTACATCTCTAAGAAAGTGACATGTAAACTAAGACCTAATTAAGGAGGAAGAGAAGATCTAGAAGAAGATCCATGCCTTGAGAGGAGAAAATCAGTGCGTCTGACACTTTGTAAGTAAATACAGCAGCATAGTGGGTATTTTGGAGACCTTGAGTTCCAGGCTGTGGTCTGGTCTCATAAGGACTTAGAGCTAACAACAGGAATTTTGTTTTTACTTCAAAGGTGAGGAGAGAGAAAATGGGAAATTAAAATATATATATATATATATATATATATCAGTTAGGATATATTCTGATTTATATTTTAAAATTGTGACTTGAGTGACCTATGTAAATAATAAATAAACTCTAAAATGAAAGGAGACTAGTGAGAAAACTACTGAAATCACTCAGATGAGGAATTATTTTCACTAGCAGAGTAAGTGAAATGAATAAAACTTAAACAGATAAGGATACATTTTTGAAGTAACACTAAGTCTTGCTGTTTCGTTGGAAATGGAAGTGAAAGAAAAATATAAGGTTGACTCTACACTTCTGAGTTGAGCAATTGGGGGAATGGGAAGGTCAGTGTGAGAGATACCTCCATATACATACACAGATGATAAATTCATATATTTACTTGTGAGAAAATCAAAAGTCATCAGGAAATGCTTGCACAGCATACTCTTCTTTTGCCATGTATTGAAAGATTTTTTTCAAGCTGTTTTTTTTTTTTTTGGAAGGGGGGTACAAAAACCTTCAAATTAAAAAGAATTTTTTATTCAAAGATGCTTTTTGAATTTACTTTACCAATGTAAGCCACAACTCTCAAGATACTTCTTAAAAAACTGTCCTTTCCCACACCTGTGCAGCTGAAGTCACTCTGTCCTGAGGAGGCCTATCAGCTTCTCACAAGCAAGACAGTTGCACGTGAGTCAGCAGCACTGCTCTTGGCTTGACTCTGAGGAATGGAAATTGTTGGCATCATTTCTCATTCTCCATATTCAAACCCCACAAGTAAAAAAGCAAACAAACCCCACAAGTAAAAAACAGTGCTGCTCGGGCCCTCCCTGGTGGCGCAGCGGGTTAAAGCACTGCACTGAGAAGCTAAAGCCACTTCCGCATGAGTTCGATTCCCGCCTGCCCCGGAGGTGACCACAAGGTGTGGCAGACCTCTCCTGACCCGCCCGCTGCTCCCCTCAGCAGTGTACTTCCTTGATCTGCCTGTTCTGCATACCGCTCTGTCTCTGGTGAAGGCTTTCACCACCCCTGAGCCTCTGGCCTGTACCCCAGTTCTGTATGTACAAATAAATAAATCTTTAAAAAAAAAAAAAAGTGCTGCTCACTGAAAATAGATCAAGTGATAGTGATATTTTTCAATCACTCCCTTTAAGCTCCCATGTAAGTCCACTCCCTTTTCTGACTACAACATCCTCCCCCTTATTTCTCTGGCCATTCATCAGTGTTCTCTGTTAATTTTATTTCTTAAGGCAATTTGGTAAAGAATTCTTATAGTAAACTATCTAACACAAGTAGTGAATCCTTATTAATGTCACTTTAGCTAAGAGCTTCTTTTAAGAAATTCCCTCCGTGCTACCAAATTCAGATTGAGATCTGTGCTTTCAAGAGTTCTTGGTTACAGAGCTCCTTCCCTTATTTCTGCTCCTGTCTTTTCTCTGATAGAAGTGATAGAAGAGACATCTAGTTTCCTCTTCCTGCCTTAGCTGGATGTTTGTCCATACTCACATGCACCGAAGCTTGGTTGTTAGAATAAGAAACACAATTCTTTGGGTCTTGCCTGAAGGTAACATGACTGGTTCTCAAAGTCTGTTAAGAGACTCAGTCAATGAGGATATTAATGAAGAAAATATCCCCTAGAGTTGTTTCTTTCCCAGTTAATTGGGATCTTAAGAAAACCATCTCTCTTAAACCTTCCAGTGATGGAGATGGAATACTTAATTAATCTCCCTAAAGTCTTACAGCATCATCTTCTAAAAAGATGACTTAATAGAGCCTCAGGTGGCAGCTTTATGTAGGAGCAATCAGAATGTCTTTATGAACCCCAAAGGACCCCAGTATCACATATGGGATACCGTTTGTCCTCCATACTTACTTGAAGGTCAAATATTTAGAAATGATCTCATTTTACATCTTCTTGGCATGTCTTTAGGATTTTTAAAAATCTCATTTTGCATCTTCTTGGCATGTCTTTAGGATTTTTTAAAAATACGTACTAACCCATTACACCTCCAGGGAGGGCTAATGTCTACAGGATTCTAATTATGTATTCCACTTGGTTGATTTCAGTAAGATTGTGAGTGTAAAGTTCAATGGACTAAATAAATATGTTAAAAAAAACAAACAAACAGACAGACAAATCATGCCCTCCCTGGTGGCGCAAGGTGTTGGAGCACAGCACTGTGAAGCTGACCGAGGCAGCTTAGGGGCAAGTTCTATCCACATCCCTAAGGCAATCCACATGGCACAGCAGACCTCTCCTGTCTTGCCCACTGCTCTCCTCAGCAGTGTACTTCATCAGTCTATCTGTTCTGCTCCCGACTCTCTGGTGAATCCTCTCACCGCCCCTGCGCCTCTGGCCTGTACCCCAGGTCTGTATGCATAAATAAATAAATCTTAAAGATAAGACAAAATCTCCCCAAGTTCCCAACAAGGATCCACAATCTTTGGCCCCCATTATTCTTTTGTTGAATCTCTGTTGCCAGAATTTTCCTCTTCTTCCACAAAGGCAGTGACTATTTTTAACACAGTGTTTTAGTTAAGCATACACCATCACTTTAGTCCCAAGGATTACAATATATATAGTTTCCCCTTAAACTCCAGTAAGAATCATCCATCTTGTCACAAGTTTTAGGGCAAATAAGCATATTTCCAGAACAGATTCCTTGTCCCTGACTTTGCTAGGATTAAACTGATGTTTAGTGAAGATCTGAGTTTGAGATGACTCCTGCTGCAATCATCAGTTGATGAATAGCAATTACAGACTGACTTACGTCAACACACAAAATTCACATGTTGATATCCCAACCCTCAGTACCACACAGTGAGATTGTATTTGGAGATGTGACATTTATGGAGGTGATACATTTAAATTGTATTTCTTAGAGAGATCCCTAATCCAATCTGATTAATTCAAAGAGAAGATCTTTGCACATATAGACAGCAGTAGCAAAGGGAAAATTGAATTTTAAATAACTTTCATAAACCTATTTGCTATTTGTGTGTTTTCTCTGGAAAAAATGTTCATAAAGATCATCTGCCTGTTTGTTAATTAAATTTTTGTGCCTTTTGCTGTTGAGTTGTATGAGTTCCTATTGTATTTGGGGATATTAATACCTATCAGGTATATGATTTTCAGATATTTAATTCTATAGGTTGCTGTTTTATATTGTTGATGATTTCTTTTGTTATGAAAATGATTTTCAGTTTGAGGTGGTCTCACTTGTATAGCTTTTGTTATTTGAACTTTTGGTTACATGTCAAAAATATTGTCAAGACCTATTCAAGGCTTTTTAATATATTTTCTAATAGTTTTGTACTTTAAAGCCTCACATTTATGTCTTTAATATATTTTCAGTTAATTTTAATAAGTGGGTATAAAATAAGAGTACAGCTTCATTGTTTTTAAATGTAAATATACAGTTTTCCTAATATCAGTATTCTGCCCATTAATAATTCCTTACTCCTTTGTCAAGTATTAATTGACTATATAAGTATTTCTGGACTTGTGATTCTGTTCCATTGGCCTATATGTTTCTTTGTATGCAATATCATAATGGTTTAATTACAATAACTGTAATGAAGTGTGAAATCAGAAAGTGTGAAACCTTCAGTTTTGTTCATTTTTAGGTTTCTTTTGGTCACCCAAGGTTTTTATTGCTACTGTGTGAAACACTATGCAAGAAAAATCAGTTAAAATTATCCAAATGCGAACTAATAAGTTTAATAAAGTTGTGAATTACACAGTCAACATTCAAGATGAGTTACATTTCTATACACTATAAATGAGTGATAGGAAAAAAATTTTAAAATCCATTTACAATTGCATCCTTTATAAATGATGCCTGAAAGTCATCATAACATATATACAACCTAGATTTTTTAATTGGAGATTGAACAGGAAATTTACTTAAGAGGCAAAATACCAATAAATATATAAAATAAATATGGTATTATGTTAAGCACAATAAGTCAGAAGGAGAAAGACAAAAACTGAATGTTTCCCTTACCTGTGGAGTATAGAGAAATCAAACAAAGGGTCAGATAAAGCCAAACTGAACACTAACCCTAGAAATCTGACTATAGAAAAGAGTCTACCTCAGTTGAGATAGTTGGTTTTTTTAAAAGATGTATTTATTTATGCATATAGAGCTGGGGTACAAGCCAGAGGTGTAGGGGTGAGAGGACTCACCAGAGACAGGCAGACTGACAAAATACATTGCTGAGGGGAGCAGTGGGTGGGTCAGGAGAAGTCTGCCATACTATGTAGTTCACCTCTGGAGTGGGGATGGAATTCATGCTGAAGTGGCTGCAATAGCTTCATAGTGCTGTGCTTTAACCCATTGTACCACCGGGGTTGGGGGGCGGGTGGTTGATAGTTGTTTTAATCTGGAGATGAAAGTTACTCTCCATAAATGAGACACATCATTAAACTGTTTGTGTCATCATACGTTTCCAGTAGCAGAAACTGGAGATGACCACATTGATCTTAATACAGCTTAATAACTTAGACATCTATGTTGCATAAAGTTGCGAAGGATAGGAGTCTACTTCTCTAATAATTCACAGCTCATTAAAATAAATGTGACTGATTATAATAGAAATAACAAGAGTATACATTGACAGAGTCCTTCCTACATGTGGCCTATTGTTCAAGTGCTTTATATTAAATCCTCACATCAAGTTATTGAATGATAATTATTGTTTTCGTCACAGGTATATTGGAGATAATATCTAAAATGCGTGCATATATTTTGGAGAACTGGAACAAGGGCCTTGCTTAAATAGACCAAGATCACTCAATATGAGCCAAGGTCAAAATATAAAGACAAGTTCCAAAATTCATGCTCTTCATCATGTGTGTCCTGAGTTGCCATTTTTCTATGAGAAGAGAGTATGACCTTTAGTTTGTCACTGTGAATCCTGCTCTCCCTGTCTTACTCATACTTTGGCTGGAAATAACATCCATCATGTCCAGTGTTCTTATGGAGACTATGAGATAGAGGATGTAGACAGAGGGATTAGGAGAAGTCAGACCTGGAACAGGGGAGTGCTTTGTCCATGTCCATGTCCATAATCAGCCTACCTTTCCTTCCAAATGTTTATAGATGGAAGTAGCAAATGTCCCCCACCCAAAGGCTGCAGCCAGACTTCAACACTAGGGAAAAGAGAGTGGGTCAGAGGAATTCTTTCCTTTACTGAAGCCAATGCCTTACTCTCCTCTGACTTGTACATATTCCACATTTTAGGGGTAGAATATGGAATTTCTCACAATAAATGTGAAATGTATTCCCTCAAGAACTTTGTTTCAGTCATATACATAATTAAATGTTTATAGTTAGAAGTAGCAAATCACTCCCCTAGCAACAGGGCTTGAGTAAGAGCAAGAACTCAGAGACCTTGGGGACTGCTGCACACAGTCCCTGGTCTCCCAAGCCAAAGGCACAAATAAGAATGATTAAAGTAGAAGGAAGGTTTACTGATGGGGGAGGGGGGAGAGAAAGTGAGAAGGGAGGAAGGGAGCGAGGAAGGGAAGGATGGGAAATGAATAGCTTATATCAGGAATATAAGCTCCTGGGGAGGAGCTTCTAACATAAATACTGCTACCAGTCTGACTTTTGAGTAGATTTTGATAAGAATGGTATCATGAAAAAGACAAAATTCTTGATAGGATAAGGATTCCTGATTCCTGATTATGGCTATGAAGCATGAGAGAGAACCAAAAGTCAGGTGAGTAAGTGTATCTTAAGAATTTTCACAATGAAGTCTCACCCAGGCACAGGGAGAAATTGCAGGAAGTAAGGGACTGTTACTCAGAAAGTCATCTGTCAAGAAATTTTGAAGTAAAAGCACAGGTCCTTAGGTACTACAGATTCTAGAAGCTCTAAAACCTGGCCTCTTTAAAGATTCTCTCCTCAGATACATAAAACATGACCAAGGAGATATTCTAAAATAGAGGGGACAATGCAGAGATACCAAACCCTCTGGTAACTGTAGATTTGGGAATAAGTTTATGCTTTTCTGTATTGTACTCTCCTTGTGTCATAAGATTCAATATCTTTGGCCCACATTATAACTTAGTGACTCCAATTGTTTTTCCCTTAGATGTTTGGATAAGCTATAAACAGAGGCTCTCCTCCTACAGAATGAGAGGTAGCTCTTTAATCATCAGAGGTCCAAACATTTTCTGGGGACAGTCACTATCTGACCATTGTCCAAAGCTGACAGGCTGACCCCTCAAATCTATACTCCTCTTTATAAAATTTAAGCTATGTGTGTCTTTTTGGTCAGGGACAACTTATATAACTGTGTATCTTCAGCAATTAGAAAAGACAAATACACCTCATGCAAACACATTTAATACCCCTGAACTGAAAATAAGCTAGATTTTTATTTCACCTCGCTTACAGCAAACCTCTCACATTTCCAGGTGCTTAGTTTACACAGTTCTATATTCAGATTCAATTAACTACTGTCCAGGGTATAACAGTGAATCTACATGCTTCAGTGATGTATGAACCTGCTCAAAATCTGAGATATAAATGGTTAAAAAAAAAAACAACTATGTATATGCAGGCAAATCATTAGTGACTGAAAAACAGCACAAATCATGTGATAGGCAAACTGCCCAGGTATTGACAAGGAATGGAGCCATGGAAAGCTCTGTAGGCAAAATGAACCAAAAGAATGGATACAAATTTTGAGAGACAGAGAAGGAAGTGTAAGTAAGAGTTAAGAAAAAGATCCCAAGGGAGGGAGAGGGACATGTGACCTATCTCAGGGTTGTCTGTTTATAATCCATAGCTTATGACTTGGAGTTTGAGACTTTGGGAGTTATCTTTCCATTAATGAAAAGCTTAGTCCACTTCAGACTGAGACTTTGGGAAATGAAAGGAGGCTCTAAACAGGAGTCAAAATTTCTAGAAATTTAATCCTCTCCAGTACTCACAAATAATCTCACATACCACAAGCACAACTCTCAGTATATCACAAGAAAACACTCAGTTTTTAAACAGAGTGTTTAATGAAAACAGAGAAGAAAAAGGCAGCAAGTTTACTGTACAAGAAAGATTTTACCAGTTCCTTGAGGCTTTGTAAGCCACAGTATATCACAAATAAAATGCCCACTCTGTCATTTGTTTAATGTGTCACATAATGTCCTAGTATCCTAAAATCAGGGGATCAAGGAATTTAGGGGAGGAGAAATGTTTCTCTACCTACTGGGTTCTTATATGAAATGTCCCTTCTAAAAATATATAGATTAATTGGGGGTGAAAGCCCCAGAAGTTTACCAATATATCTACCTGTTGTACACTAGGAGAGACTCACCCCAAAATGAGAAACTCACAGGAACAGCTGAAGTCACCTGTTTTAAAACCACCTTCAGCTAAATTAAAGGATGTTACAGAGAAAAAGGGAAGAGCTGTTTGCAGAGTTATCAGGAAAGGAAGAACAAACAAGTGTACTATTGTTAATGCTTGCTCTTCCATCCAAGCTTAGGATCACTTACTTCTTATATATCCTGGGAAATCTTTATATCCACATCAGTTCTTTGGGTCAGATATCACGACAAGCACCCTGTATGCACAAAACTACCGTGATACTGTTTACAGTATTTGTTTTTCACATTGTCTGTTTTTGTCACTATATGGTTTATAAGGACAGCAGTTAAATCTGTTCTGAAAACACTGTAATATTGCCTGCATATTGTCAAATTGTATTATATAATGGCAACCCTGGATAATAAGTAGAGCTACTCTTATACATTCTATTCTCCTCTACGTAGGGTCCCCCAGAAAACAAATAAATTGCTGCCCTTGCTTGCTGCCTCTGGAAGTCAAGAATTATGGACCTCTTTTGGTTCAGTAACATGCTCAAGGAGCAGCTTATAAAGGACTAGAGTTTCATCGGTGGAACCTGAAAGGATTATTTGCCACTTTGTAAATTTGCAATGTGGCTCAACACCAGTTCTTCACCATTCCTGCTTACTTGTTTCCCAGGCATGGAAAAGGTCCATCACTTGATTTCCATCCCATTGCTGGTGGTCTACATTGCCATACTTCTTGGTAATTGAATGCTTCTCTTTCTCATCAGGGTTGACCATAACCTCCACGAGCCCCTGTACTATTTCTTGGCTATGTTGGCAGCCACAGATCTTGGAGTGACAGTGACCACAATGCCCACAGTTCTGGATGTCCTGTGGTTAAACCACAGAGAGATTGCCCATGGGGCCTTCTTCTCTCAAGCCTACTTTATCCACACTCTTTCTATTATAGAGTCTGGTGTCTTGCTTGCCATGGCTTATGATCATTTCATTGCCATCCACAACCCCTTGAGATATTCCTCCATTCTCACCAATGCCAGAATAATGAAGATTGGGATGGGAGTACTGACAAGGGCTGGTCTTTCCATTACACCAGTAATTATTCGCTTGCACTGGTTCCCTTTTGTCGATCCCATGTACTCTCCCCTGCTTTTTGTCTACACCAAGATGTCATCAAGTTAGCCTGTTCTGACATCACCTTCTATCGCTTTTATCCAATTGTGGTTGTATTCATAATGGTTTTGTTGGACTTTCTCATCATCTTTTTCTCCTACATTCTAATCCTCAAGACTGTGATGGACATTGCCTCAGGGGAAGAGAGGACGATGGCCCTCAACACGTGTGTCTCCCACATCTGCTGCATCCTCGTCTTCTATGTTACTGTAGTTAGTCTTACATTTATCCATAGATTTGGAAAACATATTCCTGGAGTGGTCCATATTACAATGAGCTACATCTATTTTCTTTTCCCTCCTTTTATGAACCCTGTCATCTATAGCATTAAAACCAAGCAGATCCAGAGTGGTATAAATAGCTTTTTCTCTCTGCCTCAGTCTAAGACGTGATTATCTCATTTTTCTCTGAGGAATAGCTCCAAGAATCTGGGCAGATTGACACTTTTGCTGGTAGAAATAACTAGGAAAAGGCATGCCACTGGCAACCAATGTCTCTGAGTATCATCTTAGCCTGTCCATGTACTGCTGAGTTTTGTGTTATAGAATGTATGTAAAACTCCTACATCTCAAATGTCCAGCTAAACTCAGCCTGTTTGGTGAGCCTGTGGCCACTGACATATGATTCTTGGATATGTGCCACCAGTATTTGAATGAAAATCCTTTTCATTCACTTATATTCATCATATATCAACTTCGATGAACCTAGCAATAATCCCTAGTCTCTCATAACTGCCCCTCTTTTTTTTTTTTTTTTTTGGCTAATATGGATCTATTTGATATTTCAAGAGAAATGACAAAGTGATGGGCTTTACCTTGTCCACAGTTTAATGTGCTATCTCTAATATTTTAAGTCTAGTTTAAGTCTGTTCAATTAATGTTGCTAAGCATTGATTAAATAGGATTATTCTAGTAAAGTGATATATGTAAAATATATGTAAATAAAATGTATATAAGGAATTATAGCTCTTTATTATTACATAATTAATAATGATGATAATCATATTTTCTAATCCAGATGCTTACCATCTTGATGACTTAGTTCTAGATTCTGCTGAACATAGATATATATTTTCAGATTGTAAAATGAGTTTAAGATTCCAGTTTTTGACATGTGACAGAAAGGTTTATATGGGTTTTCCTGCAATGTGCAAAATATCAGAGTTGAAAAAAGTTTTCTTCTGTGTAAGTAAGACAAAGGTGAGAAGATAGAGACAATGACTATCCAAGTTGATATGATTCAGAGTAAGTTCAAGGGAAGATGAAGTCAGTCCTATGAAGACCCAGTGCTCTGACTCAGGTTGACTTTCATTGAAGTATTTTAGTTAAGAGCATTAAATTGTTACTCTAATTTGACATTTACATATTGAAGTCTATATAAGTTTAAATTGACACAGTTGAATATTGTGTCAAATGGAAGGGTTGAAAGTGAATCCACAGAGAGATTCTTTGTGAACACAAGATAGAAACCAAATGGCTAGTGAGGCTGTTCAAATCAGACCATCTCAAAATTCCCAGCCCTGTTCACTTCATGACCCTCACTCTCAAATCCAGACTATTCTGAGCTAATAGCAATAAAGTCCCTTAAAGCTGAGAAGTCTGTTCATCTGCCTAATTCCTTCATCCTACCCTAATTAAAGATCATCATCTTCCTAAGCTTCTGCCCTTTTCCTAATCAAATAAGCAATCATTGCTGCCTCTTTTTGTTTTTTAATAATGTGGTGTGTGTATTCTCATCCTGGTATAAGTTTATCAGTAAACATGCTCTCTCCATCTAAAAAAAAAATCTCATCTCTATTCTCATAGTGAGGACGAGGTAACCCTTTCTTGTCTTTTATGTAATCTCCCCTCTGTTTTCTTCATAACCTGGACCCAGAATAAATATATATTGTCTGCTCCATTATTTTTTAGGATTTACAACCTTGTAGATACTCAATCTACATTTATTTAATGACATGTGTGATGATTTTTTGATTACTTGTCCATCCCCAGAAGAACTCAGGTGGTATGGGATTATTTTCTTGCACCCAGTCACTTGCCTTCACAGGGAAGGGTACTGTCTGATTGATACATCCAGATTCTTACCTGGAAGTCAAGGTGGCCTCTGACTCAGGCAAGTTTATTTCATAATAGAAAGGTGAGACTTGTCCAGGACTCCTAGGATTATTTAGCCACATGGAGAACACAGATATGAAACAAAATCTTTGGGACAGAATCTAGGCTAACAAATGATCTTTACCAGATTAATTCAAAAGACTGTTGACAATTTTGCTGGTAGGAACAACTAAGAAAAGACATGTCACTGGAAACCAATCTCTCTGAAAAATCCACTGAGGGCTCCAGGACCCTGCTTTATCCATGTACCCAATCAGTAGTGAACCTGCCCTGTGCCTGTTGGCACAAGAAAGGGAAATCACTGGGACCCAATATCCCTGACATAAAATTTTAAATTCAGGGGTATAATTAATCAGTGACTAAGCCTTATCAATTCCCAGGAAGGAGTTTTGTGCATGCCAGACAGGGAGGCTTGAGGAGGGGGTGTTATCTAAGCTATAAGACAACAGGTCTGAACGCTGAGCTCCTCCCAGACTTAGAATCTTATCTTTTGCACACATGCCTTGTGGTCTCCAAATATTCTCCTTCCATGGTTTACAAATGCTACTACCCTATCCCTAAAGTTTTTAACCAGGATAAAGGCTGTTATAACAGAGGACAGCAGGCAAAGACAGTTTCTAAAGTCTCAAGATGGTTCAGGTGGAAGAGGGGCTCTACTATACATGGGCTTCTGATTTTACAGTATCACTTAACCACTGAGTTTTAACCATTGAACTTTTGGCTGGCATAAAAACCATGCTTAACATATGTTAATAAAGTCAAAATGAAAAATATCTTTAATAAGCTGTATAGGATTTAGTGGTATAGGCTCACAGGTTCTCAAATGGATGTTACAACCATCCCAAAAGCACCTATGGTTTCTGAGTTGCCAATACATTAGAAGAGAGCTGTTGGCACAAAATATATATATATATATATATATATATATATATATATATATATTCACATCTATCATCCTGATTGAGTGTTCTGCCTGTGTGTTTTCATGATCTACTTGCCTTATGACTTAATCTTGATCAAAACCAAAAATTCCCTGTTCCTTACCCATAAGTTAGTAAGCTGTAAGAACTCTTCAGCTTTACTTCTAAGAAGAAAAAACTACCCTTTTTCCAATTATGCCTCATAAGTAACACAAGTTTCACCTGGTCCTTTGGTCCTGTGCAGGATCTCGGATTTGTTATATCTCCAATCAGTTAGGACTCAATCTGGCAGTCCAGCTATGTCCACTCTGACTTTCAGTCATTTCTGTATGTGATTTAGTGCAGTAGCTTTGGAATGAAAAAGTCTGGTTTAGAATCTTAATATCCATTTACTGACTGTATTTTTTGGCAAATCATTTCATCTTTCTATGCATTATTAGCTGGCTCAACTTTCTTTTTTTCCTTTTTTTATTATATTTTTATTTTTATTTTTTTTTAAAGATTTATTTATTCATACAGAACTGGGGTACAGGCCAGAGATGCGGAGGGTGAGAGGATTCACCAGAGACAGAGCGGGGAGCAGAACAAGCAGATCAACGAAGTACACCGCTGAGGGGAGCAGCGGGCAGGCCAGGAGAGGTCTGCCATGCCATGTGGTCACCTCCGGGGCAGGCGGGGATCGAACTCATGCAGAAGTGGCTTAAGCTTCTTAGTGCTGTGCTTCAACCCGCTGCGCCACCAGGGAGGGCCCTATATTTTTATTTTTTTACATCATTCTTCATTTTGTGCATTTTTCATCTCAGTTGTGATCCCCATGGGTGTCTCAACTTTAAATGGAAATAATAGTAAGCACATTTTGTGGTTATTTCATCGATTATATATAGTAATTTATGGAATGCTCTTAGTTGCTTCTGATGGATAGTAAATACTATAGAAGTTTTAGCTTTTATTATAGGACACTTTATAAGAATGGAATTACTTGCCATTTTGGGTTGAAAATGAAGGTCACATCTCTTCCAAAGACAGAGAGAGTAACTCTAATAATGCCAAGATCAAAATAAGTTTAGGAATATTCTCAAGGCCAGGTATTACCAGCTGGGTCTGACAGGTATGTCCACAGGCCAGCAAATGTTCCTCTTGCTAGTCACTGGACTGCTAAGACAGTTGACTAAAACAAAGAAGTTACTAAGGACAGAGAGTTAAGCAATGATTTTAGTAACTCATTAAGCAAGGATCAATTTTACATGCTATTTTTAGTTTTCTTTTTTCTGTACTACATGCAAAGGGAAAGAAGCCAGCATGAGTCTTTCTTACAATGTACCAAGTATGTAACTATTAGATTTACACTTATTATAATTCAAACTATGAAACAGATTTTTACATATTATCTTTATTGATAAAGATAAAAATCTGATAACTGGAGAACATTTTCAAGGTCATATAATTACTAAATAATTTAAATTTTAAAATCGCCAAAGTTTCTATTACATAAATATAAACTATTAGATATACCTCATACATATAAATTTAAAAGTGAAAAGATCCATCTTCTCCTTGTATATTTCTATTTCTATTAAGAATGACTACCCCATTCCTTAATGTAGGATTCAAGTAATTCTCCCTGTTGAACACAAAATCCTCAGAATCTATGTAGATTTCCCAGGACACATAGGTGTGCTCAATATTAAGTTGACCCTTTTTCTTCTACCAACCCTTCATGAGGCTGTTTTCATTACTTAATCTACCCAAGAAGAATTCAGAGAGTGTCCAGATTGTCAGATCAGAATCACTTACAGAGAAAATTAAATTCAACATTTTTTAATGTTACTGTTCTATCACTAGGCATTGAGATTTAATGACTATATTAGCTGTATATTCAGTTGTTAATAATAAATGTTTAGTTGCTATTTAATAATTGTTCAAAAGATACAGGCTCAGGGATTATTTTATGCTATAATTTTCTTCCTCATATCTATACAGATCCATCCAGGATTACCACAGTGAGTCCACCTTTTAAGTCACTGTCATTTTTGATAAGGAATTTCCTAATTATTAGGAAGTGAGGTACCTTTTGCACTTCATTTAAAAATGGAGACTGGTCACCCAAAGAAGGAACCTTACCATTAAAGGTTGTAACTCTTAATCCTACTCCCTGACCGGGAGGAAGGGAGAGCACTGGCAGAAAAAAATATCAGTCCCAGTTACAATGACTTAATCGATCATGGCTGTCTAATGAAGCCTCATAAAAATCCAGAGTAGGCTGGAGTGTTTCTGGGTCTGTGGAGTTGCTGGGAGAGTGTCACATGGCTCTAAGATGTCCTGGGGAGTCTTATTCGCCCCACAGCTTCCCTGTGCATCTCTTCCATATGGTTCTGATTACACTCTTTTATAATAAGCTCATGAGCTAGTAAGTAAAGTGTTTCTCTGAGTTCTCCAAGCTGCTCGGGTAAATCGATTGAACGCAAGAAGGATGCTGGAACCCCTGATTTGAAGTCAGTTTGTCAACTGTACAGTTCACAACCTGAGGTGGAAGGGGACACTGGAATCTCTAATCACTGCTTGGTCACCTGAAACAGAGATGATCTGGGTTTGTGACTGGCATTTGAAGTTGAAAGGTCTGTTCTGATACTATCTCCAGATGGAGAGTATCAGAATCAACACCCATTGGTGTCCAAGAAGTGCTTCTGTGTGATGTTTTGAACTTCCCAAATTTAGCAAAAGAGGCCCATTCATTGCACAGGCTGTATTTAAATCTGTATTTAAAATTATGTACATTTTGAATTTTGGATTTAGTGTTTTACTTATGTGTGTAGGTCATATTTGTTAATAACATTTAAATATCTTCTTACTGAGCTAAATTGTGTAATAGGAAAGGTATATTAAAATACACCTTTGGAGTATAAATTTTTCTGTTCCTCCTTGTAGTTATGCTAATTTTTTTGTAATGTGTATGTTCATTGCCCAATTGTAGTATTATTGCTCTTACACGAGGTATCAGACACACTCCCAAAAGTGAGAAGTCGGGCATGGTTCTGCATTTGTTGCCAAGGGTGCATAAAGTAGCTCAAGATGCTGGCAGAGGCCAACTGAAGAAATTAGAGCAACTGGATAAAGGGAGGCCCCAATAAGCAGTATATTACTATTTTAAAGTCAGCCAAGAAGTTAAGCCTCAAATGTGGGTGAGGCGATAATCCATGTGAGACAAAGGTGTAACAGCCTGTACTGACAGAGGCTTAGAAAGAGCCTGGTCCACTGTCACCAGGAGATAAGCCCAGCTCCTTCCTCTTATGCTGCCAGGAGGGTAAGCCTTTACACTGACTACATAGCAGAAAACCTGCTAACATAGATAAGTAAGTTCACCCTCTACGCTTTTTCATGATTACTGTAAATGAGGAAGAACAGGCACACTTTTTTTGGCTCCTCTCAGGCTTCCTAAGAAAGTATATATGAAGTACTTTGTTTAAACCAATGTTACCTCAAAAAAGAAGTTACTTTAATATTTTCAGTAATTATTGTTTCCCTGTCACACTTGATGCTCTCCACCCTTGCCCAAGTCATGTATTAATATGAATATATTTTAATGAAGATTACAAAAACCAGTGTTTACAGAGCTAGATGCTGGAACTCAATTTAGATTGCTGAAGGTGACCATCTCCTGTCAGGAGGACAGAGTTTAATAGCGGCTCCCTGAAATAAGTCAGAGGGAAAAGAAAAATAGCAAATGGCTTCAATTCTAGGAGGACTCTAGGGAAAACAAATAAGATATAGGGGGGTAAATAATAACAAAACAAAACAAAAAAGACAATTGGAAACCAGAGATATCCTGCAAGGGGTGGGGGAGGGAGAGAGGTGGGAAGGAGGGAGGAAGGGGCACAGGCAACTGTGGTGTTGGGGTGAGGGTGCAAGGGTGAATTGGGGGAGGAAGTTCTGTGGGCTCTAGAGGGGAGACGTTAACATTTTTTTAAAATGAACTATATATATATATGTACATATATATATAAAATTAAATTAAAGCTCTTGTATACTGCTTCTCAAGGGTAATAAAAAGTATTGATTAGTCTCTTAAAAATAAATAGATAAATAACAGGTAAATAAATAAAAATAAAAATGGCTCCTTCTGGTCAGGCAGGCCTGGAGCAGAGCCAGATGGGAACTGAGCTGCCCCCGTGCCTCCAGGCAGTGGTGCAGGACAATAGCTTCCTGAGCACCCTGGAGGCAGCCAGTCTGAAGCTGGTGGAGCTTCAAGTTTTGCTTCAGAAGTTATAATATTCAGCCATCTGAGAAAGAAAATTGAAAATCTGGAAGACATAAATCACTCTAAATCATAAAGCTGGGACTCAACTACACAATTAAGCAATCTATGGCATATTCAAGTTGAATTCTGAATGTCAAAGTTCTGTGCATTTTTGTTTCTTGATGTTGTTCTTCTAAGGGAATGAATTTATCATTTTTGGAAAATATTCCAGTTACTAATTCTAGTCTTGGGAATCTATATTCTCTCTCTTCACTATCCTTGACAGATTTGCTACTGTTGTATGTATTCATTATCTGGTTACTCCTCTAGAAAACTTTCCTAAATCCTTCTGCCTGGCTTTTTTTTTTTTTTTTTAATTTCTGTAGGTGTATTTAGTCATTTTTTTTTAAGATTTATTCATTTATTTAGACATACAGAACTGGGATACAGGACAGGGTGCAGGGGGCTTGAGAGGATTCCCCAGAGACAGAGTGGAGAGCAGAACAGGCAGATCTGAGCAGGCTGCTGAGGGGAACAGCAGGTGAGTCAAGAGAGGTCTGCTGTGTCATGTGGTTACCTCTGGGTCTGGGGATCGAACTTGCACTGAAGCAGCTGCAGCCAGCTTACAGTGCTGCATCCTAACTTGTTGTGCCACTAGGGAGGGTCAGACCATTTCTTTCTTACTTTTTTTTTTTTTTTAAGATTTATTATTTATTTATGCATACAGAAGTAGGATACAGGCAAGAGGTACAGGGTGGTGAGAGGATTCACCAGAGACAGAGTGGAAACAGAATAGGCAGATCTACTGAAATACACTACTGAGGGGAGCAGTGGGCGAGACAGGAACAGTGTGCTATGCTATGTGGGTCAACTCCCTGGCCGGGTATGGAACTCTTCCTTCAGTGGCGTGAGATAGCTTCAGTGCTGTGGTTTAACCAGTTGCGCCAATAGAGAGGGCCCCATTTAGACTATTTCTGTTGCAAATGCCTGCCTGTTTAGATGTCTATCCAGGAGCATCTGGATAGTGGCCTAAGACCACTTCCTTAGCCCCTAACATATTACAGGCACTCTGCAGGACTGACATAAGGCAAGTTGACACCTATAGTGTGAAATTAAGGAGGTACTTACATTAACTGATACAACAATGACAATGAGGGCTGTGGGAAGATGCCAAACTTTCCACTATGGAAACATTTCAGAATCTCTGTGCTTACATAGATACAGGCATACAGGGAGGCAGGGGACAAAAGAAACTCCAACATGTAATTTTCTTAAGGGCGCTCAAGCTGGAGGACCTTTTCTGCAACCCTAAACTTAGTGGTTCTTTCTAACCTGAAAGTGTCATGTCAATACCATAACACCAAATGGACTTGGGTCAGGAAAGAACAAGTTGAGCCATTTTTTTGTGACAGAGACCCCCAAATTGAGAGTGTGGATCTAGAGACTGAGAACCCTGAGTCAAGGCTTCACTTGGGTCTGGTTTTGGCCAGATCAGGCAGTCAAATTTGCTCAATATGAGTGGGAACTCAAGGCCACTTAGCTCTTCTTCCTATAAAGTTACCATCTTTAAAATCTGAGAAAGGAAAAAGGAAAAATATTACCTCCACCAATTTCAGAACTTTATGTGGCTTTTGTATGTCTGTGTGGACATAGACAGAGAGAAGGCTATTCTCAGAGTAGGAATGAACTGGCTGGCTGTCCTTAGAGTTATGTAGAAAGTCCTATAGAGGACGTGGGAAGGTGGTGTTAGAAGAAAAGACCCACTTTCTGGATGCATAGGGAACTCGCAAGGTTTAAATTAAAGCCTATCTTTGGACGAAGACTCCCTCTAGTGGTTATACAAGAAATCTACAACCTGGGTGCTTCGTCTGGGCCAGTGAGAGGTATGGATTCTGGCACCAGGTCTCTTTTGTAGAACTTACACTGGGCCCCTGAAAAACATGCCAAACTCGAATGTATCTCTCTCCCACAGGTTTCCTCATCTACTTCTACAGAATAGGCTCAGTTGAGTGAAGTAGGGTGTGTTGAGGAAAGATTGCTTATTTGGGAAAGGATTGTCTCACACAAAGTTGCCTTCAGAGTCTTGGAAAAGTTGAGACACTGACTTGCACATTTGGGAAATAAATATATAGAGAAGGTTTTGATATGACTGACCTCTAGGCTAAATGACATAATGGCTGCCAGAAGTGAAGAGCAAGAGAATGAAGTGACCAAGTGCGGAGATTTACTGAGGGACTGGATAAGGGCAGTAATAAATTAGACCTTGCATCCAAGGGTGATAAGGTGGTAATAAACTGGGCCTTGCATCCAATTAACGGGACCTTGTGTCTGGGATGGGACTAGATGAAGGTGATAACGAACTGGGCCTTACATCAAGGGACATAGCGATGAGTCACCCTTTTGGAATTTGAGTTTAGAATCTACATAAGAGACCCTTCCCCCTATAGGGCTGGCAGTAGCTGGGAACCCCACTTTAGGGGCTCAACTGCTCTCCGGGAGTAATAAACTGCTTGCTCAGCCTTTCTGCTCCTGCCTTTCTTTCTTGCGGCCAGTCACAGAAGTTGGGGCAAAACAAATGATATTGTAAAAGGAAATACAGAAACGGGCATTGTAATGTGCGCAAGCCGCAGAAGACACAGGTGGTGATCACTGCCGAGCTTTAAACAATATTAACAATTTAGACACCAGTGTGAAAGCTGCGTGGATAATCTTCTCCATCTTACATATCCATCTTCTCTTGCAAACCATGGATCCGCTCATGGAGGGAGTGAAGGAGGTGGCAGGCGATAGGCATCCAGTTTTTTCCAAAAGCAGATACAAGCAGGTAGGCAGTACAGCCAAAGCCTGGAGACTGAATCCTATAACCTGAGGGCTCTTCAGCCTTAGGGAAACCCAGGGAAAAAGAGAGAAATAAAGGCACATTCTTGCTCACCGCTCTGAGCCCTGGGGACTATTTGTTTGTGTTCAGATTTTCCCAGTTGGAACCTTGGTGTTGCAACTGCACAGAGGAAGCAGGATAAAACCTTCCCGGACAGTCACAGCCTGATACCTCCCGCTGACCTGGGTGCCATCCTTCTTAGCCCTTCCTTTTTTTTTTTTTTTTTTTTTTTTTTCAATTGAAAGTTACCTGGGCTTTGCCTCCTGAAAATTAGCTACTGTTGGTGAGCCTCCACTGGTCCCCAATACCAGAAATCCAGAGGTGGGTATTAGGGGGTCATATAGAGGAAAGAGAAAGTTCAGGAAGGGGAGGAGACATTGGTAGGTGTCCAGAAAAGTATTAATCCAGAAAGGAGGTGGTTTGAGTTCCCCTTCTGGCTCCTCTCCTAAAGAATGACCTTGGGCAAGTGTTTTAGTTTTTCTCACTTGTAAAATAAAGCCTTGGAAGCTGGATCCCACAGAATCTCTCACAGGCTTCTGGTCTAAGTCTCAGTGCTAGGTATAGCTCCACAGATTTGTATACTATCCTGCTCAAAAGAAATGGGGCCTCTACCACCAATTTGTCTTAAATATATATATGTATATATATATATATGTATGTACATATATATATTAAATGTTAAATAAAAAACAATAGGATATTTAGAACTTATAGCTAATGTAGAAATCCAGTTGTTCACTGCATAGTGAAAATCCTTTCAGGTTTTCCTCTTCAGGTCTAATCTTTATCTTCACCACTGTGAATGTTGCAGTTATACTGTGATTAAGTGTGACCACCTGCCCACGGAGGGGCTCCTCTTTTTGAGTGGATATGGAGAAATTTCATTTTTCCCTCAACATGGACTATTGTCTCTATTTCCAGGAGAAACTGCTTTTCAGGAAAATAATACCAGTCTGCTCATGGTCTCTCTGTAGACTCATTTCCTTTGGTGCCCTTCACTCTTATCTTCTACAACTCAGTGAAAACGGAGCTCAACATCAATCTCCAGGCACAGCTAGTCAGGACAAGAGGTGAGCACTGGATTCATTCAGTCACTCTTTTAGGTTTTCATGCAAAAGCAGACAGTGGGGTCTATCATGTGTTATACACTATTCTGGTATTATAGAGAATTTCAGTCTAGTATAAATGCACACATGGAGATTCACACTCACTTGTAAGGACTGTGTATAATATGCAAGTGATATATATTATATATACTGCATGTAAGGTGATTATATTATGAATACATAAGTATAAATATTTTGGTATACATTTATATTTACACCTTTTATATTAATACATAAGAATATGTGGTATATAGAGTATCCAAGTATATAATGAATATGTATTTTATTCTGTAAAATATGTGTAAGTAAAATCATTTATATATGTTATTTGTACTTCCATATATTTTACTTATACATAATCTAAGTATATCCTAGATGTACGTATAAGTGCACTTGCATATATATAATAAAAATATAAAGAATGTATGTGTGTGAAGTTATACTTTATAGTGTTGCAGCAAGTGTGCTTTGCAAGTGCAGAGAAAGATATGGTTAACATCAGAAGAGACTTGTCAGAGGAAATGTCTGTGCTGCCTTACAGGATCAGCAAATATCAACTGGTCAGAAAAATAGGAAAGCAAGATACAAACAATATAAAGAATACAAACAAGAAAGATCAATAGGGAGGACTACAGAAAGGTCATTGTGGATATGTTGTCTAAGGCAGAAAAAAAGTGAGTGAAGGAGCTGCCAAAGCACGCAGAGCCTGGTCAACACAGAATCATCAGGACTAGGACCCCTCACCTAGGGATTAGGCAGAGTTGAGCGCAGATCTCCTCTGACATGAGCTCACTCTGAGGACTTGGGAGAGTCATTTACCTCCCCTGTAGTTTTTGTCTCAGTAAAGTGGGGTTTAAATGTTCCCCAGTTCTGAGAATGACACATGACTGTGTAACATCACATGCAGTATCTGGATTGAGCATGGGCTTAATGGATCAGAACTATCCCCAGAGCTCTTTAATTAATGTGAACTTTATGCTGATGTAACAGGAGCTCCTAAAGGACTCACAGAGTGAGCACTTTAGGATAATCCACCTCATGGCAATGGTGAATGTATTGGAGAAGGAGAATCAGGTTGTAAAAGTTAAATGGCAAAGAGGTGAGTTAAACGAAGAGGTGGAGGCAAAGGAATAGATTTCAGGTGTATTTAGGAGGAAGAAATAATTAATGGGGAGAATTAAAATTAAATATGGGGAAAAGGATAGGGTCAAATAAAGCTTCTGTTTCAGAATGTTGTCTTGAATTATTGGAAAGTGGTTACTGCTAATATAAAATGCATAGTTAGATGGAGAATCAGGTATGTCCTCATCTGCTCAGTATTAGAGCTATTATTGAGTTTAATTGACATCCATTTGGAGACATCTGACTGGAAACCAAAAATTCAGGTCTAATACAGGGCAGAGTGGTCCAAAATACAGGTGAATATTTAGGGTCACCAATCAGCTACTACTAGTGCTAGTATTACTACCACTACTACTGTTTTTCTAATAATAAGCAGAACGATATAAAATGCAATAGATGTGGTGAGTAGAGCACTTCAGTAAAACACAAACATTTGAGTAATGATTGGAAGGGACTGAATAGGAGCCGTCATCAAAAATTAGAAGGGAACCAGCAGGTGCTAGCATTGAGAATACCAAGAAAGTTTAAAATGTAAGAGATTGTCATAAAACACAACCATTGCAGACAGTAGGTAGAATGAACAGTCTCCTCCGAATCTGGCCCCTAGAGGATACTGGTGAACTTAGAGTCTTGTTTTAGCTAAGAGGCTGGTTGTTTGAATGGTAATCTGAGTGAGGGGTGAACAAATGGAGAGGATGCACGCCAGTATTTTTTTATTCCCTTTTCAATGTGGTGATGGGCTGGTCCTGGTCTTCCTGAACATTTTCCATCTTGCCTACTACCTCTACCCCCCATTCTTTTCACTGCACAACAGCAACATCAACATTCTCCCTCCTTTCTGCATCCCCCAGCCACCTTTCCATTCACAACACTTTACTCATTGAAGATTTTAACACTGATGCACTTATCTCTTTCGCTCTTATCAGTTTCACTGATCCAAACTTTCTTAATGATTTCACTATTCCCTCTGTTGATCCAATCAGAAGCTTCATTCTGAGGCCCTGACTCCTCTCATCAAAGATTATTCTCTTAGTACCACTTCATACTCTATAATTCTGATCTATTTTCACTTATTTTTTCATACTTTTAACTTCTTTTTATACAGTTTTGTCTCCATACTATATTGTTATAACCATCTTCTGCCAACACCTTTTAGTCAAACAAGGTACCATAACTTCAATCTTAACAATCCAACTCTCTAGATAGTTCTTTTCTGCATTTGAGCAGCTAAATAAAGTGTTAAAAACATACCTAAATGCTGCTGTCTCCACTTGAATTTATGAACCATAAATGGCGTTCAACTAGATGCCCTATCCCATTTGTTCTCTCCCTCTTCCTCTTTCCTTCTTGAACACACTTCAATTGTGAGAATTCTCTAACCCTTCTACTGATGTCGTTCTTATTGATGTCAGCAATGACTTTCTCAGTGCTAAAACCTATGGTGGCTTCTTACTCCTGACCACCGTGGTCTCCTAACAACATATATAACTGATTAATCACTCTTAAAAGTCATTCAAACCACACTCTCCTAGTTTTCGTCCTACCTGATATTTTTATTGGAACTTTATCTTTTTGATTTCTAAATGTCAGGTTTGCCCACAATTCAATTCCAAAACTTCCTTCTAAACTCATTCTTAGCTTTTCTCCTCTAGCCTATGTACTAATATCTTTCAAATTTATATTTCTTCCTAAACTGATTTTGGAAGCCCACATTTCAATGATTGAGTTAATGTAAACAAGTTAAGCTCTTTTAGGTTAAGTGATTATAACCTAATTTTTTTTTTTAAGATTTATTTATTTGTGCATACAGAACTGGGGTACAGGCCAGAGACTCAGGGGTGGCGAAAGACTTCACCAGAGACAGAGTGGGGAGCAGAACAGGCAGATCGACGAAATACACTGCTGAGGGGAGCAGCGGACGGGTCAGGAGAGGTCTGCCACACCATGTGGTCACCTCCGGGGCGGGAGGGGATCGAACTCATGCGGGAGTGGTTTCAGCTTCTTAGTGCTGTGCTTTAACCCGCTGCGCCACCAGGGAGGACCAATTATAACCTAATTTTTTAAATGTTTTTGAAAAATATCTAGATGCAGAGGCTCAGCAAAGTGCTCTATGTGAGTCTGGAAATGAAAAAAAAAAGATAAATTATGAAGTCACACATTTGGATATTTACCAGCCTTTGGGTGATAAATGAAGTTGTAAGAGTGATGTTACTGCCAGGAAGGAGCAATAAGGTGTGGCCAGAAGGTTACCAAGGATGGAGTGGCTATATTTAAGGGATGAGCTATGAAGAAAAGTAAGCAAAGAAGACTGAGGGAAGAGAAATAATAGGGGAAAACCTGGTGAGGTTGGTGCTATCAAAGGCAGTTTCTGTCAGGTAGGGTGGAATTGATAATAGTGACATCAATTATAATGATGATGATTCTGCGTATGATGGTGGGAATGCTAGTGAGACTAAAGAATTAATAACCAGACATATCCATTTATTTTCAGCACAATCCCTGAGGAATGCCATTCCTAAGTCCCTTCAGTCCTCAACCTGGGCTCATATCCAACATCACTCAGTTTACCCCCATGCTCTACCTCACAGGCTTACCTGGACTAGAAGCCATTGAACACTGGATTTTCATCCCTTTTTTCTTTATGTACCTGGTCGCCATTTCAGGCAATTGTTTTATTCTGATGCTTATTAAGACCAATCCTCGTCTGCACACACCCATGTACTATCTACTGTCCCTGTTGGCTTTCACTGATCTGGGACTGTCTGTGTCCACCTTGCCCACCACTATGGGAATCTTTTGGTTTAATTCCCATGGTATCTACTTTGGAGCCTGCCAAATCCAGATGTTCTGCATCCACTCATTTTCCTTCATGGAGTCCGCAGTCCTCCTTGTCATGTCCTTTGATCGCTTTGTAGCCATTTGCCACCCCCTGCGGTACTCTGTCATCATTACAGGTCAGCGAGTGATCAGGGCAGGCCTAGTTGTCATCCTTCGGGGTCCTGTGGGGCTTGTTCCCATAGTCCTTCTCCTGAGAGTGTTTCCTTATTGTGGGCATCGAGTCCTCTCCCATTCCTTCTGTCTGCACCAGGAAGTGATACACTTGGCCTGCATAGATACCACCTTCAACAACCTGTATGGACTGACATTGGTGGTGCTCACTGTGATGTTGGATCTGGTGCTCATTGCCCTGTCCTATGGTGCCATCCTGCACACAGTCGCAAAACTGGCCTCCCGGGAGGAACAGCTCCGAGTCTTTCAAACGTGTACTTCACACCTCTGTGCTGTGTTGATATTCTTTGTGCCCATGGTAGGGCTGTCCCTAGTGCACCGATTTGGGAAGCATGCTCCACCCGCTGTCCACCTGCTGATGGCTAATGTCTACCTCTTTGTGCCTCCCATGCTCAACCCAATCATATATAGTATTAAGACCAAGGAGATCCGCCACGCCATTGGAAAGTTTCTGGGACTCAGAAAGGCCAGTGCTGAGTCCTGGGGTTAAAGATCCCAAAGGGTACACTGAAGAATTACCCAAATTAGGCCAATGACTTTCAGTTTGAGTGTCTATTATTATTTTCCATGATCTCCAGGATTTGTACATATACACAATGAATATTACTCAGCAATCAAAAAAAGATAAAACTCATGCCATTTGCAGCAACATGGATGGAGCTGGAAGGGATCTGCTTAATGAAATACGCCAGAAAAAAAAAGAAAATACCAGATGGTTTCACTCATAGCAGGAGTGTAAGAGATCAGGAATATATATATATATGTTTTCATACATATACATACATACATACAGAGTTATGTGTGTATGTATAGTAATTGTAAGAAAATAAAAATGAACATCAGATAACAACTATAAGCCAGAAACAAGGCATTCTATGGAGGAGAAGGGGAACAGGATCAAAACTTGGTGGGGAAGAGCACATGGATGAAGTAGTGGTGGGAAGTCCATGGAGATTATAACTGAGATGAAAAATATACAAAATGATTTTAGAATATACATGTAATGTAAAAAAGAAGTTATAAATTTTAATGGTAAAATAACTAAAATAAAGAATAAACAGTACATGTCTTTCAATCTTAAAAAATTATATATGGGGAAATTTCTATCTTGAGTGATGGGTTAAGAATGCTGACCTTCTCTTGCTTATGTCTCCTCTTATCAATAAGACCTAGCATTTTTGGTAATGTCAAAAATCACCCAGAAAAACACTCTGTAGAGGGTCATCATCAAAAATCAAAACTAAAACTAAAAACCCAAACAAAAGTTAAAAAGGGAAGAAATGAATGCTTTGTCCCAATTCACCTTGGGATCTCTGCCTTCCCTTGTGGTTCCTGGCACCTTTTCTCTACCTGGCCAAGGGCCCTCACTATTTTTGTTTTAGCTAAGAAATATTCCCTGTGCTTGTGCATCACTAGAAGAATCAGAACTCTTCCCGAGTGGCTGACTCAGACAGAAGTCCTCCAGATTTTTCTGAGAGTGCTCCCTCTGGTCCTGTGCATAATAGAAGGCTTTGACCACACACCTTCTCTTTTCAGCACTGATTTTCCTTCCCTCTGAACTCAGTCATCACAAGCCTCAGCTCTGATAGCAAGCTGAAGCCAGTGCTTGCTTCTAGACACCATGGTTATAAAATTGTGCACAAGGACATGAAACAAGACAAAATCCCTATAAAGGAGACTACCACAGATATGTCTAAGTCCTAATCCCATTGTTCAGGACATTATTGGAAGAGTGTCCCTACCATTAACTAACTGAAATGCATGCTGGAGTTCAGGCATTCACATTGCTGCTTCATGGGCTGTACCACTGGCAGGCTCTCTCCAGGTCCGGAGTGGACGCTCCACCTGTCTGCTCTCTCAGACCCTACTGAGACATTTGTCATTTCTGCTTTGTTTCAGCAATTGTAAATGATGCCTCTGTGGACCCTGGAGTGCCTATATCATTTTGGATTAATGTTTTCTTAAACTTTTTGAACTTTTTACATGAGGAAATTGAGGTCCATTTCCTGAGTTACATTTCCAGTGTATGCTGGCATCAAGACCCAAGCACAGATCTGATTTCCTTAGACTATTTTGCTGGACCTCCTCTTCAGACAGGTTCAGTCTATTCAGGACGAGGACCTGCTTTGCTAGAGGAAGCTTAAGTAAAAAACAATAATCATTTAGCTTCTCCTTAACTTTTTTTTAAAGATGTATTTATTTATACATACAAGAAATGAGGGACAGATCAGAAGTGAAAGGGGTGAGAGGATTCAACAGAGACAGAGTGGGGAGCAGAACAGGCAGAATGACTGAAACACACTGCTGAGGGGAGCAGTGGGCGGTCACGAGAGGTCTGCCATGCCATGTGGGTCAGCTGCCTGGCCAGGAATTAAATTCATTCCAAAGTGGTTGTAGGTAGTTTAACAGTGTTACACTTTAACCTGTTGCACCACCAGGGAGGGCCCAGCTTCTCCTTAACTTTTAAGCTATAGAAGGGAACTTCTACAGTTGTAACTTTCTTGAACTTCCATGCTTCTTAGTATCTATGTTATGCTATACAGTTTTAATTTAAAAAATCAAATGAAACTTATCAATACTACATTTATCATGCTATTGACAATATTTGGCGAGAATTGTCTGGCCTGGTCACTAGCACCATCTCTATCCTCCCCCACACAGAACTCCTTACTATAATGTTATGTTACTTTATAGTCTTATGCCCCTTTAAGCATTTGAAACTGACACTGTTTAGGAAATCCATTTTTCCGGTCATGGAATTTTAAAGAGATAAATCTAAGGTCACCTATAGGTTAACAATGAAACATAAACCAGAGTTTATAAACTATAGAGTGAGAAAAATTGAGCATCAAAATGTGTCAAGTCTGCAGATGGTACTACATCATGTATGTCCTTGAGTCACTAATGTAAGGAAAGAACCTCCAGGAGAATCAGAGATACAAACCCAAAGGGTCCTGAGATCAAATTTCACCAATTTCAGCACAAGGCTATTTCTTCTGTGCCCATTGGACACCCGAGTGTTCTTGGCTAATAAAGTTTAGTATATATAGTAATAACCAGATTAGTTTACATAGGTTTTCAAAAAAACATTTGCTATTAGACCAGTGCATGGGTATAGAAAGAAGTCCTATATATGCACACATAAACACGTGTACACCCACTTGTGATTGACATGTATATGGGAAGCTATGAAAACACATAGATTCACAAAAACTTGCAATTAAATTCTGTACAAAGGAGCATGGTTAAGCATATACCTGCATGCATCTGCATACTAGACATAGGTTCAGGTGTGCCATTGCATCAGCTTACAGTTTCACGTGTACATCAAAGCATGTCCACACAAATACATACGTGGACACACAGACACATTCTTCATCTTGTTCTATATTTCTTGCAATTTGACTTATGGTTTCACATAAATCACCTCCTAGGAGCCTCTTCTCTTGGCCCAATTATTCCTGCAGACCCAGACGAAGCACATTCTTCTGAGGCTCATTGGCCTGTATCTCCCAGGTGACTGGTAAAGCAGGGGGAAGGAGTGGGTGGATGCTGGTGATGATTGAGAAGGCCAGTCAGCCCTGCCTCCAGGTACCAAGCTGGAGCCCAGGCCTGATGCCACTGACACTGCGGGCCTTCACAGAGGAGAACCAGAGTGTCCTCTGACTGTGGGGTCAGGAAATGGGGCATCTTTTCAGGTGAGTAAACCTGGCGTTTTTGTTCTGAGATGCAGCTCACTTTCAGTACACACTTCATTTTCCCTTTCTTCATGTCACAAAAGACTGTTCCTGAAGACAACTTGTACTGAGAAAGTCTCATTATGGCAGAGGAACACCTGGAATCTGAGCCGTCTTCTTTCTGTGAATTCAAGAAACCTGGAAAGGGGGGAACCTCCATTTTGTCCCCACATACAACTGGATAGGAATTATTTTCCAAATCTATTTCCAATTACTAGGCCTATTTACCCTCCCCTCCACCTTTCAGACCAACAGGTCTGTGCCCTCCGTTCAGTGCAGGCAAATTCTTAACCTGTAGGCTGGTCACTCTTAGCCCTGACAGCTTTGTCACCTGATTTCACTCTTCCCTCTGATGGGCCTCATTTCCACTAACATCACATTTTGTTGCCACTGGCTGTTTCTACCAGCTTTAACTTCAGTTTTGCTCTGGTACTGCTGTAAGTCACCTGACATGCCCATTGCTCACTCTCCAAGTTGTATAATGGGTGCAATTAGGCCACTTGGAGCTAGAAGATCTAGAAGATGACAGACATGAAAATAACATAAACCTGTGCAGAGTGCCTGATGCAGAGTTCAAGATCATCACATTTTTTTTTATTCTCTAATAATTATTTCTCACACTCTTGCCTACCAAACCCTGAGTTTTAATCCTTATTTACAGTATTTTCCACTTAGCCTTACAACTTTTTCACAGCACTGATCTGACTTCCTACAGAAACAGTTCCTTTTACTCCTAGTGGAGTAAAAGACTATCTCATTACTTTTCTGTTCACCAACAGTTCTTTGTATGTTTGTTTTTAATACTCAGAGAAGCCTATGGAAAGCAGCAGACTTTTAAAATCATGTGTAAGTTGCACATGATGAATCAGAAAGCAGGGTCAGATGAATTCTTAGACATATTTGAGAAAGTTGTAGTGATTCCATGTACTAAGGCTCTGGAATCAGATTCAAAGTTGATATAGTCAAACTAAAAGTTTATAATCAATCAAGAAACTGCTTAATTAAAAACATATATTGTTCATAAAAATGGAGAAAGACTAAATGAAGATGAATTTATATATAGAGAGAGAGAGATAAATTAAATGCCTGGCTATACTGACATGATTATTACTGAATTATTTCACCAATGGCAGCATTTATTGAAAATGTATGCTAACTACTCTCTCTATATTAATTTTTTGAAGTCTCAAAACAGGCCTGAGTGTGATGCTACATAACAGAATCATCTCTGCTTCACTGGTGGAAGACTGGAGAGCCAAACACGAAGAGACTGAGCCAGGATTCTAGCGAAGGCAATCTGAGCCCCTTGTGTGCAAGGGTCTCCTTACGTACACTGCTCTGAAATCCCAAAGTACATAACATAAAATCCGGGATCAATAATTAAGGCACAGAGCTATGAATACTGTACTCTGAGCCCTCCAAGGAAACAGTTGAAAATTTGTCAAAAACCTGATCGCTATAAAGAGGAAGTAAATGACTTAGAGTATCCATTTGCTGAATCCAGCATGGAAGTGTTGATAGAATGGGACGAGATGCCTGAATTAAAAAATCTTGCCAACTCAGCAGATCAACAGTATAGTGGTTCCTACTTAAGAAATGCCTCATGTCATCACTAAAGTTTGTCTCTCAGTGAAAAGTCCTGCGTTTTCAGGAGGACCTAGTGTTCCTCACAATGGCCAATATTATTTTCTTAGAGCTCATGAGTATTGTATATTTATATGTCTTATGCACATAATTATATTTACTCCCTTTAAATTGTATTATATAGATCCATTTTAAATATTTTTAAATATATATTATTTAATATATTTAATTTTATATTTATGTGTTATTTATTTTGTATTATGTATTTAAATATACATTAACTCTAAGCACATATTTAAATATGCATATGCAAGTATATGCCATATTTACACATATATTATATACCTACAGATATATCTATTTGCAAATTATGACTCCATGTTTTATATAACATTGAAGATTAGATGGAATGGTCATGGATGGAAGGAAGGACATAGCTGACAGGTAATACAAGGCAGAGGAACTTGGCCTCCCACAGTCTCTAGTAATCTCTAATAACCTGTGTCTTACCGCAGGTTGCATCCCTGGCACCTGCTCAGTCAAAATCTCCTGACGCTAGACAGGAAAATGTTCAACAGGAGTCAATTCACCACAAAATATTTTCTGACAGGTTTCCATGGACTGAAGGCGCTGTACCGTTGGCTTATCTTCCCGTTCTGCTCCACATACCTTGTGATCCTTGTGGGGAACAGCCTGATCCTGGCAGTAATGAAGAAAGGCCCCTCCCTTCACCAGCCCAGGTATCTGTTCCCGGCCACACTGGCCTTGGTAAACTTGATGCCTGTTTCCACACTGCTCACTCTGCTAGGAATCTTTCTTTTTCGGGCCAGTAACATCCACTTTGAAGCCTGCCTCTTACACATGCTCTCCATACATCCATTTTCCATCATGGACTTGGGAGTTCTGCTGACTCTGCCTGTGGACTGTTTCACGGCCATTTACAACCCACTGCGGTACACCGCCATCCTCATGCTGGGGCACATCGCTGCCACTGGAGTCAGCTGCCCTTCTGTGGACATAATGTCCTCTCCCATTCCTATTGTCTTCACTCAAATCTAATCCAGTTGCTCTGAGGGAACATTCATCCCAACAGTAATCTGGGGTTCTGCATTGCTATTTTTTTAACAGATTATTTTTACATCTTTTTCTATCTCAGTTGTAATACCGGTGGGCTTCCCATCACCAAATCACCTGTGTGCCATCACCCTAGTCCAGTGCACTTCCGTCCCCCACCGTTTTTGATACCATTCCCCACTCTAACCCTCATAAAATGTCTCTGGTATATAGCTGTTCATTGTTATTATTATTCTCTCACCTGGTCCTTCATACTCCTGCTATGAGTGAAAACATCTGGTATTTTTCCTTTTCTTTCTGGCTTATTTCACTAAGCATGATCTTTTCCAGCTCCATCCATGTTGCTGCAAAAGGCACGTGTTTATTTATTTATTTATTTATTTATTTTGGTTGCTGAGTAATATTTCATTGTGTATATGTACCACATCTTTTTAATCCAGTCATCTACTTTTGGGCATTTGGGTTGTTTCCATGTCTTTCCAATTGTAAATAAAGCAGCAATAAACATGGTGTCTTTTTGAATCAGTGTTTTAGTGTCTGTTGGGTAGATACCTAGGAGTGGGATTGCTGGGTCCTATGAAAGCTCCATTTTTAGCAGTTTGAGAAACCTCCAAACAGTTTTCTATAGTGCTTGTACTAGTTTACATTTCCACCAGCAGTGCAGGAGAGTTCCTTTTTCTCCACATCCTTGCCAACATTTGTTGTTGCCAGTTGTCTTAAGATGTGCCATTCTCACTTGTGTGAGGTGGTATCTCATTGTGGATTTAATTTGCATCTCCCTTACAAGTGATGTTGAACATTTTTTCATATGCTTGTTGGGATCTGCATTTCCTCTTTGGAGAAGTGTCTTTTTAGCTCTTCTGTCCATTTTTTGATGGGGTTGTTTATTTTTGTTGAGTTTCATCAATTCTTTGTATATCTTTGTGATTAATCCTTTAACACTAGTTTTGTATGAGAAAAATTTTTCCCAATCAGTGGGATGTCTGTTTGTTTTTTGTAATGTCTCTTTTGCTGTACAGAAGCTTTTTAACTTGATGTAGTCCCATCTATTTTTCTTTGCCTTCACTATCATTGCATTGGGTGCTATATCTTCATAGATGTCACTGAAGTGTATGTCATGTAGTGTTTCGCCCATCTTTGCTTCCAGGTATTTTATGATTTCCGTTCTTATATCTAGGTCTTTAATCCACTTCAAGTTGATTTTTGTGCATGGTGTGAGGTAGTGATCGCGTTACATTTTTTTGCATGTAGCTTCCTAGTTTTCCCAGCACCATTTATTTGTTGAACAAACTTTCTTTGTTCCATTGTATCTTCTTTGCTCCTTTGTGAAAGATCAGCTGCCTAAAAACCTGTGGGTTTATATCTGGGTTTTCTATTTGAATCCACTGATCTGTGTGTTTGTTCTTGTTCTAGTACCATCTGCATTGTTACTTCTACCTAGCACTTCCCTAGTCATGTTCTTATGACTGCTCGTGGTGACAAAAATTTAAATAACAATATTCACTTCAGCAAAATTTGAAATATGGTTAAAAAAACTAACCATCCACTACTAAATGTAAAATGAGGCAAAATCTATTAATATTGTATTCTGCAGTGAAAAAAAAAATAAAGAAGAACCAAACTGATAAGGAATCAAAGATTAAGCAAGAATTACAAGCAAGAAATTACAAATTATATAGTCAAAGTGTGATAGATAATTACATTTGATAAGACAATTAAATCACATAAGTAATCAGTTTGCATGTGCAAAACCTCCTACTGAATTGATAACAATACTGGCTCATTTTGAGGAATCTGTGATGGTGAAGAGAGAAACAAAAGAAATTCTCGCTTTATCTGTATTATTTAAATTTCTTCAAAAAGAATACAATGATACCTTTTATTGTGTTATATATATATATATGCACACACTTATACAATTACATATATATGTGTGTGTGTGTGTGTGTGTATATATATATATATATATATATATATATATATATATGAAAATTCAGAGATGATTGGTAATGGAGATATTTTTATTATAACTTCATTTTGGCTTAGTTGATTAAAGGATAAGTTCCCATCTTCCAAGAACAAATTTAAGTATGTAGGCATTTAAGATCTTTTACATTATAAGAAACATTTGGAAAATTAAATTTATAAAAACATATTTGTTGAGGCCTCCCTGGTGGCGCAGCTAGTTAAAATACAGCACTAAGAAGCTTAAGCCACTTCCGCATGAGTTCGATCCCCGCCTGCCCCGGAGGTGACCACAGACCTCTCCTGACCCGCCCGCTGCTCCCCTTAATCGTGTACTTCGCCAGCCGGCCTGTTCTGCTCCCTACTCTGTCTCTGGTGGCTCCTCCCACCCTCTGCATCTCTGGCCTATACCCCAGTTCTGTACAAATGAATAAATAAATCTTTTTTAAAAAAACACATATTTGATTTTATATAATGCAAAATTTTTAATACCATGCGAAATTATAAATTCTTCACATGCAGGAAAAAATCTACCAAACCTAAAACAAATATCACAACACTTAAAATAAAATTGTGGGTTTATTATTGATCATTTTGCTGTGATCTAATTCACTTTCTAAGATAAGTGAGGTATTTCACTGTAGTCCCATTGCTGGCATTTTCATTCTTGTCAAAAGTAAAAAATAAGGAAAATAAAATACTATTTTCTTCAAAGAAGATGTTATCTTAAATATGATAGGTAGATTGATAGAAAAAAAATTGATAGATGATAAATACTCAAATTAGGAAAGAATTGTATGACTAAATTATTATTTTAAGGTGCATAGTTTAAATAAATTGAGTTCTACATATAACACAGTGTAAATGCACTTGTGATAAAGTAAAATATGTATAATACAAGTATACATATGTGAGATACTGGGACATTGCTAGTTTTCATTTATTAGAGAAAAACGCCAGTGAGTGTGGGATTTCTGAAAGTATACTGTATTTGATAATCACACATTCCTAGTCAATTACTTTGTAGTAAAAATTACATCCTCCATTAAGATAATGCAGTTCAGTTTCTATAGAAGATATACTCCTCTCAACAAGAGTTTTGAACAAAAATTGTTGCACAGATGAAACAAAAGTGTGTGCAAGTATTTCTCGTGGAAATATTGATAACATTTTTCTGTTCCTTCAGTTGCAGTGATATGAAATGCATTTTTCTGAGAAAGATGTGAGGTGTGTCTGGTATGATTTATTTTATAGTTAGTAAAAACAAACTCTAATTTTTATGTATTTGCTGAGAGAGGAGAGTGTTAAATATAGAGTGATTGTTAAGGATGCTTAAAATGTATACAGGAAATTTAACTAGGATATATATATTATTTATATAATTAAATAGTTTATAAAGGAAAAATCTCAGAACACAATCCCAGTTTATAATGGAAAATGTCAATCATCTTTATGGGTATACTTTTGCTAAATGTTTGAAATAGATACCGACATATAGAGAAAAATGTACCAGCATCACAAATTCTACTCTGTTAATGTGTTAGTTATATGATGATGGTAAATCACATCTTCTGCTTTTCATTTGCAATTAAGTTCTACTCTGATTACTCACTCCATTACCATAGCCTGACCTCATCACCAGGTGGAAGTACTTCTGTCATTAACCTGTAGTAGCCATTTTCTTGTTGGAAACATTTATCTTCTAAATTCCCTCATTTTCTTATTCATATTAGATTTATCTTACTTTATTTATTCACTGGAATTTTAGTGGTGAATTTAATATAACATATATAGATGTTGATTCATAAACTTAATGTCATAATGTAATATAACTTCGGTAAAACTTATAAAAACAAAATTAAAAAGACCTGTCTCATTTAGTCCCTGAATTTTCTCCACATTTCCCATATGTATCTAGATCTAATCTATCCATGCTAGTTACACAAAGTTTCCTTCTCTTTTATTTTTTAAACTAGCAGCACAAAATGCATATTTGCTGAAATTTTTCAAGCCAATTTTTTTCTCTTGTCCATCAGAAAATTAGCCAACAGGATCATAGGAATATCAATAATCAAAATCCATTGATTTAGAAGTTTTTAATTTTCTTTAATATTGAATACTAGGAAGGTTCACTTTCTACTAGCTTTCTCTAGTCACCTTATGGAGGGATCATAACATACTATTTTTCCAGGATATAGTTGTTTTATCATAGTTACAACTGTGATAAGTTAACTCTAAGCTAACTCTTATAGGACACTTTTTATTAGGCAGATGTATTTCTAAGCAATTTATATACATCATTTATTTCATTCTCATAGTAGATGTAAACTTTTATCATATAATTTCACAGAGCTAATAACTTTGTACCCTTGCATGTTTTTCTTATGGGTCCCTGAACATTGAAAAGAGGGGATGTAATTACTGGGTAATTGCTCCCCAGAGAACCACAGTCCCTCTCCATTCCTCCATTTCCCAGAACTCATCACTTACAAAGAGGGAGGCAGCATTTCAGTCCCAGGACTAGTGAAATGCTGTGTCAAGATGGCAGGAACTTCTTGAAGTGAGCTTTCCCAACCCCACTGGATGCTCAGAGGTCAATTCCATTTGTGGTGAGTGTTCAAATTCCTGGTCTCTTAGCCCTGTCTTTGAAAGCAGCTTCAGAGCAGTTTCCATGAGTCCCAGCTGCACCCCACAATTAGCCCTCTGGGTTAGTCCCTAGTCAGTAGTCCTCCTTAATTTTGTGAAACTATGTGATAGAAGTGTTTTTCTTAAACGTTATGACAGGTGCATAAAGCAAAAATATCAGGCAAGGCCATGAATTCTAGAACTAGTTTTGCCATCATGATATCTTAGGTTAGTCCCATAATGTATATCTATTCTTAATGTTCATCTGCTTAGTGGCAAGTGCTAGGCCCTTGTTTCTGTAACAGAGGTGGTTTAAGGATTAGTGAACCAAAGACAAGGAATTATCATTCTTAAAAGAAATCTGAGGACAATCTGACTTTTAATAGCTCCTTATGAGAATACCTGAAACAGAGGGCAGAAAAAGTGGAGGATAAATATATTGTCTGGTTGCTGAAGGTTCACCCAAGACACACACAAGCCACACTGGGAGATAGGCATGATCTCTAGCTTTCAAAACAAAGAACTGAAGAGTCACTAACGTAAGATGGTAAAGTCATACTTCACATGGCAGTCACCTCCAAATACTTCTAGGAATGCAATAATTTTTTTAAATAACAGCAAATTATTTCTTACTGTTTGGGGAGTAAAGAAGTCTAAGGTTAAGGTGCTCAGGCATATTCTGTGTCTGGAAAGATCTTTCCCTGGCTCATGGGTGGCAGTCCGTTCACATTCCCTCACAGGGAGGAAGGGGTGAGGGACTTTTCCGGGCCCTTTTTATAAAAACAGTCACTAACCCCATTCATGATAACAGCCTCAAAATTTAATCACTTTCTGGCCCTCCCTGGTGGCGCAGCGGGTTAAAGCGCAGCACTGAGAATCTGAAGCCACTTCCGCATGAGTTCGATTCCCGCCTGCCGCCTGCCCCGGAGGAGACCACATGGCGAGCCAGACCTCTCCTGGCCCGCCCGCTGCTTCCCTCAGCAGTGTACTTCGTCCATCTGCCTGTTCTGCTCCCCACTCTGTCTCTGGTGAAGCCTTTCACCGCCCCTGAGCCTCTGGCCTGTACCCCAGTTCTGTATGAATAAATAAATAAATCTTTAAAAAAAAAAAAAAAAAATTTAATCACTTTCTGAAGACCCTGACTCTTAAAATTTTCACATGGGGATCACGTTTCAACATGTGAATTTGGGAGGGCCACAAAAACATTCTGTTGATATTCAAATAGTCTTCAATATCCTTTGTTTTTTTTTTCTTTTTAAAAAAGATTATTTATGTTTAAATGAAGTTCTCTTTTGTTTGTTTGTTGGATTTGCAATACAATAATGACTGAACTGCAATTTCTTCTTTTTTCTGATGTGTTGTGTCTTCTGAATAGGGTCAGGATTCTGTGTTGGTAGAGTCCTGTCTGGCAAATGGCCATACATGTGCAAAGCAAAGAAGAACTTAATAACCAGGGTGCAATAGTGAGACTCCTGTTAATTCAGCAGTGGTTTAATGAAGAGTACACATCAGGGAGAAGACAGGCAAGACTCTGACAGGTGTGATCATATGTACAGGTGCAAGTATGTAAGCAGATGTATGTTTGTACAAATGGGCTGAAAAGTACCTTCAGAGAAGCTTTCGTCAGCTCAAGATTCTATTGTTATTGCTGTACTGGACCAGACAGAGCAGCTTAAAACATACACAAAAAGGTTCATGTCTTTACCCTCCCCCCCCCACCCCCTTTCCTCTGCCAGAGGGAACCTTCTTTGAAAATCTGTTTAGGCTTCCAGTGATGCTGCAGTGCATTCAGAGATGTATCTGAACTACAAAGAAACCTTGGTGGATCAGAGACTTGTCTGCAAGAAGTGTGTGCTGGGAGGATATGAGTATCATCATCACCAATTTCTGCTGTTATTTCATGTATTATTCTGAGATGGTCGGAATATATGTCTGTCTTCCCTTTCTAGGGCAGACAAGGCATTCATTTCTGCTGCACAGGATCCAAGGTGCACAATTTAGAAGAATGATTTTCTATGATCCTTGAACTTTTCCCTGATGGGGACTGTAACTTCTTTAATACAGGGAATTTCCTGATGATACTGTCTGTCAAATTTTAGGCATGAGACCTTTGATCATCTGAATCTATGAGCTTTGTTTTTAGTCTTCTATTTTTTCAGGGTCCAGAAGTTTTTCTCCATCATCATGTCATCTCACTAATTTGTTTATAATTTCCAGGTATCATAGTGCCTATGGAATGAGATTTAAATATGAAGAGCTCCAATAATTCTTTGGAGTTCCTACCTACAGTGTTTGTTCTGGCTGGCATCCCTGGACTGGAAGCAGAGCACATCTGGATATCCATCCCTTTCTGCCTGATCTATAGTATCATCTTCCTTGGGAATGGCACCATTCTTCACATCATCAGAACAGACGCTGCCCTCCATCAGCCGATGTACCTCTTTCTTGCCTTGCTAGCACTGGCTGAGATTGGGGTTTCTGTATCCACTCTGCCCACAGTACTAGGCATCTTTCTCTTTGGCATCACTGAGATTAGTTTTGATGCTTGCCTTCTCCAGATGGTCTCCATTCATTCTTTCTCCATTATGGAATCTGGTGTGTTGCTGGCAATGTCTGTGGACCGATTTGTGGCCATCTTCAGCCCCCTGCGTTATACAGCCATCCTCACTCTGCCCCGCATCTTTAGCACAGGGATAATCATTGGGCTGAAAAGCATTATACTCATGGCCCCACTGCCCATACTCTTAAGGCGCTTGCCCTTCTGTGGCCATAAGGTACTCTCCCATTCCTACTGCCTCCACCCTAACATTATCCATCTACCCTGTGGGGACGTTACTATCAATAATATCTATGGACTTTTCATTGTCACTTCCACTTTTGGGTTAGATTCTCTGCTCATTGTGGTTTCCTATGGGCTCATACTCCACACAGTATTGAGTATGACCATCGGACAGGGACGAAAGAAGGCGCTTAACACATGTGGTTGTCATGTCTGTGCTGTGCTTGCTTACTATGTGCCTATGATCGGCCTGTCCATGGTGCACCGCTTTGGACATCATGTGTCCCCTTTACTGCATGTTATGATGGCCAATGCTTACCTCTTCTTTCCACCTGTTGTCAACCCCATTGTCTATAGCATTAAAACCAAAGAGATTCGCCGTGGCATTGTTCGAATGCTATCACAGAAGAGAGCCGGAGTTTAGGCAAAAAGAAAATAGAGTCTTTTTTTAATCATCAAGATGGTTCTAGATTGTATGATGTGCATATGTTGTTACTTAAAATATGGTCTCTAACAGGAGATCCTCACCATCTGTCAATAAACTGGAGTAAGAGTGCAAGAAGGTGGATTAGGTATGACAGGACAGTGTAAAGAATTGAGTTAATTTTAAGTCATATTGGTTGACAGGAAGGTTTTGTGTCCCTTGTACGGTTTGAGCAAAAAGGCAGGCTGGTGCTATATATGAAAAGAGTGCTATCCCTAAGTAAAAAAATCAGGAGTTAAGAGATGTTTTCGGAAATCTGTTAAGCCTCTGTTTTGGAGTGAGAGATTTGCAATCGATTACTTGCTTTTGATTTGGTGGTAACTGATTTCAATAACTAAATCAACAGGGAACACTGTCTCTGATATAAGGTTCACGCATTGTCATCAAAAACCAAGTTGAGACTCCCAAAGATTACAAATTCCACTCATTATGCAAAATTATAAATATCTCCTAGCTTTCATTTGGTGGTAACTGATTTCAATAACAGGAAGACACATTAACTCAACAGGGAACACTGACTCTGATATAAGGTTTATGCATTGTCACCAAGCACCAAGTCAAGAATCCCAAAGATTAAAATTCCACTCATTAGGCAAAATTATAAATATCTCCTACCAGGATGCAGAATTTGTCAAATTAGCAAGTATATCTTTTGTGAACGTTGATAAACAGCCTCCTCATCAGTATCTAGCTAATAAAGGCTCCTTTTACCTAAGATTTTTCACCCCAGAGGCCAGGTCTACACAGTAATTTCTCCCAAAGTTTCACATGCAGGACTCCACTTCTCCTCAGGATCTAGAAAATAAAGGCTCTTTTTACCTCAGATTTTTCACCGCAGAGGCCACGTCTACATGGTCATTTTCCCCAGATTTTCACTACCAAGACCACGCTTCTCTTCAGGATCTAGATGATAAAGATCCTTTTACCTCATATTTTTCACCTCAGAGGCCAGGTCTACATGGTCATTTCTCCCCAGATTTACACTTCCTAGACCCTGCTTCTCCTCAGGATCTAGATGATAAAGGCTCCTTTCACCTCAGATTTTTCACCACAGAGGCCAGATCTACACGGTCATTTCTCCCCAAGTTTCACATGCAGGACCCCGCTTCTCCTCAGTATCTAGAAAATAAAGGCTCCTTTTACCTCAGATATTTCACCGCAAAGGCCACGTCTACACGGTCATTTTCACCAGATTTTCACTTCCAAGACCAGCTTCTCCTCAGGATCTAGATGATAAAGGCTCCTTTTACCTCAGATTTTTCACCTCAGAGGCCAGGTCTACACAGTCATTTCTCCCCAAATTTACACTTCCAAGACCCTGCTTCTCCTCAGGATCTAGAAAATAAAGGCTCCTTTTACCTCAGATATGTCACCGCAGAGGCCAGGTCTACACAGTCATTTCGCCCCAAGTTTCACATGCAGGACCCCGCTTCTCCTCAGGATCCAGAAAATAAAGGCTCCTTTCACCTCAGATTTTTCACCACAGAGGCTAGGTGTACACGGTCATTTCTCCCTCAGTTTTACTTCCTAGACCCCGCTTTGCCTCAGGATCTAGACAATAAAGGCTGCTTTTACCTCAGAATTTTCACCGCAAAGGCCACGTCTACAAGGTCATTTTCCGCAGATTTTCACTTCCAAGACCACGCTTCTCCTCAGGATCGACATGAGAAAGGTTCCTTTTACCTCAGATTTTTAACCACAGAAGCCACGTCTACACAGTCATTTCTCCCCAAGCTTCGCATGCAGGACCTTGCTTCTCCTCAGGATCTAGGTGATAAAGGCTCCTTTTTTTTTTTTTTTTTTTTTTAAGATTTATTTATTTATTTGTGCATACAGAACTGGGGTACAGGCCAGAGACTCAGGGGCGGTGAGAGGCTTCACCAGAGACAGAGTGGGGAGCAGAACAGGCAGATCTACGAAGTACACTGCTGAGGGAAGCAGCGGGCAGGCCAGGAGAGGTCTGGCTCGCCATGTGGTCTCCTCTGGGGCAGGCGGCAGGCGGGAATCGAACTCATGCGGAAGTGGCTTCAGATTCTCAGTGCTGTGCTTTAACCCGCTGCGCCACCAGGGAGGGCCGATAAAGGCTCCTTTTACCTCAGATTTTTCACCTCAGAAGCCAGGTCTACACGGTCATTTTCCCCCCGACTTACACTTCCTAGACCCTGCTTCTCCTCAGGATCTAGGTGATAAAGGCTCTTTCACTCAGATTTTTCACCGCAAAGGCCACGTCTACACAGTCATTTCTCCCCAGGTTTACACTTCCTATACCGCGTTTCTCCTCTGGATCTAGAAAATAAAGGCTCCTTTATCTCAGATTTTCACCACAATGGCCAGATCTACACAGTCATTTTTTCCAAAAGTTTCACTTCCTTGACACCGTTTCTCCTCCGGATCTAGATAATAAAGGCTTCTTTTACCTAAGATCTTTCACTTCAGAGGCCAGGTGTGCACGGTCATTTCTTTACAATTTTCACATCTAATACCCTGCTTCTCTTCAGTATCTAGATAATAAAGGTTCATTTTTCTTCAGATTTTTCACCTCAGAGACCATGTCTACCTGGTCAATTCTCCTCAGATTTTCACTTTCTAGACACTCCTTCTCATCACTAGCTAGCTCCAAAATGGTCTTTTTACCTCAGGTTTTCACCTCAGAGATCACTTCTACACAGTCATTTTTACTCAGAAATTTCACTTCCTTGAGTCTCCTTTTCCTCAGTAGCTAGCTCCAAAATAGTCATTTTACCTCAGGTTTTTCTCCTTATAGAACACATCTACTTGGTAATTTCTCCTCAGATTTTTCTCTTCCAGTAGCCCCACTTTTCTTAGTATCTAGCTCCAGAATGGTCATTTTACTTTAGCTTTTCACCTCAGAATCCATTTCTACACAGTCATTTCTCAACAATTATCACCTCTTAGACCTCTCTTCTCCTCATTATATAGCTAATAAAAGCTCATTTTACCTCAGATTTTTCACCTCAGAGACCTACACACTCATTTCTACTCATATTTTTCGCTTCCCTGACCCCCATTCTCTGTAGCTAGCACATTTGACCTCGAGTTTTTCACCTCATGGACCAGGTTTACATGGTCATTTCTCCTCAGATTTTTCACTTCCAGTACCTTCCTCAGTATCTCACTAAAAATCGTCATTTTACCTCAGATTTTGCCTCAGAGACCAGGTCTACATGGTCATTTCTCCACAATTTTCAGTTCTCAGACCCTACTTCTCCTCAGTTTCTTGCTAATCAGGGCTCATTTTATCTCCAATATTTCCCTTCAGAGACCGGTTCTACATGATCATTTCATCTCAGATTTTTCGCTTTCTAGACCCAGGTTTTCATCAGTATCTAGCTCCCAAAGCAGTTATTTTACCTCATGTTTTTCACCTATATACCAGGTCTACATGGTCATTTCTCCACAATTCTCACTTCCTAGACCCCTTTTCTCCTCAGTATCGTGTTCCAGAAGGGTCATTTTACCTCAGGTTTTTCACCTAGAAACCAGGTCTACATGGTCATTTCTCCTCAGATTTTTCACTTCCTAGACCCCCCTTCTCCTCGGCATCTAGCTCCAAAACTGTCTTTTTACCTCAGGTTTTTCACCTCACAGACCATGTCTACATGATTTTCCAAGAGAAAAGAATATGGAAATTTGTGCTGTACCTTTGTTTCTCGGATTTAATGTTCTCCACAGACCTTTTTACACAATTCAAACATAGTGAGAATTTTAAAGAGTATGCGTGTGTGTGTGTCTGTGTGTGTGTTTGGTAGGGACCAGTTCAGTGGATATATTTTATTGTCAACATTACCATATGGGAATTTAAAATTGTGAAATGTTTATATATCTTGTTTATTGAATCATTGGAAGTTGTAGCTGTGAATTTATGTATATTAATAGTATTTTTACATTATGAAATCATTCTCCCTGGTGAATTTTCATACACAAAGTCACCATCATTCTCTCTCTCCTGGGACTTAGCATGAGATACAAAAGTAGCAGCCTGACTTCACAGTAACAGAGAGAAGGATGTTCTGTTCTGTGGTGCCTCATCCCTTCTGGTGAGTTGTAAAACACTGATGGGTTTGATAGACTGAGTCTTCTAATGACAAACTCAAGAAAAAGTTAAAGTAGAAAAAGGGTAGGGTACAGGAAGAGAAAAAGTTGGGTGGGAGTTATTAAGCAACAGAATCTTAGTAGGATGAACAAAGCTGGTGAAAAGTGCCTGAACTTGGGATTCTTGTGCTCATGCTGCCATTCTCTGGTGGCGGAACTTGGGTGATTCCCTGGACTTCTCCAGAGTTTGCTTTCCAGTGACATTGTGCTGGGGTAATGGCTCCAAGAACAAAAGGTGACTAGAGTGAGATTAACATACTCAGAAAGAAAGATTCAGTTATCCAGGAGCAAAGTGATCACAACCCAGTCCATGACTCAAACTAAGAGCTAAGCTGGTACATGGTCTCATTTTGCTCCCATCTAATAAATTCTGCGATAGAATATCTAAAAATCCACAGAAGATTAAGAGTAGAAGAAATCAGATATTCATCAACCTTAGATGAAAATTTAAAGTTAAACATTTGTGGGCCCTCCCTGGTGACACAGCAGGTTGTAGCGAAGCTGGCCATGGCCTTTTCAGTGCTAGTTCAATCCCCTGTCCCACAGGTTATCCACATGGCACAGCTGACCTCTCCTAACCTGCCTTTTGTTCCCCTCAGCAATGCACTTCATAGATCTGCCTGTTCTGCTCCCAGCTCTGTGTCTCTGGTGAATTATCTCACGGTCCCTGCACTTCAGGCCTATACCTCAGTTCTGTATGCATAAATAAATAAAATCATAAAAAAATAAATAAATTTAAACATTTGTAATCAGTCATAATCTATGACTTATATTTAAAATAAAACTATGATCTTTAGTCAGCCTCTCTATAAATCTCTCCAGCCCCACCCCCTACCTTATTTTTGTCTTCTTTCAACATCCTAGCAAACCTTCATAAGCATGTTTTTCCTTGACCAGAAATTTAAAAGTAAATTAAAAGAATGTCAGATCTGTAAAGTATCTTTTAAAATGACCTGAAGGAAATAGTTATAAGGAGGATCCTGGGGTCTGAAAAAGCCGGAAAAAATTTCCTAAGCTCACACAGTCCAGGAATACCATAACCAGGATAAAAATCTTAAGATTTTTGACCCTTAACAGCTCTTGACAGAGCTGTTATTTCCCTAGACAGCCCTGGTCAATTACAGGTTCTTGGTTCCTAGAGCAGACGAAATTGAAGCCCAGCATTAAAGGCAAGTACTTTTTGCATCATTTTAGTCACAGGAATCTCACTTTAGTCACCTTTTGTCAGATCTGTGAGTCTCTATTTTCCTTTTCAACTTCCTCCCTATGCTCTAATGATGGCTGACAGAACTCAAAAAAGATTTTGGAGAGTCTTTCAAATCTTTATTTAAATTGAGGCCTACCACCTGCAAGTCATGATCTCAGTGGCAAACTGAGCACAGTGGGCTTCTGGCTCCACATCTGTGAGGATTAACAGGATAATGATACAAAGTTCCTTCCTGGTACACATGTGCTCAGTGTTGGTTTCCTCTCACTATATTCTTCTCTTCACATGCATCCAGAACCCCACAAGGTCAACAGCCTCTCATTCTGCTAAACAAGCAGTAGTCTTTTTTTCTACAAATGCTCAGACCTAATGCTTTAGTATCAGACTTTGACTCTGTCCTGTGTAGAATCCTGCTTTCACTGAAATCAGTTTTCTCCCCCTTTCTCTTTCTGTCCCTTTTAATTTAACTCACTTTGGGGGGGGGGGCTGGCTTTGTGTTTTTTATAGTTTAGGGATTTTTTTTAATAAAAGCTATTATAAAGAATGAGAACGTTAGTGGGGGGAGGGGGGAACAAAAAGTGAATAAAGTAGGTGAGTCATAGAACCAAGAAGTTACAGAGGAGAGGAGACAGTTTGCCCAAGACCAGAGCTCTAAGACCAGAGATGTAATCAATCACACAAAGAAACCACTGTCTTTCTGGGTAACACAAGAGGTGATAGATGATAGATAGAAAGATAGATAGATGGATGGATGGGGAGAGAGAGAGAGAGATACTGCCGGACTGTTTCCCTGAGTGTTAGTGCTGCATTACACGCCATTACAGCACCGCTGAGAGCTCCAGCTCCCAAGACCCCTTCCACTGCCATTCCCATCAGAAAGTGCTCTGATGTTCTGGCCTTGCTTTGTTAGAATTGGAGAGGAAGGAGACAGGGTATCCAATGATATGTATTTCTGGAGCTCCTCTTCGAAACCTGAAATACATTTCCAGGCGAAAAGCCTTATAGTTTTCCCTATCTTCACCCGTCATGACAGAGTGAACACAAAATGATGGCTTCAAAATGATATAATAAGCAATATAATTATCCTCACAGTGAATGAGTTTAAGGTTGGCATCCAGGAATTGAGTTATTTAAAAATGTCTCTATAAGAAAACCTATGAGTAAATACACTGCCTAGGGTAGGAAGAGTGAGCTAATACTAGTGGAAGTAGAAAAAGCATGTCTGTAGGAAAGACGTGTGAATATCCAAATGTATATGTGCAGCTATATAGTGCATATATAAATAAATACACATCCCACTTCCCTCTTCTCACCCTGAACAACCAGCCACACATCATAATTCAAACTAGTTCTAGGAAATCCTCTCATGAATCAGTGACACAACTAAATTTCCATTTTCAAGTAAATATTTTAATTTCCAAGAGCTATTGAGAACTCAGATTCCAGGGTACTTTTATAATAATTCATTATAAATTGTAGTTAACATGTTTCCATTCAGTGATGCTCTAAAATGTATTCAAAGGGTGTATAGTTGTTTAAATATTTTCCTTGTAACCAAATGGAATTTTTGACATAATCACCAAAGTCTTCCTTCTTCCATGAAACAGAGGGAATAGTAATGCTGCCCATCACCTGCTGGACATAAAATAGGAAGAAAAGAGATTTACCTGCATTTTCCCCAAACCAGTAATCTCATGAATACTTCAGTTTCCAGCTGGCTAGACAGTAGAAACAGCTTCCAACTGTGACTGCTAGTCCTTGGTTTCTTGCCCTCCTTTCTAAAGCAGAAGGTCTGATCCTGAAAACTGCCCTGCGTCCCTCCTGCCATGGGATTGTTCAATGTCACCCGCCCTGCTTCCTTTCTCCTCACTGGGATCCCTGGCCTGGAAAGCTCTCACTCCTGGCTGGCAGGGCCCCTCTGTGTGATGTATGCTGTGGCCCTTGGGGGTAACACAATGATCCTGCAGGCCGTGCGCCTGGAGCCCAACCTCCACGAGCCCATGTACTACTTCCTGTCTATGCTGTCCTTCAGTGACGTGGCCATGTCCCTGGCCACACTACCTACCGTGCTTAGAACCTTCTGCCTCAATGCCCGCAGCATTGCTTTTGACGCCTGCTTAGTGCAAATGTTTCTCATTCATTCCTTCTCCATGATGGAATCAGGTATCCTGCTGGCCATGAGTTTTGACCGCTATGTGGCGATTTGTGACCCTCTGCACTATGCTACTGTGCTTACGAATGGCGTCATAGCCAGCATGGGTTTGGCTGTGACTGCTCGGAGCTTCGTCACCCTCTTCCCCCTTCCCTTCCTCATAAAGAGGCTGCCTATCTGCAAATCCAGTGTTCTTTCTCACTCCTACTGCCTCCACCCTGATATGATGAAGCTGGCCTGCGCCGATATCACTATCAACAGCATCTATGGGCTCTTTGTTCTTGTATCTACTTTTGGCATGGATTTGATTTTTATTTTCCTCTCCTACGTGCTCATCCTGCGCTCTGTCATGGTCATTGCTTCCCGGGAGGAACGCCACAAAGCTCTCAACACATGTGTATCACACATCCTGGCTGTGCTTGCATTTTATGTGCCAATGATTGGCGTCTCCGTAGTGCACCGCTTTGGGAAGCATGCTCCACGCTACGTACATGTTCTTATGTCCAATATCTACCTATTTGTACCCCCAGTGCTCAACCCTCTCATTTATAGCGCCAAGACCAAGGAGATCCGCCGAGCCATTGTCCGCATGTTTCGCCGCATCAAAACGTGATCTTCACATTTGGCTGTAAATTGAAAAAAGTCAGGGGTTTTCATCCATAGTATCATGGTCCCCAACATCATATCCCATCAAGAATAAGTAGGCATGAGTTCTGGGGAGAAAGGAAAAGATCAAGGAATGAGTGGTAAAGTACACAACGCAAAGCAATCAGATGTTTAGAAAACGTTAGGCATTGTTAGAAATGTAAACACTAGAAGCAATTAAGTGATCAGACAAATGTTAACCGGAAATTTATGCTAGGAACCTGTTTACTACAATAATAAATATTATTAATAGAATAAACATTGACTCTTAAAAGTGTCAGGGTTTGTTTTAGATTATTTACATGCATTAATTCACTTACTCCTCATTAATTGTGTGTAATGTATAGAATTAATTGCTCTGGTCACACAGATAATACATGATCAAGATGAGCTTCAGTACTAACCTGTCTCCAATATTATATAAAGCCACTCCAAACACTTGGCCTCCGTTTACTTGGTGTCATTACTACATTATCTTTCTATTTCCAAATACTCATCAGTTGTTCTTACTTCACAAACTGATCTTTGAGGTACTATCAGTATTTGCCATAAGATACATGAAAAAATATGACACAAAAATTGATAGATGATGTTATTTAGAAGAAACTCCAGGTTCTCCTCTGCTTCCCTTGTCTGCCTACCACTAAATTCTTCCCCAAGGAAAACAGTATTCAAATATAAACCACAAACTTTCTTTTTTACATTGTGCTAAATGCATGATTTCTCTTCCTCTTCCTTTCTTGGAATTTTCATTTTCTTCCACACAGGAAGGTGTAAGAGATATCACCTATTATGTCCTTCTAGGATGCCCAGCTCCAGAAAACCTGAGATAGGCAAAGTACAGTATTTATGATTTAAACACTAGAAAATAATTCTTTCAGACCTTCCTGTAAATTGATTTTCTTAGCATGCTCTTTACTTGATGCCAAAAAGTGATACAATAATAGATTTTTTTGGCCTTTTAGTGCTCTAGTACCCTCAGACTGAGTGTGGGCTTATTTCTAGTCTAAAATAAAGGTGAAACCAGACACAGTCTCACCTAACTCAATGAGGAAACAGGATTAGACTTCATAGCAGCAGATCATTCAGTTATCCAGAGTTTTTCTCTCTTTTTACAAAATTCTATTGAAATATCCTGAAATGTCAAGTGCCAGAAAGAGGAAACTATTTCTAAATGGAGATATTACAAGTCTTTGGAATTAAGGTTTCCAAAAATGCCCATAAGTACATTAGTATATGTGTTCTTGTTCACTATTAATTATTTTTGTGTGTGTGATTGGATAACAGAAAATACTGGGATACTTAGTGGTCTAGAGTCAATACATCAGTCTAGTCAGCTTAAATAATAACCTTTCTGATTTATATAGGAAGCTCTATTTTGCAACATTTAAATAGTAATGATGAGGCCCTCCCTGGTGGCGCAGCGGGTTAAAGCACTGCACTGAGAATCTAAAGCCGCTTCCGCATGAGTTTGATTCCCGCCTGCCCCGGAGGTGACCACATGGCGTGGCAGACCTCTCCTGGCCCGCCCACTGCTCCCCTCAGCAGTGTACTTCGTCCATCTGCCTGTTCTGCTCCCCACTCTGTCTCTGGTGAAGCCTCTCACCGCCCCTGAGCCTCTGGCCTGTACCCCAGTTCTGTATGCACAAATAAATAAATCTTAAAAAAAAAAAAAAATAAATAAATAAATAAATAAATAAATAGTAATGATGAATAATCATATAACTCCTTGAAAGCCTTAGTTGTATATAGATGTAGAGAATGAGCATAAAAACAAATATGTTGACACAAAGGCAAGACTGAGAGAAGCTGCTATATAAAAGTTAAGAAAACACTGATTCTCATACAGGGAGAGAGAGGAAGCGCTCCCTTTATCCATAGACCTAACTTTGAAACCCTGGGCTGTCACAGGAAAAACAACAAAAGGCAGGAGAATAATCCTCCTTTTGAGAGCCTCTGACTTCTCTCTGTGTCCTTTCTTTCTCCATCAGTAATTAGAAGCTGTTTGTTTATCATAGAGAGGAAATAGCACTTTCACATTTTTTAAAAGTATACTTCATATATTTTAAGCAGGATTTCCATGTCTTTTTTTTTTTTAAGATTTATTTATGCATACAGAGCTGGGGTGCAGGCCAGAGGTGCAGACTGATGTATTGACTCTAGACCACTAAGTATCCCAGTATTTTCTGTTATCCAATCACACACATAAAAATAATTAATAATGAACAAGAACACATATATTAATGTACTTATGGGCATTTTTGGAAACCTTAATTCCAAAGACTTGTAATATCTCCATTTAGAAATAGTTTCCTCTGGCACTTGACATTTCAGGATATTTCAATAGAATTTTGTAAAAAGAGAGAAAAACTCTGGATAACTGAAGATTCACCAGAGACAGAGTGGGGAGCTGAACAGGCAGATCAAGGAAGTATACTGCTGAGGGGAGCAGTGGGCGAGTCAGGAGAGGTCTGACTCGCCTCCAGGGTGAGGGATCAAACTGGCACTGAGGCAGCTGCAGCTGGCTTGCAGTGCTGAGTCCTAACCTGTTGTGCCACCAGGGAGAGCCCCACTTTCGGATTTTTTTTTATGTGGTAGGTGCCACACAAAAAAGCTTAAGTTCATTCCAACAGCTTCCATCCTACGTCTCTATAGTTTCTAAAATGTATTTCATTGGGAAAACATGGAAGAAATGCCTTTTTAAAAAATACATAATATTTTTCCTCAGTGTCTGCTTTTCCAAGCCCTAGGGTTGGATCATGTCATAGCTTGTCCACTGCCCATCAAAATTCCTACATTGTGCTTCTCTTTGTCCAGTGTCTGCAAGCCCATAGAGATCTGTGTTGTCTGTGCTTTGCAAGAACTTGCAGAATGTTACTGTCCAGGGATTATGCTCTTTTAACTTCCTGGTGGCCTCTAGCTGCTCTCCTCTACTCTATCACTGTTGAAGTTTTGTGCCTTAAGGGGTCACTACAGGTCATGGAAGTCCATATTCTAGCAGGTGGTGGAACATGCCACAATGTATGGATTTGCCCCACCATCACATTGCTAGTATCCATGAACTTCTCATTGAGAGAGTTTACTAAGGAAATTAATTCTCCCAGCCAAGCCCAAAGAATGAAAACATTTGATTTTTTTCAATGAAGCAGGTGTTATGTTACACAGCCCACAGAATAAGAATAAATGTCTTATTTTATGCAACTCAGGAGTAGTATTTTTATTTCATCCATACAAAGTTGTCACGGCTATTATGCATCTTAGTTTTTAAAATTTAAAGATATTCAAAACTATTATCCCTTTTAAAAGTATTGGGTGATACTTTTCAAGTAACATAATCCCCAGTTATAATACAATTTATGTGTATGTTACTTTTTGTCTATTTTTGAAATTTATTTGAAAGCATGGGTGTTTTAATAGTATATTAGAGCAAATAAAAAAAGGTCTGATTGAAAACACTCTTCCTTGTGGAGACTGAAAAGTCATTTGTGACATAGTTAAGTACAATATAGGACAAGCTGAGTTTCCCAGTTCTGTCCTATTGCCAGCTTATACTAGTCAACCAATATAGATCCACGTAAAAGTGTAAACTGCGCTGACTCCAATGACTGGCCTAGTCTGCCCCAACAGCAGCAAACTCCGAAGGCACTTGTTTTTCATCAGTTTACTCCCTGGTCATAACTTAGGCCCCAATAACATTTTCCGTAGCCTTTTGCGGATCTCCTTTGTCTTAATGGAATATATAATTGGGTTGAGCATAGGAGGTACAAAGAGATATACCAGGGACATAAACTTGTGCACATACTCAGGGGCATGTGTCCCAAATCGATGAACCATGGACACGCTGACCATGGGCACATAGAAGATAAGCACAGCACAAATGTGTGACACACATGTGTTGAGCGTCTTAAGTCTCTCCTCCTGGGAGGCAATAGCCAGCACAGATCGCAGTATGAGTACATAAGAAAGGAAGATGAGCACAGAGTCCACCCCAAAGGCAGAGATGACAATGAACAGACCATACATGCTGTTGATGGTGGTATCTCCACAGGGCAGGCGGATCAGGTCTGGGTGTAAGCAGTAGGAATGAATAAGCACATTGTCTTTACAAAAGGGCAGTCTCTTCAGCAGGAAAGGCAGTGGGAAGACCATGCAGAAGCTGCGGGTGACGATGGATATACCCATGTGAGCCACTCGGATATCAGTCAGCACTGTAGAATAACGCAGGGGATTACAGATGGCCACATAGCGATCAAAACTCATAGCCAGCAATATCCCTGATTCAGTCCAGGAGAAAAAGTGAATGAAGAACATTTGGCTGAGGCAGGCATCAAAGGTAGTCTCTGGAGCATGAAAGCACATGGCAGCCAGTACAGTGGGCAATGTAGAAAAGGATACCCCCAGGTCATTGACAGACAACAGAGACAAGAAGTAATACATTGGCTGGTGCAAGCTCTGCTCTTCCTTGATAATCAAGACAATTAAAGCATTTCCCACAATGGAGATAGCATAAAGCAGCAAGAGGAAGGCAGCCAACCAGTGCTCCAGGCCTGCCATCTCTGGGAAGCCTGTTAGTACAAAGCTGGTAATGCTGGATACGTTGGTCCCCAAATTTGCCATGAGGGTCTCTAAAGCTTTGAGGAAAATAACCAGAGTGAGGTCAGACAATGGAAGACCAGAAATGGTCACTGTTCTCAGAGTAGAAGGCATAATGGGGCTCTCCCTGGTGGCGCAATGGGTTAGGACCAGCACTGAAAGCTAGACGTGGCTGCTTAAGTACAAGTTCAATCCCCAGCCCTGGAGGTGATCCACATGGCACAGAAGACCTCTCCTGTCTCACCTGCTGCTCCCCTCAGCAGTGTACTTCATCTATCTGCCTGTTCTGCTGCCCACTCTGTCTCTGGTGAATCTTCTCACCACCTCTGCACCTCTGGCCTGCACCCCAGTTCTATATGCATAAATAAATAAAATCTTAAAAAAAAAGGGGGGGTGGACATTGACACTTAGATTCCATACCAAAGATAATGGAAGCATCAGAAAGGCTATAAGTCATTGGCTTTAGCCTAAGCCTGCCACAGTATATCCACAAGTGTTAGGCTCCAAAACCTTCTGGCTTTTGGGTTTGTTTGTTTGTTTGTTTGTTTACATTATTCTCATTTCTCCTATCCCTGTATTCTTTACAGAAAGATTCAAATCTTTCCCCAATGGTAGAAAACAATTTTGCTCTTTCTCCCTGCCTGTTCTCTGCCACCACCTCTTTAAGAAGTGAGGTACACTATAGCCACTTTGTTCGCTCCCCTCCCCCTTCCCTTCCAGAGGCCTCAGCTCTACAATCTGATTTCTAATTGGTTCCTCTGTATCTTGACCCTTTGATTTGCTTCTCTATAGTCTACCTATAATTGACACGATCAAGTATTTGTCTTTCTCCTCTTTCTTATTTTGTTTAGCTTGACAACATCCATGTTGTCATAAATGGCAAATTTATCTTTTTATGGCTGAGTAGTATTCCACTGTATATCTATATAATGATATATATACATATATACACATATACATATATTTAGAACATGAAAGAGGAGAACCTATACTTCTGAAATTCAATCAATGTTATAAATCCATGTTACCTCAAATAAAAAATAATAATAAATCAAGATCAGAGAAAAATAAGGAGGCAAGGTAGAATATATTTGACATGAAGCTTTTCTTAATATCCTATGCTTACTAAAGCATTCTCTCTTATGTAAATAATATATTCCGAATTTTATCTCACCTCTCACCTATATTCAACCATTCTTTTTCCTCATCATCTCTTTGTTGCTTGAGTTCCTCACTTATCCACCAAGTGTCCAGATTCTCATGTCCCTCGCTCCTTATTGCTCTTGTTTTTTTTTTTCTGTCATTCACATTTACATGACTTTTCTTTTACTTATATTAAAGTTTTCCAAAATGTGTTATCTATTAGGTTCATTTAAGGAATTAAAAAATAAAAACCCCTCTACCTAACCCACACTCATGCCAATTAAATTAAAATCTTGGGCAGTGAAAATCAGGAATTGTATTCTTATAAAGCTTATATTCTTACAATTCCAAAAGTCAGTCAAGTTTGAGAACCAGAGGTTCAAATCACTTCTGTTAAGGCTAAAAATAAATTAACTTTGAAAATAGGAAAAATACAGATTAAATTATTAGCATGCAGGTTCTATTTTTTTTTTTCAGACTCAGGTAATTTTTAAAAACTAATTGTAGTTTGCAATGGAATGTAAGTGAGATTCCTGGAGTTCCATGCTCAGTGTTCCATTAAAACCTAGGCTGTCCTCTTGGTATCCCCACTCCAAAGCATGGAGAGTCGTGGATACACTAGCACTACAAAGCAACTTACAGGGCTCCAGATTATAGGAAAGTGAAAGAAAGAAAGAAAGAAAGAAAGAAAGAAAGAAAGAAAGAAAGAAAGAAAGAAAGAAAGAAAGAAAGAAAGAAAGAAAGAAAGAAAGAAA
>NW_004567116.1:36113124-36121572 GCF_000260355.1 Condylura cristata | reverse complement strand
AAGAAAGAAAGAAAGAAAGAAAGAAAGAAAGAAAGAAAGAAAGAAAGAAAGAAAGAAAGAAAGAAAGAAAGAAAGAAAGAAAAGAAAGAAACCAGCAGTGGGTATTAGGATTCTACCTACATTCCAGATCATTTAGCTATATTCTGAAATTATTTGGGCATTGTCATTTGTTTAAAAAAAAATCAGAAAAAAAATTCTCTCCTGTTAGTGTCAGATAAGTGCCACCCACACCAATTTCTTCCTCACTGAGGAGTAATTTCACAGTTCACTATCACAGCAAACAACAGCAACAAAAAAACACCCTATTTATTGCCCCACATCTTTTTCAAACTATCACCCATTTCTCTGTTCATTATTAATGTTTCAAAATCATCATCTATTCACAATCCTCTTTCTCACATCTATACACAAGTAATGCTGAATGTGTGTCTTCATTTTTCATTTCTCTTCTTGTAGATTAAAGCATTCCAACTCCTTATTGGTCTGTCCATTGAAACAGCTTATCAGTATTCCAACACAACATATGCAAAGCTGAATTTTTCATTCATCAACATACTTGATCCTCTCCAATATTTATTATCTAATTAAAGACCATCACTATTTATCCATACACTCAAGCCAGAAAAACCTAGAACACGTTTCTCACTCTCTCCCAGTCCCAGATCTAAGCAATTTATTACCACTTTCCAAAACATCCTTCATTTCTGTCATCTCTGTCTCACTTTCACTGTAATCCAACCTGCAGTAACTTCCTCCAGGATGTCTGCATCCAGGGTGGTCTACCATGCCCTGGCATTCTTGTTCTACCCATTTCTGCTCATAATATAAATTTTAAAAATGCTATGCTCCCTCTGGAAAGTTTCCAATGACTGCCCTTACCTTGTGAATAAGAATTCAAACACCCTTACCATAGTATGCAGAAGCCTCAGTACTTCCTGGAAATTTGTTTGTCAGTTTCCAATTACTTGAATCATTCTGATGCCTGTACTCATGGTTGTATGTCTCTGTTATAAATCTTCACACATGCTTTTCTTCATAACTCTTATCATACTTTAGAATCACAGTGACTTAATGTATACTGTTATTTGATTTGGATTTTCTCCCCCCAGGAAATTCTAAGTTACTATAATTATTTTCTCTTTCTTCTCATTTTATCATCAATACCTAGACAAATCTCTGAGCATGGAGCCCTGAGCTAGGACTCAGGGATTACCAAACCTACTCTAATTAATAAATATTGATTAACTAGATACATTAACTCTCTTAAGATAAAGATATTGTGCACAACGTGTTTAAGCGTAAAGTGAATTTAGACAATTAAATAACTATCCTAACATCTAAAAAATGAGTTTTTAATCTCAATTGTGAATTTAGTTTACTTCTTCATACTTTATTTTCATATCTACAGTATTATATGGAAAAATAAACTATACAAGAGTAAATGTTTAAATGCATCTTAAGGAACCTGGCTAAAGATCTACCTATTTAATAAATGATAACTAATGAAATGGTGATTGAAAGGACTATTTAGGGGCTGAGACTTCTTGATCTTTCCTCTATACTGTCCTCTCACCTCCAGTTTCCAGTTTCCAGACCAAAGGCCCAGTCCTTTTTTTCGTAGACTTTTACCTATCTAATGAAAATATTAAGAGCAGGCATCACACTATGCATCACACAAATAAAGCCTCAACAATTAGGTCTATACTCACTAGGAACCATAAAATAAAACCATAAGGATGAAGTCACATTAGTGAGATTTCCAGTGCAAAGGATTATGGATGGGAATGTGGGTTTGAAAATTGGAAAAGAAGGCAGGGTACAGTCTCCACACATGACTCATAGACAGCCTTTCCTCCTTCAAATGTCTGTACTCTGTTAATTAGATTTTAAAGGTATGAATGAGATTCCTAAGTGAGGGAAGAACTGGAGTCCCAACTTACCTCCCAGAACAGTTCTCCTGAATTAGAGGAGACAGGTGAAGTGTCTGTGGGTGCAGAGAGGAAACAGGATCTGTACACACCACATGACCTTCCTGCCAGCCTCCACCCATTCCGGCTTCAATCTCTTTAAAGCTGCTGATTAAGAATCCCCTGGGCCCAGTCAGTCCTGGCACTTAGGGGGGGGGGGGTGCCTGGAACTGCAGGGAATTGCAAAGACTTTGAGTAGATGGCTCCTCTGTGTCCTGATATTTCATCCCTGAAGGGGTTGCAAGGAAATTAAGAGTTCAACTGTGTTTTCCTTCATTTTATAGAAGCCCAGAAAACACCTATTCAATAATTCAAAAAACAGCTGAACTGAATGCCAGGACCTCTGTCTGTCTCTGGGTCTAAATTGGGGTTCTTTCTACTAACTGCACCATCCACACAGATTTCAAGAAGCAAAAACCAGGACCACTAAGGGCATATTTATTTGTAGTTGGCAAATAGAATGGCCATCCAGGTTTGCCTGGAACTCAATTGATTTTAACAATCAAAGTCCTGCACTGGGGAAACCCCTCCATAGCTGCAAACTGAGACTATTTGTCTCTCTATACACAGGTCTGATTCTAAACCTCCTTCCCTGTCTAAGGGACATCCTTTAGAATATTATTTAATTTTCTCAAGTTCCTAATTCCTCCTTTGTAAAATTGCTGTGCAAATGGTTACAGATCCAGTTGACCGTGAAACTCAAGGTCCCCAAGTGAGTGCTTAGGGAACAAGAGCTATTTTAATGACTTGCCAACTTTTTTTCTGTCAAAAAATACTTTTGAATAGAAATTGGAAAATGTCTTGCTTTGCCACCTTTAATGTGGGTGAGAGAGGTGGAGAGTCTGCTCCTGGGTCTTGGCAGAGACAGTGGCTGTTATCTTGCTTGTGTTTGTATATTAGACAAGAAGTGTAGTACAGGCTTCAGGACTCAGTGCAGAACCTGAGGAAAATGAGCAAGAGAACTGTGCAAATCCTGGAGGATGCTTCTAAACTTTGTCAGGTTCTTAAACTTGAGCAAGCAATGGAATGTGGAACACCCCACTCAATCACCCTCTTAGCTACCCCTCCCAATATTCTACTGACTGAAAGGAGACATTTTTTTCTTCAGTTGCTAGTTCACCCCACAACCCTTCTCCCTAGTTGCTTCTTGCTTTTTCCTCATGATAGAATCTGGGTTCACAGACACCAAACTTCCATTTTGATGTAACTGTAGTTCTTGTGGTTTGAACAGTCTCCCCATTTCATTAAAACTTTCCAAATGAATTAAATTAAATAATCAAATTATCTAGCACAATGTTTAGCAAATAGTAAGCAAACAACTAATATTTTGGACATAATTTATACCATTAACCTACAGCATCAATGTTCTTCTCATAAGTTTGCAAAATTGGTTACCACAGTACTTAAAAGAATCACAAGTTCAGGTACATGTGACATGAACATACCTGTTCAGCTGATGCTTTTTTGTTCATGTGTGTAGATACCTATCAGTCCCACAGTATCTTCTGGCAGAAAGACCTCACACTTTTATTACTACTTATTTTTTCTTAACAAATCTGTTCTCAATCCAAACCAATTCTTGATTGAAACCTTTAAAAAATAATTCACTTTCCACCTAATTAATCCAAGTCAATGTGTACCAGAGAAATTTGTAATCCTATAAACTACCACAGACCATAACCCTGGTATCTTAGCTCTCTGAACTCTAATTATCCTCCCCAGAAACATTAACATTTATGTGTACTTATTGAGTGTTTCATGTATTGGTTAACTCCATTAATTCATTTCAACTTTACAATAGCATTATGAAGAAGACATCATTTATATTCTTCCAAAGTCACCAGAAAATGTAAGTGGCAGAAATAGCTTATGTGTCTAGGGGCTCAGCCATTATGCTAAACGGCAACACTGAGTTGACAAAGTAAGTGCTCTTCTACCATATTCTCCCTGAGTTTCCTTAGAGCCTAACATAGGGCCTGTATTCCGGAAGTTCTCAGTAGCCATCACATGAATAGATGAGCCAACTTTGTGATTTGATATCTTGCAAATCTCTAGTCCAATCTAAAACTATCTAAGTATGTTTAGAAGACAATAAAAGAATAGCAAAAATTGCAACCGTTGTCAAAATAGTTTCATCAACTCAGAATCACACTAGCCTTAACCTTGGGAGTCAGATTGCCTGGGTTCACTTCCTGATCCTCCATGCAATCAGATTTGTGATTCCACGCAGAACACCTGTTCTGCGTGCCTCAGTATCTTTACCTGTAAAGCAAGAATAATAATTTATCTTCATTGTAGGCTTGCTGTTAGCAGCAAATACATATACTCCTGCATGCACACACACATACACACACAAATTAATCTTTTAGCTTTGACTGAGACTAATGTGAACATACTATAAAATACAGATTAAACATGCAAGAGAGACTGAGAGTATGAGCCATCTCCATCCTGAATACAGGTATCTGCTGCCTGGAGGTAAAGCCAGTCCTTTCAAAACCACTGAACCCAGGAACCAGACAAATAAGACTTAATGATGCCCCCCAGCCTTTCCTCAGAAAGGAAAGAATAAATCCTACATTGCCTTCCTCTATCAGCATCTCTTTAGGTCTTAGCAACTTAGAACACCTCTTGTTAAGAATTTACTGAATCAGTGACTCAGTTTTCCTACTACATAACCTGGATTCAATCTTATGTTTGTTGGAACAGTTCTTACAGTTTAAAATCTGCTGGTTTTCTTCTATGTTTGAATCCTCAATTTGATCATCTAAAAACCTCTTTCACCATCATTGGTACTTTTTTTTCAGTTAACAGTAGTAAGTCATCAAGAAATATTATCATTCGTATTACTTTGTAACTCATAAAAGGCGCATTAGAAGTTTAAGTGACAGATAAAGTTAACCTGGTTTAATAAAAACGCCACTTTTTAGGGCCCTCCCTTTTGGCTCAACAGGCTAAAAGCACAACACTGCAAGCAAATCACTGCCACTTCAGTGCGAATTAGAGCCCAGCCTCAGAGGTAACCCATATGGCAGGCCTCTCCTGCCTCACCAGACCTCTCCTGCCTTGCCAGACCTCTCCTGCCCACTGCTCCCCTCAGCAGTGTACTTACTCCATCTACCTATTCTCCTCCCCACTCTGTCTCTAGTAAATCCTCTCACACCCACACCTCTGGCTTGTACTCCAGTTCTTGTGTGCATTAAAAATATATATATATTGGCCCTCCCTGGTGGCGCAGCGGGTTAAAGCACTGCACTGAGAAGCTAAAGCCACTTCCGCATGAGTTCAATTCCTGCCTGCCCCGGAGGTGACCACATGGCGTGGCAGACCTCTCCTGACCCGCCCGCTGCTCCCCTCAGATCTGCCTGTTCTGCTCCCCACTCTGTCTCTGGTGAAGCCTCTCACCACCCCTGAGCCTCTGACCCCAGTTCTGTATGTGCAAATAAATAAATCTTAAATATATATATATATATATATATTTTAAAAAGAAGTTAAGTTAATATTTCTCTAGAGAAGATATACAAATAACAACAAATGTTCAGAATCACTATATGAAAACACAATGAGTTATCATCTCAAACCTGTCAAAAGGCTATTACCAAGATAATAAAAGACAACAGGTGTTGGTAAGGATGTGGAGAAATCCAGACACTGGCACACCAGTGTAGGAATGTAAAATAATGTATCCACTATGGGAAATAGCATGAAGCTCTTCAAAAGATTAAAAATATTTGTTACAATCTTGGGAAAATAACTCTTTACCTCCTATGGCAATATTAACATGGTAATCAATATTTCCTTTGGATGATTCATTTTGTTATTTTATTTCTTTTAATATTTATTTATTTGTGCATACAGAACTAGGGTACAGGCCAAGGTGCAGGGGCAGTGAGAGGCTTCACCAGAGACAGAGTGGGGAGCAGAACAGGCAGATCAATGAAGTACACTGCTGGGGGGAGCAGTGGGCAGGTCAGCAGAGGTCTGCCGCGCCATGTGGGTCACCTCCCTAGTTGGGAATCGAGCTCATACTCAAGTAGCTTTAGCTTCTTAGTGTTGTGCTTTAACCCACTGTGCCACCAGGGAGGCCCTGGATGATTCATTTTAAACAAGGATAATAGAAACATACTGTGACAAAAATGAGGGACTGGATATAAATTTGTACATTAATGAATTTTAAAGAGGAGAATTGAGCAAATATATTTTGCTAAATTATGACCAGTTTCCTTTGTCAAAACCTGATATCTTGAATCAGAACTATGCCCAACCTTGTGGCAGAAATGCTAATAGTAGGTTAGTGCCCAAAAGGAAATGTTAAGTGTTTAAGCCAGTTTTTGAAAACTCAAGTGTGTGGAGTTATAAGTAATATCTTCTTACTCTTGACCATTTAGAATCATCCTGCAGTAGTTTTTTTGCAAAGTCTTGGACGAATCTCCTTGGTTTTCATAGAATAGATGACAGGTTGAACATGAGTAGCATAAAGAGATTGAAACTATCCGTAGAGATAACCTTCCACACACTTATCAAGAGGCGCTACATTACATATTTCCCCTCATCTCTTCATCATTCCTCCTATTTAATTTATATTATTACTTTTAACCCAAAGTAATTTAATTTATGAAAAATCTTTTTAATAATTTCTTTCAGAACAGAATGGCACCTGAGTCCTGACAGTTTCTGGATTTCCTAATCCTTTCTCTCAACCAAAGAATTGCTTCTCACCTGTGTTCTTTATCTCTTTGAATAACACCATCATTACATTTAAGACTGGGGCAAGAAACCCAAACAGCACTTTGACTCTTTCCATCTTTTCCCTACTTCCTTGAGCCAGGAAACAATCCACAAGTACACTGACCCCAAAGTGTCTTATTTGTGTCTCTCATTTACTTCCATCTGTGCCCTGGGGCTTGAGAGCAGCTTAAATATATGGTCACCATCATGGTGATGGCTCTGAGGTTCATAAATGCCTCCATCTTTTTAGAAAAGTAGTTTCAGTTTTTAATTAATCCAAGACAAAAGATTGGGGCTACAACAGGAAAATTTAGTTTGAAACATCAAAGCCATGTATTTAAAAATTTGGGAGCCAGTTCAACTTACAGAGTCTCCTTACTTAGAGCTGGAGTTGGTTGTAGATGTTCCTAACTCAATGAGACAGTGTTCCTTCAAATTCAAGCTCTTCCCATGCTCAGCTATTTTTTTACCAAAAGAAATGCTCCCAGAGCTGAGTTTCATAAAATTGAATTAAGCATAACTGAGGGTGAATCTTCTCCCATTCCAAAATGTGGATTTTGAATATATAAACTAATTGAAAGAAAAATAGATCTTATTATTTAAAAAAATTGTACATTTTAAATAGACATTTGTATTTATAAATATTTAAAATAATATCTATATTCTATATTTTATGTTATTAAAATGAATATCTACCTTAAGAACTATATTTTAAGATGTTTTTGTTTAATATTTATGATAAAAGAATTTAACCAGATCAAGAGAATGATGATTGGTTTTGAGACATGGACTTGCATGGTACTAATATCCACTGATATTTATGATTTTGATCCATACAATTTGCTGTGGGTTGATTATGTCCTACTTAAAATTCATATGCTAAAGCCATAATCCCCAGTAATTGAAGATAGCAATTTTAGGATGTAGTAGATGTTCAATTAGTCTTAAATGCTAGAACCTGATATGACAGTATTTTTAGCTTCCTTGTAATAAGAGATATTTGAGAGCAACTGAGGATCTCCTCGAATACTCACTGTGTGGCCCAAGTGTAATATTCAGTTGTAGTAAACAATAAACATTTTTTTCAGTCTCCTGAAGGTTATTGGTGAGGGACATCTTGTAATCACAGCAGAATTATAAGGACTGGTTCAGCCACAACACTGATTATTGATAGACTGTGACCAGGTTACAACAAGCTTCGACAGAGGGAATCCAAAGTACAAGGACTTGATAGACAGCTGATGTCAAGCTATCTGAGGGAATCTACCTGGAATACCAATGCCATTTACTACCAGAACCAGTGTTCTGGGCATGTAATCTGGGCAGTTGCACAGCACCCATGCTCAGAAAATTCTGCCTTGTGCTTTCCTAAACACTTTTCTGTCATTATCATGAAATTCTTAATCATTTTATTTTTGAACTTGTGTTTTGTCAGTGAAATCCTGTGGTACAATGTTGCTTGCACATGCCCACCACCATTACCTGCAGCCCCATTCGCATAACTCTTTCACGGTCTCTCAGGGGTGCAGAAATCAGGTGGACCCCAAATGAACAATAGCTGAAGCAAGCACACAAAAATACATAGAAAAGGAAATAACTAGGAGACAAGGAAATAAACAAGAAAGTGGGAGATGAGAAGGGCAGATGGGGCAGATGAAATATAAAACACACTATGTTTACTTTCTACTTTGCTCAAAGTCATGAAGGAGCATTAATTTTCCTTACTTCTTTCTTATTTTATCATTATTATTCT
>NW_004567116.1:36067823-36112814 GCF_000260355.1 Condylura cristata | reverse complement strand
AATGTGCATTACATATAAACTCCCTAGAGAAGACCACTTTGGTTTTCACACTTGGGCATTGTAGAGAGAGAATCTATAAATACCCTTGTTTACTAAGGCATTGGCTGGAGGAAGCTGGAACACAGGGCTGAGTTGAAGACGTTCACTAAACCCAGAAAATAGAGATCAGATAAAAGATCACACATTTGGACCCTCTTCTCCTCATAGCATAACCAACAGAACCTTCACAGAAACACAGTTTTTGCCTCTAACAACAGTTGGCACTCAGAACCTCACTCCTGCATAAGCTGCAGCCTCACCTCCTGCAGAGCACCCCTGGCAGAGCTGCAGCCTCGGCATCCTCCACCTGCAAACTTGTGTCTGTAACACAGGTATGTCTTTGAAGCCCAACCCCCAACAACTGCTCTGTGAAACAATTCAGAGTTAAATTATTGAGGTCTAGATCAGAGAGAGGGCCATCAAAGAGAAGACCGTTGGGATAGTTTTGGGAGCATCACCCCCTGGTGGTGTAGGCTAACATTGCAGCTCAGTAACACATCCCCTGATTTCTTGGCTGGTGGGGAGGAAGAGGAATTCAACTCTTAAAGCATCTTTATGAGCCTCATACCCAAAGATGGCATCAGAGTAGTAACAATCGTATTATAGTGATAATCTTCCTTAGGGGGCAAAGATAGTCTGGGAAGAGAAAAGGGGAAGGTGGAGTGGTCCAGCTCTCTGCACTCCCATACAGGCTTGTCTTCCCCTGTGTCAAGGCTGAGCCCCACACCAGCTGCTGTCATCAGTGAAAGTCTCAATGCAACAAGAACAAATTCTCCTTAACATTGGGAATTCTCATAATGAATAAAGTGGTTGTAACATCCTGAATTGATATTAGACAAAAATGCGTTGCTTGAAATATATAAGAATCCAGATATCGGTCATATTGACAGTGATTGGGGTGAGGTAAAAACATGTGACTCTGAACTAGGTCCATGCAATCTAATTTCTGCTCTGCAACTGACATACTTTATGACTTGGATACATAAATCATCTCTCTGAAATTTGTCTTCCCGTTAATTAGTGGTACACATAATAATCATATAGTATTGTTTTCAGGAATTTGTGGAAAGGAGGTATTATTTTGGTAGTACAAAGTTTTTATCACATAAAGATGATATTTTGCTCAGTCACAAAATCTTGTGAATTTAGTAGACCAGGGGATGCCATACCCAATTTAGAGATGAAATGAAAGCACAGAATGATTGGGTATTTTTCCAATGTCACATAATCAGCAGAGTAAAGATGAGTGAATTACCACTGAGTCATCTTTGCAGGGACTGCCATGAGGAGTGAGAAATGTATTCAAAATCATACAACATTTTGTTACAGAATCAGGATTGAAATTTAAGTTTCTCAGAATCCTAAGCAAGTTTCTTTTAGGTACACAATATGTTTCTAAGGGAGAGTATACATAAGTACTAACTAGCTTCATGGTGAAAACATATCTTCTTTCTGGGACATTTTACTGCTAGCAACACAGGACACTGCATTTTTCTCCCTGAATCTACTCCCATCAGCGCTTTACATGCTAAGCTTGCTTGCCTCAGTTGGTACACTGAGGATGTGCAGAGCTTTGGATTAATGTTGCCATGGTTAGGAGAGTTGCCCTCCAGTTTACATGTCCAACATCTCTCAACTTCTTCATTGTACCCACATATATAACCATTCTCTGTAGAAACTCAGTCATGACAGATGTGGCTATATTCAGGCTGTGTAACCTCTAGGTAGGCATTTTAGCTAAGGTGTAAAAAAGATGTCATTTAGTAGATATGGAAGAAACATCACAAGCTCAGAAAATAAGATGAATATGTTACTATACCATTAAGTAAAAAAAAATCAATGATAAGTTACTGAAAGTCAGTAATGTTGAATGAAGGGTAATGATAATGCCTAGCTACAGACACAGTCATGATCAGTGTGGAATTTACAATTGCAAAAAGACATAGTTTCAACCAATGGGATTGTGCAAAGCATTTGAAGAATGAACAGAAAATAAAGGAAGACTAAAGAACAGATGACAGGAAAGGTTTCTACCAGGCAGAGGAAAATTCATGGAAGCTTAAAAAAGAAAGTAAGAAAACTGTAGGAATGAGGGGGGGGGGGAATCTAGGCACATGCCTAGATTTTGATACATTAAAGGTTAATACATGGTGTACTGGATGTATGGTAGATAAGTTTTGAAGGTTCAAATTGGACAAATGCTAAAAACTAAAAAAAATGAAATAAAATAGTTTCATGCTGGAAACTCGGAACTCAAATTATGAATGGGGAGTTATAAGAAATTGCCGGAAGGGAAAACAAAGCATTATGTGTTCAAGTATTTTAAGATCTTGAACGAGTTAATCACAACTCTTTTTCTCATTCTAAAAAATTCAGTAAAGGGTCATTATTCCACATAAATAAATTTGATCTAAATACCTGATGTTACCGTGCAGGCACAGCATCAACCCATGGAGAGAGCTCTTGATTGGCCAAGAGGAATGCCAGCTCCCAATGTCAGTGATGCCAGTCCCCCATCCACGCTCTTTCTTACCGGGATCCCAGGGCTGGAATGGGCTTACATCTGGATTGCTGTTCCCTTCTGTGCCATGTATCTGGTGGCGCTGTCTGGGAATGCTGCCCTCATCCTGGTCATTGCCTTGGACAGTGTTCTTCACGCACCCATGTACCTGTTCCTTTGCCTTCTCTCACTCACTGATCTGGCTCTTAGCTCCACCACTGTGCCAAAAATGCTGGCCATTTTGTGGTTCCATGCTGGTAAGATTTCCTTTGATGGATGCCTGGCACAGATGTTTTGTGTCCATTCTGTCTATGCTCTGGAGTCCTCGGTTCTTCTTGCCATGGCCTTTGATCGCTATGTGGCCATCTGCAATCCTCTGAGATACACAACCATCCTCAACCATACAGTCATAGGCCGAATTGCCCTTGCTGGGCTGTTCCGTAGTGTGGCTATTGTCTCCCCCTTCATTTTCTTGTTGAAGCGACTGCCTTACTGTGGTCACCGTATTATGACACACACATACTGTGAACATATGGGCATTGCTAGACTGGCCTGTGCCAACATCACGGTCAATGTTGTCTATGGGCTGACGGTGGCCCTACTGGCCATGGGTCTGGACTCTGTCCTAATTTCTGTCTCCTATGGCTTTATCCTGCGTGCTGTCTTCCGTCTTCCATCTCGTGATGCCCAGCACAAAGCCCTGAGTACCTGTGGCTCACACCTTGCAGTCATCACAGTCTTCTACATCCCTGCCTTCTTCTCCTTCCTCACCCATCGTTTTGGCCAAAACCGAATCCCCAAACATGTGCACATCTTTCTGGCTAATCTCTATGTGCTGGTGCCTCCTGTGCTCAACCCAATCATCTACGGGGCCAGGACCAAGGAGATTCGGAGTCGACTACTAAAACTGCTTCACTTGGGGAAGATTGTAGTATGAATTCTGAGCAGAGGTGAAATAAGAGACAAGTATACTGGTATGGTAGTTGTCTGTTTCTCCAAGTCTCTGACTTACTAAAGATCAAGGTAGGTAGGCCCTGTTCTTCACCTCTGATAGGAGAGGAATGTTCACACGAAAGGAAACATTAAAAGGACAAGGAAATGTCAGATGATCAGAGACATCAATATTTACCCTGAACATACTATAATCCTAAGGCTTTTGGCAACTTGCCCAAAGAGGTAATAATGGTTTTACTTTGGAGAAAAGTTTTCAATCAACAATAACCACTCCTTGGAATAAGCTCCATCAATGATATTGCTGCCACTGAACTAAATTCCAAATACTTTTACTGTTTCTCCAAAAGTCTGACTTACTAAAAATCAAGTTAGTTCCTGCTCTTTAAAGGAGTTGGGGCTTCATGACGGGAATGTTTCTCTGTAAGTCCAAGTAGAATAGAAAAAGAATATTTGTAGTTAATTTATTCTGAATTCCAACACTGTGGATAGTCATGAGCCAAAGTCTAGAATCAGAGTTCCCAGGTTGAAATCCTGGTTCCTCTACTTACTAGTTGTGTGGCATTGAGTGAGTTGCTCAGTTGTTCTATGCTTTGGCTGTGTTAAATGGACAATGATGCTGATATCGATTCAAGTTGTGGTGCAGGGTTAGGAATTAATGTAAAACATATAAACTATATAGCTTGCTAAGCATTATTCACCAAGTTATAACTGTTTCACAAATGTTTTATATAACTTCACCGGGTTATTATGATAATTTTATTATATAGGCTCTCCCTGGTAGCACAATGGGTTAAAGCACAGCACTGTGAAGCTATATATAGCCACTGCAGCACAAGTTTTATTCCCGGCCAGGGTGGTGACCCACATGGCGTGGCAGACCTCTCCTATCTCACCCAAAGCTCTCCTCAGCAGTATATTTCAATAGATCTGCCTGTTCTGCTCCCCACTTTGTCTCTGGTGAATCCTTTTACCCACCCACCCCATCTCTGGCCTATACCCCAACTCTTACATGTTTATAAAAAACACTTATTATATGGAAGCAGCCCAAATGCCCAAAAGTAGATGACTGGATAAAAAAGATGTGGTACATATACACAATGGAATATTACTCAGCAACCAAAAAAGAGAAACACATGTCTTTTGCAGCAACTTGGATGGAGCTGGAAAAGATCATGCTTAGTGAGATAAGCCAGAAAGAGAAAGAAAAATACCGGATGGTTTCACTCATAGCAGGAGTATAATGGACCAAGCGAGAAAATAACAAAAATAATGAACAACCATATACCAGAGACATTTTGCAGGGGTGGAGTGGGGAATGGGATCAAAAACGGGGGGGTGGAGAGGGAAATGCCCGTGATTATGGTGATGGCACACGGGTGACTTGGTGATGGGAAACCCACGGGGATTACAATTGAGATGGAAAAAAAAATGTACAAAATGATGTAAAAATAAACTTTTGTAAAATAAAAAAAAAAACACTTATTAGATAACAGCTCTAAAATATTTAAATAGTACTTTGGATGTAAACAGTACTTATTAAAACTGTATTTTTCCCATTCCTATTCTCCATTTTTTTGTTTCTTTTCCTGTTAACAATAAAAGTATCCCTTAGTAGCTTAATAAATTTAATTTTTTTAGTTTTGAGAATATTGTGATCCTCCCCTGTTCAGTATCACCACTGTACTGCAAACCCAAAATATCACCCATAGTCCCCCACCATAGTCCATTGTGCCTTATTAAAGATTCTTGCTTGCTCAGAATCCAAGTGTCTTTGTAATATCCTTTTCTTAGGATTTTAAATTTCTGGCATCTCCATGAAGCCACCAGCTAAGATCTGATAGACAAACCTGATCCCCTTACTCTGTACTCCAGACTCACACCTGAGGCTTGAATCCACGGTAAGGTTAGCTGGGAAGTGGGAGCCAACTGAGAAGGAGTAAAAACATGAAAAAAATTGGGGATTTCCTTCATGGCACACACAAAACCCTGAAATTAGGGTTTTGAGGTTAGAGTATAAAACACGGACCTGAGACAATATAGTATTGTGATCAATTCCTCTTTCCAATAATATTCTTGTTTCCCACTTACCCTCAAATTAACATCATACATGAGATCCAAGCAATCTTTTTAATGTAGAACAGGCTTGGGCAATAAGAGAGGGGCTTGCAAGTGTATGCATGACTTGAATAGTAAGAATTCCCAAAATAAGCTACTTCCCCTTCCCCTTCCCTTCCCCTTTCTTTCTTCCATCTCCATGGAGTGGTGTATTGTGGGTATCAACTGGAAGAACCTAGGCTTCTGGTGCCCCCAGCAGTCTCTCAATGGCTGCATGGATGTCTCCGCCTGTGGCCATCAGGGCCTGCAAGTTGGCATCATGATTGTCAAAACCCATGGCCTTCAGATGCTCCAGTTCTTGCTGGTAGCTGACTTCAGCTGAGGATGGTGGACACTGGGCAAACTGGGAGCAGGCACTGGCCAGTGCATGAAGGAGCTGAAGAACAGCCAAGGTGGGTGGCAGAGGGTCTGCTCTATGGGCTTGTCCTCTACTTCCAGTTTCAGGGGCTCTTCTAGTCCCACGTGGTCTACCTGTGCCCCACAAGTAAATTCCCAGCCCAGGCACCTCCCTGGCCAGAATCTGCAGGCCCTTTTCTATCTGTAGCAGCGCCTGCAATGCACGTGGGTTGGCGAGAATGGGAAGCAGTGGTATATGATGGCGTAGGGGACTGCCAGTGGTCAGGTGATGTAGCAGAGCTGGATTCTGCTGCAGGACATGCAGGGCTCGATGCAAGGCACAGGGTGAGGGTCTCTGCTGACTTGTTAGTGCAGCTTTCCCAATAGGCTCTTGGCTCTCCTGGGTGGGAGACTCCTGATCAAAGTCAGGCATGCCATTCCTGAATCCTGAATTGGCCTGACTGGAGACTGTCCCCCTAGCCTGGACAGCTAAACCTGCACTGACCTCTTGTCTGATCTCTTGTGCCAGTGGCCTGGAAGCTGCAGAGGCTGTGGAGGGCACTGTGATGGTGTCTGTCCTGCTGTGAGCATTAGCCTCTCCTCTGCAGGGCTCGGAACCTGGACTGTGGCCTTTAGAGGCAACCAGTGGGGCCAGAGTGGAGAGCATAAGCTGCTGGATATCCGAGCAGACAGCAGGCATGGCGCTGTCACCCGCTGGCACTGTTTTCAGGGCCTCCAGTCGCTGTTTATTTGCCTGCAGAAGATCCTGCTGCCAGGCTGGGTTGTGCAAGGTTCGCAGAACCTTAGAAGATGGTTCCGTTTTCTGTACTGGCTTTGATGATTCAGGAACGTGGCTGACATTGGCTGGTTTCTCACTTGCCAGCCCTTGCACCAGAGGGTCTTCAAGGGATTGCACTACAGATTCAGGGGTGGACATGAGTTGTATCAGCTGGCCGAGGAAGTCAGCCAGGTCAGGGGAGCAGCGGACCAGCCGGCCAAGCCTGGCTAACATGCCGGCGCTGTCGGAGGAAGAGGTGTCAGCGCGATGGGGGCCGGGTCCAGCGGGGCCTGGCAGAGTTCCAGGCGTGGGCAGAGCTCCTTTCAGATGGGTCCGCACCACCAAGTGGACTGTAGTGCCATCTAGGATGCCTCTCTGGCTCAGTAGGTCTTGATCCCGGAGGATCTTTCCCATGAAGATGAGCACCAGCCGGTCAGTGTCACAGTGAAGGCGTTTGGAGATCTGCTTCTTAAAGTGACGAACACTGCTGTTTTCAGCCAGCATAAACTCCTGGCAGTCCTGTGGGGTCTTGACAGACACTCTGATGATGTGTGATGATGGTTCCCGACCAGACACCAGTCTGCTGTCCCCGGCTTCTTCCCTAGCCCGTGCCATATTTCCTGGAGAGCAGAACACAGGCCACGTGAGGAGCTGTGCCAGCGGCGTTGGAGACCTGAGCACACCCCGTGCAGGGACCAGTAGTTATCCAGGGATGTCCCTGACCCACACCCTAAGGACCCTAAGCACGCCACCTCCCTGTACAGTGTAGCCCTGTAGCCACCTGGTTCCCATAGGAGGGCAGCTGCCCTTCTCCCGGGTCAGCCTTGGGGAATATGACGTCATTGGTGTGGTCACAGTGGGAGACCTGAATGGGGGAGGGCAGAGGTCTCACATCCTGAGACTGGCTCTCTTTATGATTTTACTTAAATAGAAAATTATTAACATGTTCCTGTCTAGAAATTTGTTTTGTACCAGCCTATTTCACTTTGGAAATGATACACTTGAGTTTTGAAATGAGTATAACTGCGTAGGAAAGGCACGAGAAACAGTGAAGCAGCAGTGAAGCACCTTTGAGCCAGCAGGTGGCGCTCATACTTAATGGTGTAAGACTGAGCTTCCAGACTCCGTCCTGAACTGGCGATTTGGGGTAGTAAAGCCAGTGGACATTTGAATGTAGAATGACTGGGGATAAACCGCAGGTGAGATGGTGTGTCTGTGGAGAAGTCTCCGGTCAGCTAACGCTCTCTGCAGTAGTATCTGGCCAAGTGCCAGCCTGTAGATTCATTCTCTCTCCCTCTCCTCTCCCTTTTCTCACTCCCATGTGAGTCATTCCTGTAGTTGCTATTTTTCTGTGTGTCTGCTTTTGGGTGGTTTATGGGATATTGATAAACGCCCTTATTCCTTGATTCATTTGAATCACTAGGTCTCACATCCAGCCAGTATCAAGGTGTGGATAAATTGTAATTTCTAATTTACAAGACCAGCTTCGTGGCTGGCTGGTTGCCAGCAGTCTGGCATTTCCTAATAAATGCCCAAACGCAGAACTTCTATCATCCAAATATTAACAAAACTAATTCCTTTTTTGGAAATTCCCCCATGAGTTGCTCCCAGCAGATTCAGATATTCAGATGAGTGCTTCTGGCTTTTCTTTGGCTGGAACAGTAATGTGTAGAAGGGGCTGGAGAATATCCCAAGTAACAATTGCCTTCACTTATCTCATGGTTGCAGGGATTTTTTTCCTCCCCACTGCCTTTGAGGGGGCCATCTCTTCATCTCCTTTCCTATAGACTCTATAGGGAAGATGCCTGAGTATCTCCTTCCCCAGCACCAGCTGGAAGTTCTTTCCAAGTCCATTCACCTACTTGTGTCTCAATAAGGGAGTCTTGTTCACACCGTGCACTGTTCTTAACATAAGAGCACTTGATGGCCCTGCCTGGTGGCACAACAGGTTTAAAGCACAGCACATGAAGCTATCCTCAGCCACTGCAGCAATAGTTCGATTTCCAGCCAGGGAGGTGGCCCCCGTGGCATGGCAGGCCTCTTTTGTTTTGCCCGCTGCTCCCCTCAGCAATGTATTTCAGTCCATCTGCCTGTTCTGCTCTCCACTCTGTCTCTGGTGAAATCTCTCACCCCCCATAGCTCTGGTCTGTACCCCAGTTCTTATATGCCTAAGTAAATAAATTTTTAAACTTGCAATAGAGAAGATGATATTGTTTGAATATTTTACACAGTATGTATATTCCCTCTATAATTATAAAATAAAACTAGTTTCTATTGAATCAATTATATTTGAAAGAAAAGGGAATTTGGACTGTAAATACTATAAAAACGTCCAACTTGAACTTTAAATGGCCCATGTGCTACCAATTCCATAATCACCAAGTTGTTCACCTTTATTTTTTATGTACCCTCTTTAAGCCTGGGCTTCACTATCTATAAAATGGCTGCTTTTCACAGATTTGTAGTGAAGAATCAAGGACATAATGCACATCAACTGCAACCCAAGAAATCTGAGAAGTGTGGACACTTGTTAAATATTGACTATGCTCCCAACATTACAGTCACTGCCAATCTTTGGCACACCCTGTGGTCAGCTCTATACATGGCTGGGTAACCCAAAGAACAGGCATGTGGCCAAATGCCCAGACACAGACCCAAGCATGGCTGGAGGAGATGCTCCGCAGATGGGTGGAAGAAGTACAGCATCCAGAAATCTCATCAGGTTGAGGGCTTCAACCTGATTCAATAAACACACTAATCATCAGTATATTGAAGATGCCATTTCATGTCACATTCCCATATTCTTCTCAGTGATTTGTTCAGCTTTTCCCATCTGAATAAGTTTTATTAGATACATAAAACTATGCAAAAAGTTGGAAGGGATCACGCTTAGTGAAATAAGTCAGAAAAAAAAAATACTGGATGGTTTCACTTGTAACAGAAGCATAAAGGATCGGGGTGGGGGAGGTGGTATAATAATAATAATGAACAACTATAGACCAGAGACATTTTACAGGAATGGAGTGGGGAATGGGATCAAAAATGGGTGAGGGAAAGTGCACTGGAGTACGGTGATGGCACACGGGTGATTTGGTGATGGGAAGCCCACGGGGATTACAACTGAGATGGGAAAAGGCACAAAATGATGTAAAAATAAACTTATTTTTTAAAACTATACAAAGAGCTTAATATACATACAGTAATACAGTTTCAGTGTTGCTTGCCAACAATTTACCTCAATGCAAAGCAGTGAGAATTTAATTTTGTAACCTGGAGCTGTCCCCCAGGGAAGAATGGCACCCAACTTGCCTTACTACTGAGAGCACCCTGGGCTCCTCAAATGAGAAACGTCTGGTCTTGCCCTTCTGGCAGGCTGTTTTCTCCTTCCTCTGTTTTCCAAGTAGATGTGAGCCATGTGTAGGTAATGATAATCTTTGAAGTTCATTTAGTTAGACCACGACACTCTTGTGGGAAGGGCAAAGTTTTTTTCCTTCTCAGCTTTAGGATAAAATTCCAATTCCTTGCCTATGTGCTCCACTTGTTCACGAACTGATCCATTCAATGAATACTCTCCCCTTACTGAGACTTTTAGGTCTACATTTGTAATTAGTGTCTGCTCTGATCAGCAGAATTTACTTCTCATGAATTCTCCTACTTTCCTTGACCCATGCAAAAGTCAAAGAAAAACAAAATTTATTTCCCAGATGTTTCTTCTCAGAAATGCCTGTCTATGAATTTTACCACAGCATATACGCCTTCCCCTTCAGAGGCAGTCCCAGGGCACTGGCTTCATGGGGCACACCCTTGAACAAGGGCAACTGTGATCTGGACAAGAACACCCCCTCTATTGGAGAGAAAGAATGAAGAGAAGGGAGGTTTGTGTTTCACCTAGAGAGACTGAGGCCTAAAACTGTGGGATAAAGTTGTACCTAAAGGTAGTCTCATCTAAGTCACATGCTGGCTGCTAAAAAAAGATAAAGAAGGGGTGCTCAAAGTATCTGGGGTTCCACAGACAGATTTTTTTCTTCTGCTTTCCTAATGAGACTGAGACCCCAAACTGAGGCATTGATGTTTAAAGGCACATAGGTCAATTTTACTGTAGCTGCAACCTCCATCAGAGATCATTTTCCTTCCTCAACAGGAAGATAGCATCATATTATGTTTACACACTTATTCTGTAATCAGCCTTTAACCCACTGTTCATGTGTGTGCTTTGGCATATGTGCAAAATAGAATGTGCCCAGATGAAGATGAAGTTAATCTGAGCTTTATATGATGTGTTTGTGCATTTCCCTTTAATGCACTTACCAAAGTAAGCCCAGGAGCACACTGGTGTGTCTGTTTTCCGGGAGGCATAGTTCACTACCCTGAGTTATGGTTTGTAACACTTTACCCCAAAAGAACCCACATAGCAGAGAACATCGCTGAAGGCAGACTAGTATAGTCTGAGGTGTTGAGCACACTTTGTGGTTAGGACAGCTTCCTTCTGTACCTCTGGACATGACAGCACTTCTGCTGGAATATTCTTCCCCCTCAAATCTGTACCTACTTTGTTCTTAGTACATTTCAGAGTTTTGCTCACCCAAGCCTCTCCCCAGACTAGATTAAGCCCATTATGCTACTTCACAGTCCTAATCTTTTTCTATAAAGCACTTAGCTTTTAATTATATGGAGTTACCTCTATACATATCGTACAGATGTATGTTGCTAAATCAGATCATGTTTCTTTTACTCTTCTTGATTTTCTAATTCCCAAAAGAATGCTGGGCACAGAGTTGGTACTCAACTTCTGAGCTAAGAGTTGCAAGAAAGACAAAATCCTGAACAAGCAGCATCCACAGCAATGAAATCAATCCACTCTCTCAGTCTGTGAACTTTAATGTTAGAGAGCCTTAAAAGATGACCTGAGGGCCCTCCCTGGTGATACAGGGGGTTAAAGCACAGCACTAAGAAGCTAAAGCCACTTCAGCATGAGTTTGATCCCTGCCGCAGAGGTGACCCACATGGCCTGGCAGACCTCTCCTGACCCACCCGCTGCTCCCCTCTGCAGTGTACTTCATCAGTCCAACTGTTCTGCTCCTCACTCTGTCTCTGGTGAATCCTTTCACCACTCCTGTACCTCTGGCCTGTACCCCAGTTCTGTGTGCATAAATAAATAAATCTTAAAAAAAAAAATGTTGACCTGAATCTTGCCCTACTTTAGCCACTCAAGGATCAGCAGCAAATCCAGAAAATGAGATCCACCTGTGGAATAATCTTCATGAGCAATAAAAATAAAATAAAATAACCTGTGCCAACTTTTGCCTCAGGCTGATAGTGGAGAGTAGCTGGTGGCAATTCATACAGGACACAGAATCTGGGGAACTCAAGGAGGACAGTAGGAAAGCTACAGACCTTAGGTCCCCCTCTATTCTTTATACCTCTGAATCTTCTAATTTCAAGCTTTTGGTTTTCCTCCAAATCCTCCCCATCTATGCAAAGATATTCTTATCCCACCCCTTCTATACTGTCCCTTTTTCTCATCGTCCACAAAGAATCAGACACAGGAAGTAAGAGGCACTGGAGATTGGATGTAATTGCATCTCAAGATAGGCATAAGCAGAGCTCAGATTGGGGCCCCACAATGGCACAGTGGGGTGGTCAGGTCATATGGAGCACCCCTACCCTGTTTCTGGCTCATGTTCCTCCTCATTGTGTTGAACGACATTGTCTCCACAGGAAAGGGCATCATAGTAAATTTGGCTCATAGTGCAGCTGCATTCCAGAATGGGGAGTTGGGGGATGGGGGAAAACACAAAGGAAAAGATATGGTCTAAATAACTGGGGTGTCTATGGCTGCCTCAGTTTCTCCACAGCAGCATCCACATCACCTCCCGTGGCAATGAGAGCCTGGAGATTGGCTTCAGTATTCAGAAACCCCAAGGCCCGAAGTTGTTCTAGTTGTACCCGGAAGTGAGTCTCAGGCTGCAGCTGCTGGGTATTGGCCCTAGCCAAGGCCTGCAGCATCTGGAGGAAGGGGGTGGAATGCAGCCCCTGCTCCATGGAGCCCTGTACTAGAGGAACCTCAGGAGCTGGGGCTGTGGGTAGCTCCTCTGGCACAATGGCTCCCTCTTTAGGCTCTGTGACTCCTGCCAGACCTCCCAGCCCTGTGAGGCGAGGCATGAACCAGAAGAGCAGGCGAGGTGCCTCTGTGGCCAGGAGCTGCAGGCCCTGTTCAATCTGCAGCAGGGCCTGTACCGCGCGAGGGTTTGCCATGGATGCCTGAAGATGCAGCAGCAACGGCAGCTGCTGGCGCATATCCCCCTGCAACTGTGGGGCCTGATACATGCTGGTTGGCCTCAGAGACCTTGAATAGGCTGGCTGTGGCAGCCAGGCATGCTCCAGGATTCCAGGGGTAACAGCCATGGGGAATGGTGGTGAAGGAGCAAATAGCACCCTATTGGCAAAATCCCCCAACCCTGAGACAAGATCGGGCATGTTGATGCTGTGGCCAGTGGAGCTGTTCCCTGGAACATTGTGGCCCCTACCTTGTCTAGTACCGCTCCCTGTGGGGTGTCTCAGGAAGGCTGGGCAGGAGGACCTTCCCTTCAATGCTACTGTCTGTCTGGGGAGCGGTATGCCTGGCTCAGGGTCCTGGGACAAAGTTGGGGGAACTGTGTTTCTCTGTGACGCTGGTTCTTGGTTTGGGCGGAGGATGGATGCCATTCCCTGCAAGTAGGCTCCCAGGGACTGGGAGGTATCATGTAATTGCTGTAGATAGTCAGAGAGTCCTACATTACCCAGGATGTTGGGAACCCTATTTCTAATTGCAGATACATCATGGTCGCCAGGCTGCCTGGCCCTCCTGCCTCCTGAGCCTCCATAAGTGGAAGCCCAGGGGTTGGGGAGAGGGTCACAGTTCTCCATCCTTGAAGGCCGATTGCTACTGCTGGTAGCAGTAACAGTAGCACTAGTAGCAAAGGGATTGCCGCCAAACTGCTCCTGTACCGCATTCAACATTGGGTCCATGATATCAGTGTACATGTTACGAAGCACATTGTAGCCGCCAGGGATGCTCTCCAGGTTACTGAGTGCCCGGTCCTGGCTACGCATCATCTCTTGCATCATGGCAGGGTTGCGTAGAAACTCCAGTGTCTGCTGCATGATTTCAGGGTTGTTGAGAATATGCCCGATCTCGGGGTTATGCTGAATCAGCTGCTGCATATGGGGGTTGTTGAGAACCAGCTGGCACACCAGGCTTGTGTTAGACAGCAGACCCTGGATGAAAGAGTCATCGATGATCTGAGCTATGAACTCAGGCACAGACACGTGCTGCCACATCCGTGAGCTCTGTTGGTCGGACAAACTGCCAGAGGCCAGATCCAGCCCACTGAGGCCTCTGAGGACCCCTAAGCTAAAGATGGGAGGGCCATCTGCTGGGTAAATGGGGCTGGACTGAGGGAGTGGCCCAGGGCCTAGGGCTGAGGCAGGGACTGAAGCAGCTGGGCACTCTGTGCCTATGGGGCGGCGCTGCATCTTGATGACCAAGTGGACAGTGAGGCCATCTTGCACTCCACACTGTGCCAGCGAGTCAGGGTCCTTGAGAATTTTGCCGGCAAAGATTAGGACCAACTGATCAGGGTGGGCCTTAAAGCGCTGGGCTATCTCTTCCTTCAGCTGCTGGATGGTGCATGTGTCTGTAACTGAGAAGTCCTCCTTGTCCTTGGGTGTCTTCACTGTCACCTTGATGAGGTGGGGATCCTGGACTGGCACTGGGCTGCCCTGTGGCAGAGTTTTTCCACTTTTGGCCATGGTGGGCAGCAGGAGGCCCAGATCTGTGGGGACACAGCTGGGGAAGTGGGAATGGGAGACAAAGTCATCCTTTTGGGCAGTGGTGAAAGTGGAAAAGGTGGGGGGGGGGGTGCAGGGGAGTTGCTATCGCAGTTTTAAGGAACTGTGGGGTCCTTCAGATCCCTGAGATAGGAGGATTTTGGAAACTCTGGGTTCTAGAAATGTTGAGTAATAGGAGAGAAATATGAGGCCCTGAGGAAGAGGGCTACAGTTCATAAGCAAAGGGGACAAGACAGAAAGAAGGGCCGAGTTTGAGGCACACATACCAATCTGCTGTGGCCCCGTCCTTCCTCTTATACAGGGCTCCAAACCGCCCTCATCTTGCTGCACAGACACCCATGAAGCCTTCTGGCCAGAACACATGCCATCAGGTCTTCTCTGTGACTTCAGCACTGACATCACAGAGTCATCTAATGGGTTCTTGAGGCCTCTCCAAGGTCTCCCAGTATAAAGGAACACCATCTCCCTCACACTTTAACTGTTTCACTTCCTGTATCTCAATTGTCTCCTTCCTAGTGCCTGGGTTCACCGTTCTTTCTCAAGAGTCCTGCTTCCACACACCCCATGTATGGTCTGTGGAGAATCAAACTGAGATGGAACAATTAGGAAAGGCACTATCATCCTTTGTGTCCCCAATAAGAATCAAATTCAGCTACTTTCTGCTATCCTGTGTTCCTGTCTCCTCTCTGAATTTTTTATATACATTCAAGCTACTGATTTTCTGATTGGTAGGATCTAGAGTTTGAGAGAGGGATCAAGGATGACATGAACATTTTGTTTAACTTTTCAAATATAGCATTAGACACCAGAAGAACTAAAATAATGGATTGACTAGTGAATTTTAAAAAAGACCATGGAATAAAGCTATTAGACAAATAATTAAGAGTTGTTTTACTTATAACTAAGAAGAATATTTTATGTTTATTTCATTCATATAGAAAGATAGTTCAATATTATGAGTCAAATTTATCACAGTATTGATATTTGTGATAATAGTAAAAGGTAAAAATAAAAATTCTGAGTCGTGGGTACTTCAATATTTAAAGTCTGAAAGATCAGATTAATTTAGCAAAGGAATCTGAGAAAAAAATAATTTCTCTATTTTTTTAACATTCTTCCTAGAACATGAACTTGAAACTGCAAGTTCAACCCTTTCAATTCTTTTGCAGTCTGCTAAATGGTCATGTTTTCAGAGAGGCCTTCCCTGACCACTCTCTCTTTGAAGTAGATTTGTCTTCATAACACTCATTACTCCTCACATATTATTGAATGTCTATATCCACCACCAAAAAAAGTCAACTCCATGAATTAAAAATCTTAGTTTTGTCACTGTTTTTGATGTGTAAAATGGTGTTTGCCTTATGATTTAACTTGTTAAATTATTTAGCAATTGAATAGTCCTTTACAAAGACATACCAATTGACTGGGATACTCTGGGTGAGACTCTAAGAGCAGGAGATGGGGTCTTGCCGACCATAGGAAACACAGACCACGAACACTGATTATGCTAGTGGATGCGGTTGATTGGAAGGTGGCCTGTCCCACAGCGACCTCAGTTTGTGATGCTTGAAAGAGGCATTGGAAGCAGCAGAGCTGTCTCTGTGTTGAGGAGTGAACAGTCACTGACTAGAAAAAGCCATACATTTGTGACAATAGCAATTAGTAAGAGACTCCCATTAGGATAAATACTCACCAAGTCCTGGCTAAATGTGAATTTTTCCTACTCTGGCCTCCCAGGCCATTCTTCTTCTCCTTTCATACTTGAAAGATTGGATTTGAGAAATCGAGGAAGTCATTAGTATTAAATAATCTAGATCTATGTACTTTCCCTTCTGGCATGGGTGTGATGACTGTCTTCCCCACGTGTGGGTCTTGTTATGTGTCTCTAGATATTCGTGTACAATTGTGTCTGCACATGACTGTGTGTACCTGTGTGTTGAGTTGATGAGCCCAGGTGTGTGAATATAGCTATGCAAGCTGGTGTATGTGTGTACACCTATCTGAGACTACAGAGGCTTGTTCTAGCATATGTGGTCATGGTATTATGCCTTTGCATGTGCTTCTGTGTATGTCAGTATATCTCTACATTAATGTAAGCATGTAGAGTGTGGATGTGTGTGTTTATGGATGGATGTGACATAGGAATGTCACACAGAGATCATTGTCCTGTGAAAGAAACAAAGCCAAACCTCAGATGAGGACAAGTGAGTGTAGCCATTTTATTAACAGATCTTCCAGCCATGACCAATGATCTGTTATTCAGTAGAGAAAGCTGTGAATGTTTTCTCCTATTCCAGGACTTCTCCTGACTGGAAGCATCAGAAGAGGTAGAAAGTCAGGTAAGATGGTCTTATGGGTCGGCAGGCAGGTAACAAACAGATAAGTAGACACGGTGGTTAGCATCCTTGGGATTGCTTGAGCTTGCGGATAGCAGTATTGGTGTACCCCTCCGTGGCCATCAGTACCTGCAGGCTGACTTGGTGGCTCCCAAATCCCAAGGCCTGTAGAGATTCCATCTGCTTGCTGTCATGAATCTCAGGGACTTGTAGAAGTCAGGAGGGTCATCAGCTAGGGATTGCAACCTCTGAGGGACTGTTCTAGAGTGTGACAGCACTCAGACACTTTGGACTCAGTCATATCTAGCATATTGCTGGTGGATGGCACAGTGTCAGAGTAGCTGCAGCAGGGGGCAGGAAGCCAGCCCAGACCCCACAGATAGGGTGCAACCCAGGGTAGAAGGATAGGAGCTTCTGTCGCCAAAGTCTGCAGGCTCCGCTCAATTTGCAATAATGCTTGTGATGCTTTGGGGTTGATCAGGGATAAAAGCATGTCAGAAAGCTGTGTCTGCTGCAGGAATGTGAGCAGTGGTTGCCTCCACTGTTCACTTAGCTGGGACAAGCTCATGAACGACATCATCTGGGCCGCCAGGTTGGGATTATTCAAAAGCAACTGCATCATGTTTCCTGTGATCTGGGAGCTGCTTGGTTCATCCGATTGCTGGAGATCCTCCTCTGAGCTCTGGTCAAAGCTATCTGAAGAGATGGTGACATGTTTGTCTTTTTCCTGGGACTGCTTGGAGAGCTCTATGCTGGGTAAAGCTGGTACCCCAACGGGCTGCTGAATGGCACATGTCTGACTCTGGATTTTGGTGGAGATAGTGGCAGTATTGACTCTGGAAGTAGGGTTTGCCCTGTTAGGGGTAGTGTTGGATGAGTTGATCGAGGTTAAACCAGAGTGAGAACTAGCATAGATGACTCGAGTAGTAGGAAGCTGTGAGAGCTGGTTCCACTGTTCCTGAGGAGGTGGTGGAGATGGGGGTGAGGAATCAACTTCTGGTATTTGCCCTTCCAGAAGAGCCGTGAAAAGGTTGCCACCAAAGAGATCATGCAAACTGTTGAGCACTTGGTCACTGAAATCAGCATAACTCTGACCCAAGACATTGTCCCCACCTGAGATCGTCTCTAATCCCAGGCATGACTGTGGGTTCAGAGGCTGCTCGAGATTCTGTGCAGGTTGCTGGGTTTGCATTATCTCTTGAATTATGGCAAGATTTCTGGCCAATTCCAGAGTTTGCCACAGAATCTCAGAATTGTCAAGGATGTTTGAGACCTCCGGGTTCTGTTGCATCAATTGTTGTATGTCTGGGTGTTCTGCAATGAACTGTCTCATGAGGTCCACATTGGACAGAAGCCGCTGAATGATAGGATTCACCAGCATCTGTGCTATATGCTCTGTACCTCCCACTTCCGCTTCTTGGGTATGCTCCTTGGGCCTTTCAGACTCCACAAGGTATGCCGATTTCCCTGGGGCATGACTCACACCAGCAGGCGGGCATAATCCACTCTTTCCTTTGGTGTTTCTGTGCTGAAGGCAGGGTTCGTTGGTTGGCAGGTTCTGCGAATGAAGGATTCTGGATCTGGGGCCATTTTTGGACTTGATGACCAAATGGATGGTGTGGCCATCCAGGATGCCCCTCTGGCTCAGTGTATCATGGTCTTTGAGAAGGCGACCCATGAAGACCAGCACTATTTGGTCCATTTGGCATTTGTAGTGAGCAGAGAGCTTCTCCTTAAACTGCCTCACTGAAGTGTCATCAGCTACAATAAAGTCCTCCTGGTGGCCTGCATTTTTCACTATTACACGAATGATACTGGAAGGCATGTTATTGCCTGAAGGCAGACCTGAAGGATACCCATGGTGGGACCTCCTGGATGCTCGAGAGATAATGTGCGGCATGGTCCTGTGTGGATGGGCAGGTGGGAAGCAGGCGGAAGCAGGAGCCAAAGGGGTGAGGGCAGACAAATATTTCCTCTGGCCTCTGTCTCGGTGTTGTGCTCTTAAGTCACAAGCTAGTTTTCTTGTTCAAAAAAGTGATGAGTGACGAAGACAGGCCAGGTATTTTCAGATGTTATACCCTCACCCCAGCTCTCCAGATGTACCCCAGCTGCTGTCTGTCGTGGCTACTGAGCCATCCTGGTTTCAGTGTGACCAACAGGAGATGACTCATCCCTGGGCTGCCCCTCCCACCTAAGAGCATCACTGCTTCAAAAGCAGGATATTATGATGTCAGCTCAAGCCTCACAACCTCTGCCAGGATTAGTTGGGAAAGGAGGACTAGTTGAGGGCCCAGGTCTCCATAAAGGAATAAGAAAAATTTCTAGAAAATTGGGGAACAATGTTCTCAGTATGAAACTACTGAGGGGGAGGGCCACCCTGGTGGCGTGGGATTTAAAGTCTCAATACTATCAAGCTGTTGCCAGTCACTGCAGTACAAATTAGATCCCCGGCCAGGGAGTTGACCCACATGATGCAGCTGACTTCTGTCTCACCTGCTATTCCTCTCAGCAGTGTATTTCAGTAGATCTACCTATTCTGCTCCCTACTCTGTCTCCTGTGAATTCTCTCAACCCCTGTACCTGTGACCTATACCCCACTTCTTTTATGCATAAATAAATAAAATAAATCTTAAGAAAGAAAGAAACTATGGGGGGGCATTTCTCTATAGTGTTGTGTGTGAGACTTTTGTAGGAATGGTCAACCTTATTGTGGAAAAGTGATGTCTGTTGAAACCATAGGTAAAACCATATAGCTGTGGTTCAGAATGGAGTCTTTTCCATTGAGAAGATTATTATTTTTGCTAGTGATTTGGAAAAATGGAGAAAGTTCTTAAGCAGAAGTGAGGAAGTTGCATTTTCCTTTGGGTAAAGATTTTAGGATTCTGAGCTTGATCAAGGGGCTCTCCTGTGATGGGAAAAGACTTCATCCCTAGAAATAGGGCAGGGAGATTCCTCCACAAACATTTCAAATGTATGTTTCATTCACTTAAAACTTAGTTATTTCTTTTCTTTATTTATTTATGTATACAAGAACTGGGTACAGGCCAGAGGAGCAGGGGGTAAGGATTCACCAGAGACAGAGTGGGGAGCAGAACAGGAAGGTGTACTGAAATACACTGCTGAGGGGAGCAGCTTGCAGAACAGGAGAGATCTGCTGTGCCAGGTGGGTCACCTTCCTGGATCAAACTTGTGCTGCAGTGGCTGCAGACAGGTGCTGAGCTTTAACCCGTTGCAGCAACAGGGAGGGCCTAGTCATTTCTGAATATCATTCTAGCAGAGACTTTAGAAATATTCATATCAATGTCCTGGTCCCATCTCAAAGGCTTGCTTTTATGTGAAAGCTTTAAGGGGAGAGATACCTGTATGTCAAGAGGTGGGAGTGGAGGTCGTTACTAGTAGTGTTCTTAAGAAGACAGGTTTAGGGAATCAAAAAGCCAGATTCACAGTTTCACAGATATATGGTGAAGGTGACTCACTTTATTCAGAGAGCAAATTAGTTTTCTGTCAGTGGACATATTTAAATGTATATTGACTATGTAAAGTTTATGTCTATGTAAAATGTAAATGTGTATGTTGATGTTTGGGTGTGAATGGAAATCTGTACATCTGCAAGTGAGGATGCATGTTTGATTAGATAAACATTTGTGAATCTATGTACTGTGAAGGCATAACTGTTAGAGCAATGTCCACTTAACATGGGTGGAGTTGAGTGGCCAGGTGAAGCTAAGGCCAGCGAACACAGGTGGCTAGAGGAGAGGACTCTTGCTTCTGCAGCCCAAGATGCACGTTGGGACTTCTGAGAAGGAGTCATGGAAGAAGACACTTGATGGAGAATTACAGAGACATTTAACAGAGACGCATGGGTGAGAGACACATGGGGAGACTGACAATGAATGACTCCTTATTTTGATTTGCGTTTTTATTTTGCTCCTTGTCCCCACTTTCTGGGACCTGCTTCAGAATCCTGTTCAGATGGCTTCTGGCCAGAGGTGTCTCAGACTTCTGGGTCTTAGCCACACCATTTCAGGCCAATTTTATTTGGCCAACCATTTGCCCACAAGGGGATAGGTAATGTGGGGTATTTAACTGGGAACTCTTAGTAATATCCTCTATTCTCTTCCTTCTCTGTGCACATTAATTCCATTAAAGTTCTTTCACTCTAAGAATCTGCTTTGCCTTTGTACACATAAATGGCTGGATCTTTAGACATGCAATTTTGGGGTTCACTGGGTACCACCTGGTCATGTGCTAAAATAAATGTGAGACAGGGTGGAGTATTCTGGTCTCCTCTGTGTGACTGTGACAATTTCAGGGTGTGAGACGTTGACAAATACAGCTGGTAGTAGTCTAAGCGCCTAGGCTGAGCCTAAGGCCAGCGTTCTCTAACCGCTTACAGGAGTATATAATAAGCAGAGTGTCCAGGTCTTTACGTTTTGGTGTGTTGAAGATGAGCAAAGAAGCTCAGTTGCTGGGAATGTCTGACACTAGTACATTCCACAACAGGCCTCTGAACCCCAACCCCTTCATGTTATGCTGTCAGCAGCTCTGTCTATAGCAGGAGTCAGGTCTAAACTCCTCTCTCCACTACCCTCAACATTAAATTTATTCAGGACAGTGAAACATTGATTTCCACACCAAGATACTACCCCCACTGTCTCCCAGGTGCCCCCATCCCAGGAGCTTAGATATTTTAAGAGGAAACTTCTATACCCCACTCTCATAACCAGCAACCTGGATCTTCTGCACTGGAATCAGAGGATAAAACCCAGGCTTATACTTCTAAACCAGATTCCCAGCATCCTAGAATTGAGTTAACTGGATTCACAATGCTCGAAACATAAGATATGAGACTTCTTTTGAAACAATGACTCTATGTCCTGCATCAAAGGAGGGGTAACATTTCCCAGCTAGTGTTGTTCCCAATCAACCCCCCAATTAAACCACCTAGACCATTATTAAGAGCTCTTTAATGTGCTGATTGAGATGTCAATGAAAGGAACTAACTAGATATAATCAACGTCTCCCAACTATCAGGCTGATGTGGCGATTTGAGAGGCTGAGGAGGAGGAGGAAGAGCCACCCATGCTCTGCCCTGGGTCAGGGTCCAGAGATTTTGTTGGGCTTAATGGGTTTGGGTGGATCCCCAGCCCCAGAGGACCTTTTGGCTGGTGGTCTTGGCTGCTTAGGCTTCAGTGTGAGGAAACTGAGGTCATAATTCATGAGGTAGCCATCATTGAAGACATAGAGCCTGCGGTCTGAGGGGCAGTAGTTGATGCCCTGCAACGTCTCCAGCATCTTATCTAACAGAACACTGATGTGGTGCTCCTGCCCAGTGGCGGTGTCAAAGGCATAGAAGATCTCCTCCTGGCGGGTGCTCAGTGAGCGCAAGGCATAGAGCACACCACAAGCCATGAAGGCCCCTGACAGGGCTGGCTTATACTGGCTGGTGTGCCAGGTTTTTTCCACCTCTAGGCTGCTGGCATTGAGACGACTCACAACCAGGTTGCCTTTGCTCTCCTCAGTGGCATAGAGCACCCACAGTCCCTTCTCATCACCAGCAAAATCTAAGTCCTTCCAAGGCACGCCAGCATAGGAGAAGCGGTTGTTGTAGGTGGCGGCTGGCAGAGGGCGCCGCAGCACCAGAGTGTTGGAGGAAAGGTCCACCTTGGCCATGTCCGCTGTGCCGTAGTAGTTGAAGTACATGAAGTTTTTATACACGGTATTGCCACTGCCATCACCATAGCCCATCTTCCACTCCTGAGAGTTTTTCAACAGGACCAGGTCGTCATAGGATTTGTACAGTCGGTAGTAGTCAAAGTACCTAGGCCAAACCCCATGCCAGAGGTAGCAAGTGAGAAAATGCAGGACAAACATGTATTATAAAAAATAGACAGGGCTAGTGTTCTAATTAAGATTGGGGGTTTTAGAATCAACAACTGACTTAATTTCTCTTTGTTCACTGATGATATACTGTGATAATAAAGAATTGTTTTTAAAAAGCATAAAACAGGCCTTCCTTGGTGGTGCAGTAGGTTAAAGCACAACACTAAGAAGCTAAAATCCACTTCAGCGTGAGTTTGATCCCCACCCGGGAGGTGATCCACATAGTGCAGCAGACCTCTCCTGACCCACCCACTGCTCCCCTCAGCAGTGTACTTTGTTTAGCTGCCTGATCTACTCCCCACTGTCTCTGGTGAAGCCTCTCGCCACTCCTGCATCTCTGGCCTGTACCCCAGGTCTGCATGCATAAATAAATAAAAAAAGCATAAAACAGTAGCAATAATATTAACATCCTCAGCAGTAGTTATGTGCATTGTGCGTGCACTAGCTCATTTAATTATAATAAAAGCACTTTAAGAAAGGTTTTATCTCCTGATAACTAGGTTGGGTCTCAGAAGGGTTAAGTAGCTTGCCCCTGGTCACTCAGTTCATAGGTAAATCTATAACAAAAGAGCCTATTGCATGCCAGAACTGACCAAAATAATGCAAATAAAACAATTAGTACAGTATTTACCTCAAAGTAAGGATCTACAAGATAGCTATTTTTTTTTTCTTCAAGGCTACTTTCCTGTACCTAAACTTTGCAACTTTTCATCTGCCCTTGAGCAGGATGTAGTTCTAGCTTCCCTCATGGAGATTGTGTTGAGATCTTTTTGGAAAATCCTCTAACTTATCTCTGTCTTATGAGTATTACCCTCTATCATTAGGCAGCAAATCCTGCCTTAGAGATTTTTGAAAGGATTTAAAATGCGAAGGCAAGTAAATGTGTTTCATATGATATAAAATGTCTGTAAAGTTTTATCATTTGCATTATCAGTGATGCAAATCATTCTGAAATTAAATTCTGCTAGGCTTTTCAATGACTTTGAACTCACATTTCTCTCTCCCTCCCATGACCTCCTACTCAAGAGTCACAAATTTTTTTTACAAATTTATTTAATTATGCATACAGAACTGGGGTACAAGCCAGAGGTCCAGGGGTGGTAAGAGGTCAGAGACAGAGAGGTCAGCAGAACAGGTAGATCAATGAAGTACACTGCTGAGGGGAGCAGTGGGTGGATCAGGAGAGGTCGGCTGTGCCATGTGGATCACCTCTGGGGCAAGGGATCGAACCTGCACTAAGGTGGCTGTGGCTAGCTTGCAGTTCTACATCCTAACCCACTGCACCACAAGGAAGAGCCTCAAGATTCATACTTCTATAAGTATGGACTTTAAATCTGTTGTCTGTTAGTCTATCTCCTTGGCCAGGTCTAGTTCCCTAGTCTTCTTATGAAAGACACATTCATCTGTGCATCAATTCATTAATCATTCTCTCTTCTATCAAATATGTACTGGCACCTAGTATGTAGTCCACCAACTTTCTATATAATTTCTTGTGATGTTCTCATATACGTAATTATCCTCATTTTACAGAGGGTAAAGAATGGCTCTGAGATGCTAATGCATTTCTCCAAGAAGTACACCAAGACTCAAACTCAGATTTCTTTGACTCCAAATCAAGATTGGTAGTTAATCCTCTAGACTTCTAAGTAGAAAATAAAACCTAATGCCCAGGTATAAAAAATCTTATTTTTGATATAAGAACAGGATAGTGATAGAACAAACTTTGGAGTCAATGGAATTAGAAATTTGAGCCAGTGCATTTGTGAAGGCAGTCGGGACAATTAGAACCATCCTTCACCCATGAGGCCAACTTTAGTAGGTGAACTTAATCCATGAGGGGTGCATTAGGAAGCAAACTGCCAGGCCTGAGCTAGTGTGGCCCAGAAGTATACCTGAAGTAGAGAGAGCTAGCTGGGGTAGGGCTCAAAGAGAACTGGTGGGTCCTCTAGGGAACATTTGAAATGAATGTGATTGCAGAACAGAAATCACCCTGGACTTACCTGCCATCTGCCCGCAAAGGGGCCACCCAATAGAGGGAGGAATCTGAGTTGGGTGCTGAGTCTCTGCCCCAGGCACCTGCCTTGTATGAGAAGCCTCTCCAGTTGAGCTGCACCACAAGGGGTCTGCTGACCTTTTGGAGGCCTCCATGAGCACAAGAACCTAAAGAGTGCAGGCAAAGTGTGAGCTAGCTGTGAGGCACATAACCCACAGGGAGCCAAGTAGGAAGGAGTAACATGCACATGTACCTTTGAGATGTGTCCATATATCTGAGTGCATACATGAGTGTGCAGGCAGGTGTGATCTTGTGTGGGTGCAGGTTAGTGTATGCGTCTGATTAGGAGTGTGTGGATGTGTTTGTGCATGTGGTGTGCCTGTACCTGTGTCAGTCTCCATCCCTTAGCGATACACCAAGCAGTGAAAAGAAGACTTTGCATCTACCCAACCTCCAGTGCACCATAATTAGCCCTGCATTCCCAACACTGCACGTAAGGAGCTAAGGTTTGGAAAACTCATGCTGGGACCTCACCAGGGGGCAGGGATAGACCAGGATGTGGAGAGGACTCTTCTTGCTCTTTTTCCCTCTCACACTGGCTCAGCTGGCCCTCAAGGACATCCACCTCCTGGTGGAGGACACGGAGGGTGCTCTGGACAGAGTCAGCCAGAAGCTTGAATGTGAAACTGGTATTAGCCACCTGTGGAAGTTAGATGTCAAGACAGAGGTCACAGAGTGTTTGGAGACCTGAAAAGAGGCTTACCCCCAAAAGAACTTATTTGGGAAATTGCCAGATTTGTGAGTCTAGATAAAGCTGAAGCTGTGGGGGAGAGCTGTTTTACTTTATCCACGTACCTGGCTCTGGAGTTGGTGGAGGAGGCCGTCAGCTCCACTGTCTCCTCCCTTAGCCTTAAGTTGGGTTATCAACTCTTGGGCTCCCTCCAACTCTTGGTGCAGCAGGTTGAAAACTGAGGTCTCATAGGAGGAAGTGAGGATGTTGGGATGCATGGATTCCAGAGTGCTGTTTCCTTCCAGGTCCTGCTGATCATGACCTTCCACGGCACATGCATTGCCACCGACCTAGCAGGGAGGTGGGAGAGTAGAGGCAGCTCCTCCACACCTGTGGCTCTGCCCACCCACCCCCATCCCAACAGTCCACTGAGCCTACAAGTTATCGCTTCTGTCACCTCTTTTATTGCCATTAATAGTCCTTTTATTCTATTAATGAGGTGAACATCAGTACTATCCCCATTTCACAACTAAGGACTCAGATCCCCCTTTATATCACAGGAGGAAAAACCTTCTCCCTACGTCACCCAGGTTTTCTCTTTTTGTCCTGACTAGAGCCACACTGTTAGGCATGGCATGCTGAGGTTGTGCATGGGCACTCCCAGCTTCCAATCTGGTGTCATCCCAACACTCCCCAGCATCAAAATGTGAGCATTACAAGAAAAATAAATAATAATAATTGCCCACTTCATGCTGTTGATTTTCCACTCACTCACCCTAGTAGTGCCACTCTCAAACTCAACAGTCTGACCCACAGACCCTGCACAGACAGCATCTGTTTTAAACTCTTCAAACTCTTTTCTGCCTCCTTGGCACTTGTTATTGCACTTCCATCCGCAATTGTTATATCCACTTTCCATCTCCCAGTTGATTCATACTCACTCATTCATCCATTAATAAGGAAAGCAACCCCCTATAGCCTCTCTATCCTGATATGACCACTGAAGGTCCCAAGATCAGTACCAAATTTTCCCTTCATACTCATAAGATGAGAACTCATCTCAAAGATGAGGACTGTGATTCCTTCAGCTCCGTCTCTGCCACCAAGGCTCCTGCTAGGTCCAGGAGAAACTGTGATTGTCCTGCTCATAGCCCAGTCCCAGCCTAGGGCTCCAGCACTCACCCTGGACAGTGCCCGCTCATATCTGTCCATCAGCACCTGGGCTTTACTCCATAGCTGTTCCAGCTGCTGCACGGAGATGAGGCCATCGGGCAGGTGAACCACACAATGGCACATGCCATCCTCATTCCCAGGGCCTGGCACACTTCTTACCAGCTGTAAAAGCATGACCACAGGCACATGAAGCATAAGGAAGTATGCTGGGCACTCTGCACTCTGGGGACAGGGGGCAGGTTAGTCCAGGCTGGGTGCCTGAGAAGACTGCTCTTTGCGCCTGGGCTGTTGCACCCTGTCTGAGCAGGCTTTTACCACAGGTGTGAATAATCCTTTCCCTGACTTCCCAGAAGCTGTAGTCCAGCTTCCAGCTCCTATTGGGAAGGCCACTCTCATCCCCTACCTCATAAACTGGCTGGATCTGGCTGCAGTTCACAGAACTAGAAGCTGGATTTTCCTCCAGGTTCTAGGGGACAGACACAAACTGGTGTGAAATGTTAAGAGATCCACTTAGGGGCTTCTGTGCTCTGCAATACCCCTCTCTAGAGATATAAAATACATGTGAGTGGACTGATATGGAACATTCCTGAGACCAGGGCAAGGTCTGACCCGTGTTTTAGGACTGGAAATCCAGAAGTTCTGAGAATTTAAAAAATATTTGTCTAACTCATTGATCAATAAGTTTCCAGACTTCCCCCAGGTGTCCTGTTTGTGTTAGATCCTGTGTGTTTCCTCCAGGGGAGCCCCAGAACACCATGTGGGAGTCGGAAGGCCACGCAGGCCTAAGGGTGCTGTAAGGGAGACAGCTTCCCTGCTTCAGCTGAATAGAGCAGGAGAGGGAATGTTCTAGAAATGAGAGAGGCCTGCTTCAGGGTCTTCCTCCCTCTTGCCTCATCTTACCCATATTCTTACTTGGAGCTAAAACACACTGATTTGACAGCCAGACTGAGTTCTACTTCTGACTCTGACATTAGGTCAGTTACTTATCTTCCATGTCCTGGCATCTTTGTGTGCAAATGAGGAAATTATGTTTTATTTCATAAAGTGTAGATATATTAATATGTAGACATTTTATTTATACAGACTCACTATGCTATGTTAGGAGTCATCTATTTAGTAATTATAATTTCCTATGCTCATCACCACTCCCATTTTGAAGTTAGGTTAGCTAGCTCTACATCAAAGACTCCTTCCCAAGTTACTGACCAGGCCTGTGGCCCAAAATAAGAGTTTCTTACAGAATCTTCAAGAATTAAGATGTGTGACCCCTGTCCTTCTCTGCATCATCCCACTCAAAATTCTGTCACCTGGTAGTTGATCTGACTACGTCTTCAGACTTTAAGACCAGTCAATAGGTTTGGTTTGGGGGATCATGAATCAGGGCTCGCATGCCTACACTAGTTCAGACTGACCACGCTTAGTTCCAGCATCCTTTGCACAAGGAAAAGTTAGCAGACATCTGCAGAATACAAGGCCTCATAAAAGATCAGGGTACAGACCAGAATGCTCCCTTTATCACCTTATTTTCCCTCTCTAACCTCATGCTACACAAACCAAGGGGCAATTAACATAATCTAATGGAGCTATCCTCTCCTTCCAGGAGTCCCTACTCACCCATTACAAAAAACTGACTCAGACAGGCACATTGAGCACAATGAGGCATGTCAGGTACTCTGTACTGTGGGAAGGAGGCAGGTGGGTGGTGGCTCTCTCTGCACCTGGAGCTAGTGATGACTGTCCAGATATCCTCCAATTCTAAGTCTAGGCATCTTTCTACCTAAGTCTTTCCAACTCCCTTAAACCATGGAGACTCTTAAAAATGATCAGCATGGTTGGAACTGGAAAAGATCATGCTTAGTGAGATAAGCCAGAAAGAGAAAGAAAAATACCGGATGGTTTCACTCATAGGAGGAGTATAATGGACCAGGTGGAAAATAACAAAAATAATGAACAACCATATACCAGAGACATTTTGTGGGGGTGGAGCGGGGAATGGGATCAAAAACGGGGTGGGGGGGAGGGAAATGCACGGGACTATGGTGATGGCACACGGGTGACTTGGTGATGGGAAACCCGCGGGGATTACAACTGAGATGGAAAAAAAATGTACAAAATGATGTAAAAATAAACTTTTGTAATAAAATAAAATAAAATAAAAAAATGATCAGCATGGTGAGGGAAGCCTAGCCAAAGCACAGCACCACCTTCCCACCCCCATCCTCCACTTACCTGAGTCTGTCCTGGGAAGACCAGGGGCAGCAGCAGGACTGTGGCCAGGACAGGCCACATCTTAACTCAGCTGTCAGAGTGGAGCACGACCTCGGCCTTCTAGGCTTTTATCTTCAGTCCCAGTGAATGGTCTCAACGGGAGGAGCACAAGTTTCAACATCTAATAGTGTGACAAGTGTGGGGGGGCCTATGGGGTGGGGGTGGGAGGAAAGAGCTGTGATAGGCCGGTGCCTCTGAAGATGGGGTGGAGATGAGTTTCCCACTCCCCAGCTGGAACCCACTCTCCTACCCAAACAGATTAAGATAAATCTGAGACATCTTGGGGGCCTTGAGATGGATCCCTTTCAAGGAGGATTAGGGTCTTTCCCTGAACTGTGAGGGAGGGAATACTCGGAAAGGAAATGTAACACTGCCTGCTTGGTGTCTAGGAGAGAAGCCATTTACATAACCATTCATCCCTGAATGGGGGCCAGGTTGTAGCTCTGGGGGGTTGCTTCAGCAGCTATACTGGTCTGCTCTGTCAAGGGCCTTGCTTCACCCCTAAGGTGTAGTAATCCCCATCTAGTCCAGCTACTCTAAACAGTCCCACCCCACTATTCAAATCTACTCCCTAATCCCAGCTCTAGGGACCTGTCGTCCAGACTCCACTGCCTACCCTCCAAGAAAGTCCTTCCAGTCAAAGGGGGTGGTAGAGGCTCCAGTTCCCTGAGCTGTCCTCTAGGGCATCCCTCTAAAGCAAAGGAGTTTGACTCTTGGGGAAGGGGTCATAACTCATTGCCTCGAGGTGGACACCCTTAAACTCTTTCCTCTGTCTTCTTCTGTCTCTTGAGAGCTTTTCAGGCATCTCACACCCACCCCAGAGTCTAGGGGCAAATCAGTTTACTATGAGGTGTGTTTTACCCCCATTTTTCCATAGAGGAATGTAGTCTCTGTAGCTCTGATCTCTGTACCCTTTACCATTATTGAATCTCATTGCTTTTCCAATTTAATATTATGACCACTTAACATAAAGGCCCTTTGTTTACTCATCACATCCTTTGGAATCCTTTGCCCAACACATAATACCTAGTAGAGAAAGACATGCACAGAAGCTCACCTTCCCATTTAAGGGAAAATTCCCAGGAGGCTGTGGGTGAGAGACCACACCTGTACCTTACTTTATGGGTTCTCACCCACCTGCCCCAAGCCAGGATTCCATTCTCCATCAAGCCCTCTGGCCCATTCTTTTTGTACCATGGGATTCAGAGGTACTAGGGGCTAGAGGTATGAGAGGAATGAATTGGACAATTTAAACTGCATGGAGTGGAAAACTTTCTCCATGTTCAGTGTACAGGTGGGTGTTGCTAGAACTTTGTGGAGGGCAGGAGAGAGGGAAAGGAGGATACAGGGGTCAGGAAAGCATGAAGCCTAATCATTAGTGCTGGGATCATCTTTCTAGATTTTTATGACTAATCCAAGTTGGAGAAGGAGAAGATGGCTCACATGTGAGCAAAGGAGAGAAATAACTTAGGGAGGCAGCCACATATTGATCCATTCCTTTCCCTCCCAGCACCACGGGTAACTTGGGGCCCAGGTATCCATCACCCAGGTCAGAGACCAGGACAGTTTGCAGAGTTACGTTAAGTTTTATTCACATGGTGCCATTTCCCCAGCCCCTCCTATATTCATCCCTTCAGCAAACATGGATTTCCTCCTTTGTGTCACACACTGTACAAACGGCCCCATTCAGAGCCAACTTTTATAATCTGTTGCCAGTTGAGCAGTGGTGGAGCAGACAAGGTCCTGATTCCCGCCCAGCTGTGTCCTGGCCCTCCTTGGTTATCCCAGCCTAGGCCCAACCATCTTCTTAAAGGTCAGTGATACCTCTGTGGGGATCAAAACAGAAGTAGAAAGAGCAGAACTTGCCTCAGCTGGCGCACCCCGGCAGGGCAAGGTCAGGTCATTGTACATCCTGCCTATGTAAAGGGTAGAGGGATGGGATGAGGATGAGGCCCCAGATTGGCAGATGATGGTCATGATGATTGGCAGAGACCTAGTCAGAGCTGAATCCAGACAGGTACAGCAGCAGTGCTTGGTGGCCCAATGTACTCATAGGAGAAAACAGGATGCTCATTCATTCTTCCCTTTCAGGGCCCACCACTTGCACTGGCCCCACCCAGCAGAGTCGGAGCAAGTGCCTGAGCCTCAATGCAATTTGCTGGGTGCGCACGCCATAGACCACAGGATTCAGAGCTGGGGGCACCACCACGTACAGGTTGGCCAGCAGGATGTGGATGTGGCTGGGCACTGTATGGCGGCCGAAACGGTGAGTCAGGAAGGAGAAGAGAGCAGGTGTGTAGAAGAGGGTGATGACACTGGCATGGGCCCCACAGGTGCCCAGGGCCTTGTGACGGGCACCGTGGGATGGCAGGCGACAGACAGCACGGAGAATAAAAGCATAGGAAGCACCTATGAGGCCCAGATCTAGAACTGGAGAGAGCAAGGTGGTGACCAGTCCATACCAGACGTTGGGGCGTGTGTCACCACAGGCCAGTCGTGCCACTCCCATGTGCTCACAGTAGGTGTGGGGCAGTGCCCGCCGCCCACAGTAGGGCAGTCTCTGGAGCAGGGCCACAGGAGGCGCCATGACACAGGCACCCCGGGTCACAGCAGCGACAGCCACCACACCAACTACACGCTGGCTCAGTAAGGCCCCATAGCGCAGAGGCTGGCAAATGGCCACATAACGGTCCACAGCCATGGCCAGCAGCACTGAGGACTCGGCAATGAAGGCCACATGGGCAACAAAGAGCTGAGCTAAGCAGGCCCCAAAAGAGATCTCATCTGAGAAGCCCCAGAGCACTGCCAGCGCTTTGGGCACAGTGGAGGTGGCTAGCGCCAAGTCAGTGATCGCCAGGAGCCCCAACAGCTGGTACATGGGTGCCTGAAGTGCCTTGTCTGCTGCCACCAATCCCAGTAGAAGGGCATTTCCCACCAAAGCTGCAATATACAGCAAGCACACAGGAACAGAAAGCCAGGCATGCCAGGCCTCCAGTCCTGGCACCCCCAACAGGATGAAGGGCCCCGGCCCAGAGACCAGTACAGTCTGGTTGAGAACAGGTGGTGCAGGGTCCAGCTCCATCATTTGGTTCACCTGGCTCAGCTCTGCAAGGTATAAATAGGGCCTGTGAGAGGTACTCACCAGTCCTGGGACTGTATACATAGGTGGATGTGGAGAGCAGGGTTTAGGGGCTGCAGCATTTGCTAAGTCTTCATGCCAGGCACTGTTCTAGGGAACTGTCAGCCTATTGGCTCTGTAACTCTTTGCTAATGGCCCCATATGATGTATCAAGGAATTTGGTTTATGAGCAGTTAGCACAATTACTCCAGGTCACACAAGGAACTAGAGAAACAGGGATTTGATTTGATATTGGCATGACAAAATGCCATACTTTTCTGACAGCGTTCTCTGAATGCTGGCACCTACGGGCATCGGGTGTGCCTGTTCTGGTCCTCTAGCCCTATCCCTGAAGCCACAGTACAGACTCTGTTCTCCCTCTGCCTTAGGGGGATAGAAATCAGAATCAACTAAGGAAATGTGATTTCCCACCCTATTTATTGGCATGCTCCAGCAAAGCTCTTCTGAGATCCTTCTCCTGGAGGCACTCTCCCAAATATCACAGTCCTTTCAGTCTGTCCAGTACTTTCCCCCATATTTTCATGGGCTCTGTCTTTACACCCTCCAGCTCTCAACCCTCATCGCTCATGTGAGTAATTCCTGCCTTGACTGGTGCAGCTATCCACCCCTGACTAACATGAGTGCTTCTTGCTCTGTTCTTAGTCCACGGAAAGGCCCTTTGGTTTCTACAGAACTCAGTTTGGGAACGTTCAGAGTCCACTAAGAAAACAGTGGAACACCAAAGCAGTTAAAGGACCTGGCTCAGATCCCACTGTGACAGTGCAACTGGTGGTCAGGCTTACAGGGTAGAGAGGAGAGGTCTTGACTTAGCTGGATTGAAGTTAAGGATTGCCTGGAAAAAAGGTATAAACTAAGATGGGTTTCCAAACTCTACCAGAAAGCCAGTGATATGTCCTTGAACTGCTTAAGACAATAGTGTCTGGGATCCTAACATCGTCCTGAGAACTGAGGGGCCCGGGGCAGAAGAGCAGACAGTTGGGTGTCTGGCTCTGATAAAGCTATCAAGCTTCCTGCTCTGTGTCCACACCAGGCTTCCGGAAGTGCCTCTTGGACCTTCTTTTACCTCCCGCACCTCAACTCCTGCAGAGTAGACACAGGTGATACACCAGGCTAGACTTTCACAAATAGAAGGCCTGTTGGTTTAAAAACCAGAGCTTCCTTCTGAAAGCTGAGACTTGACTGAGTCATAGGACCTGCCATGTTCCCTGATTACCCCCCCCACACACACACACACACAGTAGGGGCCCTACAGGTTCCTCTGAGCCTGGGAATATTCTTCCAGGACCCACGGACAGGTTCAGCCACCAGGTGCAGAGGAGGATGCCAAGTTTGTCAAGGTCTGGGAACATCTCTCCCAAACCACAAGGCAAGCATAACCCATATCCAGACAGGGGCCCCATAAGAAAATCCTGTATTCAGGGTGTAGGCCCTACCAGAACACTTCCTCTTGGCAGAATTCCAGAGACAACTCCCCCATTTCCCACATGTCCACAGCCCACATTTCTGCTCCTTCCATTTATTACCACAGACTAAGGAAAGGGGAGGAGGAAGAAACTGGACTCTCCCCACTTCCAGCTTTAGCATCTGCTCTCTGTCTGGTTCTCACAACCACACTCTCTTCTTCCACCTGCCCTCTTTGTTCCCCTTGCCTGCCAGTCCCTTGCTCCCACTCCAGACCCAGCTCAGCTTCCTCTGGAGTGCTACCAGGGATGCACTGAGGGAGAAGGAGAGGTAAAATAGGACCTCATCTCTCCCTGAGCTCTGAGGCACAGGTGCACTCTGAGATGTGACTTCAAGTCCAGGAGCACCTTCTTGGTGTTAATGCCCAGCCAAGGTGTTCTTACATCCTGTTTCTGTCAGGAAACACACAGAGGATAGAGCAAATAGAGTTGAGACTAGAACAAGATCACCTGGGGACCGGAGCCCTCCTCTCACATTCTTCACCCTATTCCTCACTCAACAGTGGTTTTGTTCTTAGCAGAGGAAGCTTCCTCTGCCACGTACAAAGGTTCCACAGCTCTGCTTAGCCCTGCGTTTAGACCCCCGCTCTGAGTTCCTCTACATTTCCCTATTCACACACTCACTTCTTTCTGTAAGTGCAAGTCCTGGGGCACTGGTGGTACAGAGACCTGCATGAGCCCTGCAGACTGACACTTGTCTCACCACCTGCTGTCTCCTCCCCATAGTGGTCCTGGCCAAAGGCCACTACTTCCCTCTTCTTATTCCTCCATTCTTTTTAAGGGACCTCTGGCTCCTCAGAGCCATTCTACTGTGTCCTGCCTAAGCAGCTCCCTCCATGGAAGAATATATTAAATGCAAATGAAAGCTTTATGGGGGGGGGGACTAAATAAAAAGAATTCAGAAAAGCAATTTAGAGAATATATATTCAGTCTCAGTTTTGTTATATAATTTGAGGCAACATTCTGAATCACTGCAACCATGATTTAGACAGATATAAGAATCCTGTTCTGATGTCTTTCTTTTTTTTTTTTTGAGGGTAGCTAGTTTATTTGGTTTCCATGGAAAAGTATATGCATTAGTGCTACAAGTTGTTTTACAATTCAGTTCAGTTGACCTTGTTAGTGAAAGCTCTTCAAAGAGTATTGAAAATAGATTTATTCTGAGGATGGATGGATGTGTATTTCTCTTTTCCAGTATGTCCATAGCATGTTAGTAGGAAATTGGTAGAAACATCAGATTGGTCTGATCCAATCTTAAGCCTTCCAAAAATTAGGAGGTAGAAGTGCTCCATTTTTCTTGTTCCTATATTTTTTCTGACTCAACATCATGGTTTAGCTCTAGAGCAGGCTCTAAAGCCAGATTATCTAGGTTAGGTTTCTAGTTCTGCACATGTAAACTGTGCGATTTGGGGCAAGATATGCAACTTCTCTATTAATTTCTTAATTTCCTGAGCTCAAATCCATGGATTATGGTAAATGTGCCCACTTAACAGGAATAAAGTTAGGAATTAAAAAAAACAAAATATGCAAAGCAATTGCACAAGGTACAAAGTGCCAGAGACATGGTGAAAGCTTAAGGCATCTTACCAAGAGTTGTTGGTATTACTCAGCACTTGAATTGGTCCTTGAATCTGTTCTCTAGAGTCCCATTCACTTGCATTCTTACCTCTCAATTTCACCATCTGCCTCAAGTTCTTTAATATTTATTTTTAAAAACAAAGAGAGTTGGGGATTGAATTAAGGAAACTTGAAAACAAAAAGGTCCTGTGTAAGAAAAAAATACTGGCTAAAAGCAAACTGAAATATTCAGATTAGATTTGATTAGGCTAAAGAAATAACTCTTTTTTTTTTTTTTCAAATAGACCCAAGAAATGAGAACTAGTATAAGGCTACATCTAAATAAAATGGATAATTTGATGCGATTTTCTTCTAGTTCCACTCTGGGTTCCCAACCTTCATCTTTCCCACTATTCTGTCTCAGTAATGATGGGAGAGTAGTAATTGTGATGCTTTATACCCAGTTCTCAATCTAAACAGCCTCACTGGCCCTGTGCTACCTGCTCCCCTTTGTACCCCAGAGTTGGTCTCTAGAAAAATCTTAACTCATTTACATCAGGACAAGTTTCCTTAGAGCATCTCCTTGAGGCTTGGCATCTTGCCAAGACCTTCAGCATTTGGCTCACTATGGAATAAGTTTAAAAAATGGGATAAAGAGCCGTTTTCAGGAGTCCCAAAACTGCCTCAGGTGTGACAGATCTTGCTGATGAAATTCCAATGCGGATGGGGCAGGAACCTCTCACCTCTCTGCTATAGATGAGGATTATAGATGAGGAAGAGTCATTCAATCTCTATCTACCCAGTGCCGCCTCCTTTTCTGCTGCACCAGCTTGTCCACTCAGCATCTAGTGCACTGGAGAACTATGATGCTCCAAAGATGTTTCTGTGGTGAGGCTGGGAGAAAGCAAGTGTGAATGAGAAGGATTTATGGGTTTTTTTGCTGAGTCTCTCAAGGGGGCATGGGCCCTGAGGCCTGGTAGGATTTAGAACCTGCTAGTCTCATCTGCAAACTGTTAATGAGGAATTAACAGAGGTCTATATTCATCTCTGCTGACTTGATTGGCCTGACACTCTCAGGACCTGGGGGAAAGTCAACGTGGAGCAGGGAAGGACCTGCAGAACTACCGGGGGAGCAGTAGCCAACTCAGAGAGCGGTGTCCTTCCAATGGGCAAACCCATCTAGGAGAAGAGAGCTATAGTTATTTAGTATTGTTTCTGCCCCCTTTGCCCCATAAACAACATATTGAAGAGATATTGATCATTTTTGTTTAAATTAAAATTTGTCATCATCTTAGAGCAATCATAAGGAATTGCAAAATTTTGGTTTCCAAGAATTTAAAAATATTGATTATTTCCCAGACTCAGACTTTTTTCTTTTTGAAACTGGAGTGAGTAGACATGTCTGAAATGATAAGGGAGGTAAAATGACCTTTCTAATTAAGATGGAATTTTTCAACTGTTCCTTCTGTGGGGTAATTGGCTATAGATTAGAACTAATACCTCAAAATTATCCAATCTAACACACACTACTAGATTATGTAATCTAATGTACCCAAGTAAATGCAAAACTTTCATATGCACAGAAAGTGCACATGTGCTCTTTTTGCCCAGATTCCAGGCATGTATCACTTGAATACCTTAGGAAAGAGAAGAGTGACTCTGTCCTGGATCTGTTTTATCTTTAGTCCACAGATAAGACAGACACTTATTTGCCACAGATGGGATGATTACATAGAGCTTGGTAAACCATGTGGAGAGCATGAGGGACATTGCACCCAAAGTGATGTGCAAGGATGGAGAATATTGCTAAATAGAACATGAAGATGAAGCAGATGAGGGAACCACAGGTGCTGGGCATCTCTGGCAGTCATCTCAGGAGGGAAAGTGAAAGACAGCACAGAGGATGGACTGGAGACAGCAATTAATACAGCATCTGTAATCACTGTCATGACAGGAACATAAAAGCACTGCCAGATATTGATGGAGATACCAGCGTAGATAAGACAGACACTTATTTGCCACAGGACTGATGAGGGATGATGGGTCCTGTAAAAGAGTGGATGATTTACCAAAGGAACACATGGAACAAAAACATCTGAAGCAGATTACCACAGCATTTTGCCAATGGTCCGTGGGATCAGAATAGTGGTGTTATCTCAAAAGGGAACAGAGGGCCGTATCAAATGCCATGACCAGAAATGGAGCTGAGCCCAGGAAAAGCTGTAGTGCAGAAAGAATAATTAACTGGGTTTTCAGCCAGGAAAAGTGATCTTCTGGGAACCAAGTCAGAAGATGGTAAAAGGTTTACAAGAGAGTCAAAACCACCAGGATATAAAAGAACATGGAATGAAGACCCATGTCCCACTGCAATGATGTAAAGGAGGACAATATTGGCCACAGTGGTCAAGCTAGATACAGCAGAAGGGGGGGCGGTGGGGAGCAGGGAAGCTGATCAAGTGCAGGGATGCCAAGAAGTCAAGGCACTTGTGCTGTAGCTACTCAGGATGCACACAGCATTGGGTTATGATGAACAGTTTCCATTTGCTAAGAACAAGCACTATATAATGAACATGAGAGAACTGTATGGCAGTTGTCCTTTCACCCTCTCCTTGAGGCAGCTTTCCCCTTCCTATCTGCCAAGAATGAACCTCTCATGGCCCTCCCCGGTGGCGCAGCAGGTTAAACCACAGCATTGAGAAGCTAAAGCCACTTCCACATGAGTTCGATTCCCGCCTGCTGCCTGCCCCAGAGGTGACCACATGGCGTGGCAGACCTCTCCTGGCCCGCCCGCTGCTCCCCTCAGTAGTGTACTTCATAGATCTGCCTGTTCTGCTCCCCACTCTGTCTCTGGTGAAGCCTCTCGCTGCCCCTGGGCCTCTGGCCCGTACCCCAGTTCTGTATGCACAAATAAGTAAGTCTTTAAAAAAAAAAAGAATGAACCTCTCATTTCTCTGAAGCTCTCCCTGACCCAATACTCCTGTTACTAATTGCTCAGTCATTCTGTGATCTTCAAACTGCCTAAAATGCTATTCCAGTTTTAAAGGCTGAGCTTCCCTGGGGCAGTTGCAATCTGTTGCTGGATAGATGTGGGCATAGAGAAAGGGGAATTAACCAACACAGAGATAAAAAGAAACTAAGTGGGATACACCTATGAAAATAAGAAGATAAGTTGTGATAACAGATAGTTGCTATGAGCCAGATCTTATAAACTATAATCTCATGTAGAGTCATCTTCTTAAATAACATATGACTTTTACAACCTTTTTTTTTTTTTTAACAAAAACTGAAACTAAGCAATTAGCTCACCCAAGATCTCATCTTTAGTAATTGGCAGTCAGGATCATTAAATTCCACACACTCAGTTTTCCTTCATGTGACTGTCCCACCTCAGGCAACTGCTTCTTTACACTATGAGAAGCCAAGAATGAGAGGAGACAGTAGCTATGAAGGTGTACGGAAATATAAAAAAAGAACTCTAATGTCCACTATACCAACCCTAGCATACTTGCAATGATTTTTCTTATATCTTTGACATTACAAAGCCTTGGACCTTGCAGACTGGAAAGTTCCGAGATGGTTATGTTTAATGGCTGGCTCACCATGAAAGGTGCTAGAGGAGCACTAGTCCGCTCATTTCCAATTCCCTTTTTTTTTTTGGAGTAAATTTTATTTTATTTTATTTATTTTACATCATTCTTCCTTTATGCATTTTTTTCATCTTGGTTGTAATCCCCATGGACTTCCCACCACCAGTTCACCACTGTGCCATCACCATAATCCCATGCATTTAGGACTGAATGAGGAAATTAGTTCAGGTGTGTTTTAGACAAATACAGAGGTGACCTCTAGTGGAAGAAATGTAGAATTTGTATATTCTAAATTCTGGGTTGATAAATTCAGCAAATGTGGAACCTCCGCAAGAATTAAAACTTTTTTGGAATCTTCAATATACAGTCTAAAACTCTCTAATTAAATCACTTCTATAATATTTTTAATAACCCTATGAGGTAGGTAGGAATGTTATCTACATTTTAAAGATGTAGATACTGAAGTAGAGAGAAGTTAAGCAACTTGCCAAGACACATGAGGAGAAAATGGTAGAGCTGGTGATCAAACCCAAAGAGTGTTTTCCTAGATTGGGCACACATAAACAAAATTATCTGTAGTATATGGCAAATGGTGTGTGCATATATGGGGGGGGGTGTGTATTAAACTGAATGGCAAAAGATGTCAAATTAAGTCACATAAAGAAAGCTGAAAGTATAAAACAGATTAGCAGCATAAAATCAGAGCCATAACTTATGAATATAAATGCAGATTATTTAAACTCCTACTTAAACTGAGGAGTCAATGAAATCTTTTGAAATAAAATCCAATTTTATGATGCTCCCATGAAAGCAAAGTGACCCAAGAAAGAAAGGATTAGATGAATGGTCTCACACACATTTAAATACAAAGAAACGCAAGTCTGCCACAATGAAAATCAGCAAGAAGAAAGTTTAATATAAAAAACATTAAATGAAGCAAAAGATATTGAAAGGTACATTCATTAATAAAAGTTTAAGTCATGATACCTGTAGATTTCTCTGTGGCACTCTAACTTTCAAAATATACAAATATTGATACCAGCAAGTCCCTTAACAATAGTCTATTCATTCACCCACTTTTTCTCTGGCCTTACTCCCACAGACCCCAACCCAACCCCTGCCCAGTACTTTGATTCTTTAAGGATACATGTATAGCACTAGCTGCAGTTAGCACAGTCTCTCTGGGACTCAGCTGCCCAAAACTTGCCCTCTCAGCAGTCTGGCATCAGCCTGGATGGCCTTGTTTCATTACTAAAGATCAGCCACCCATTTCAAGGCTATAGTTAATTCTTTTAACCCAGAATTGACTCACCTTATAAATAACACATTTAGATAGTCTACTTTGTTCTCTGTGTGTGGGTTTTTAGATTATTAAAATATGTGTTATAAGCAGGTCCCCTTATCAAGTAAAAGAAAAATGCCTATGGAAACATTCAGAAAATGGAAACCAGTTCCCCAAGTCTCCATCCAACAGGGTCTCACCAGCCAGACTGAAAGAAAGAAGAAGAAAGACAAGGGATGGCAACCATCACTGGCAGCACCCTGCCCCTCAGACTCACTCAGGATGCCTCTGCCCCAGGGCATCCAGAACCTCAGTCTCCTAAAGAGCCCCCAGTTTATTTCTTCTGCCAGGAACCAGGACACTCTCATTGCAAGTACCTAAAGAGAGTACCCCCAGGGCATTGTCCTCTGTGCCTTCATGGGTCTATGGAAGAGACAGCCTCACTCTCCAGAGAGAGAGAGAGGGGGTCAACCCAAACTACATGCCAGACAAGCTGGCCACCAGCATCCCCTGACCATGAAAAACCCAAGAGAAGACCTTCTTTTCTAAAAGACCCCAGTGGTGAGACGGGTTTTACTAGCTTTGTGGACATATGTTGGGTGGCTTTAGAAGTGGCAGGCAAAGAGATCACCTTTTTGGTGGCTACAAGGGCTACCTGGTCTGCTGGCCTACAGTCAGCTGTCTTTACTGATAAGATATAAGTATAAGTAAGATATGAATGTTTTGCTCTGAACTACCCTCTCTGTGGTGTCCTTGCAAGGTTTTTACTTCAAATACTACTAAAATAATGATGTATAGAGTAACAGAACACAAGATAATGTTTGTAATTTCCCTGCTTTCACAATAATTCCTAAGAATGTAAGAAAAATATGTAATGTATTCAATAGCATTACATCAAAGATAACTTGCTGAACTTGATAAATTTTGCTATGTTTATATAAGTTGTGAACATTAGTGGAAGATGGGGAAAGCTATACTATTCTTGGTAATTTTTTGTAAGGTCTAAACTGATTTCAAAGCAAATAAAATGAAATTAAACTCTAGGTTTAAAAAAAGAAAGTAGAAAGCAAAATTTCTTGATATTACCACTATAAATATAATATATCCTTGTCCAGAATCAAAGGGAGAATCTGTCCTTCTTCTTCCTAGGCTAGAGTCTCCTGAAATAGTAAAATTATGTTGTTAAAAATGGTAATAGTAAGGTTTTATTAATGTAGTCAGTAAGCTGCATAGCATATAGGAGATTTCATTTCATTTGGGTCATTCTTATTTGAACTGATTTTAGACTTACTTGTTCCTTCATTCATTAATGAGTTAAATAAATATTTGACATGCATTTATGAGGAGCAGGATTTTAACATTCTCCTTTGGGAAACGATGCTCTTCACCTATTTTCTATATGATTGTCAATTGGTCCCAGGTTCTATGCAACCTTAACTATTCAATGTGAGATTCCAGACTTTTTGAAAGCTTACAAAAATATTCAAATTCTAAAAACAAAATACATGGATTCTAAAACTAAAATAGATATATTGACTCCATAAAGTAGATATATAAGAAGCAGGTAAGTCATAGACCAAAATGAATCACTCTTAACTGTATATCAACCATGTTGTTTTGCCTAACTTCAACTCTCTTGACTAATTGTTTTCACATGTGGAATATGGGCACATTTTTCTTTGTTTTAATTAACAGAAGAAAAATGAAACATCATTGAGGTTGAAACCTCATTACCACCATCTAGGAACCTCAGGTAACATCAGTGCTTTCTCTACTGGTTGTTCTTAATACCCTAACATACTCGTTCCTTGCTTAGGCACACATTACTACCTTGTCTCACTTTCTAATTGCTGCTGCAGCATCTGTGACCTAACCAGGGCTGCAAATGACGATGTATTTATGTATTTTGAATTTGACCCTAGCCGCAGGCTCCCTGGTGCCTTTTGCAGACACTCCCCCATCACTTTTTTTTTTTTTCTTTTTCACCCCTCCTGCATCTCCGGAAACTTCCTGACTTTCTATCTAGATCTGCATAGGCAGGCAATAGGTAAGTGAACCTAGAGAGCTCATGCTCCTGCAGAGGGTCAGAGGGTCAACCTCCTCTACCAGACTTCAGCAACTGGTATTGGGAGGAAAAATGTAAGCAGTTTTGCTACTTTAAAGTGTGACTTAAGGAAAGATTACAGAAAAGAGAATCTCAGGTGACGAAGTTGCTGTGTGAAGACTGCTCTCTAGTGGACCTGATGCAAGAAACAAAATTAAATGGGAGAGGCCCCTGAACCCTGGAGTAAAGGGAGTGAGCCATCTGATTAGATAGAGGAAGGTAGTCTACATTTCTTCTGCTTCAAGAACTAAGCCAAGTTTCCTTCTTTCTTAAAACTAAATAAAACCAGCCCTCCCTGGTGGCGCAGCGGGTTAAAGCACTGCACTGAGAAGCTAAAGCCACTTCCGCATGAGTTCGACCCCCGCCTGCCCCCGGAGGTGACCTCAGCAGTGTACTTCGTCGATCTGCTTGTTCTGCTGCCCACTCTGTCTCTGGTGAAGCCTCTCACCGCCCCTGAGCCTCTGGCCTGTACCCCAGTTCTGTATGTACAAATAAATAAATCTTTAAAAAAAAAAACCTAAATAAAACCAAGTGAAATATAACTCACATTCCATACAAGTCACCTATTTTAAGTCTATGATTTCATTTTTTATTACATTCAGAGAGCTGTGCCACCATCATCACAATCAATTTTAAAACATTACCATATACTCCTAATGAAAACTAGTGTCCCTTTAGCAATTACCCCTCCCTTTCTCCCAACCCACCCCCAGCTCTAGGCAACCACTAATCTACATTCTATCTTTATAGGCTTACTTATTATGGCCATTTAAAATAAATTAAATCAGACATTATATTCTCTTTAGTGAGTTGATTTATTTCCTCAGCATTTGCTTGTTTTCATTCATGTTATTGCATGTATCACTACTTCATTCTTTTTGAAAGCTGAATAGTATTATATCCTGTGTAGCTTTTGTTTATCTATTCATAAGTTGATGGGCATTTAGGTTGTTTCTCTAGGATTATTATGAGTAGTGCTGCAGTGAACATTCATGTACAAGTTTTTGTGTAGAATTATGTTTTATTTCTCTTGGGTCTATACCTAGGAGTGGAATTTATGAGTCATATGGTAACTATATATTTACACTCTCTATTTACTCTCACTGGAGAAGTTTTATTACCTTTTATCCTCTTTTACCTGCTTATTGCAGCCAGGGAATCTTTCTTACATAGATATTCAGAGCATGTCATTTCCCAACTACCCCCACCATGCACACACACACACAAACACACATGGACACATACACTCCCCTTATGAAAACTTTTAGTGGTTTGTCAACAGTATCAACACAATTCAATGAAGATATCATATGGTCCTGTGCAGCTGGATATCCACATGCAAAGGAATAAAATTGGACCACTATTTTATACAACAATAATAATAAATAATTCAAAATAGATCATAGACCTATATGTAACAAGTAAATTATAAAAATTTTAGAAAAAAATCATTAAAACTTAGGTTAGGTCAAAAACTCATAATGATGAAAACAATGCACAAGAGAAAAACATCAAATTTCATAAAAATTAAAAACTTTTGCTTCAGCCTCTTCTCAGCCATTTGGCTAAGATCAAGTGTAAAAACTTTGCTTCTAGAGAAGCAATCAAGAAAATGACATAAACAAATGATAGAATGGAAGAAAATGTTTACAAACCATAGATTCATACAAGACTTGTATACTGAACATAAAAGGAATATTTATTTACTAATAAAAAACAACCTAGGTGTGGCAGACCTCTCCTGACCGCACACCCTACTCCCCTCACCCCCACTCCTCTCAGCAGTGTATTTCACTAGATCTGCTTGTTCTATTCCCTACTCTGTCTTAAGTGAATCCTCTCACCACTCCCCACCCTCCACACACATCTCTGGCCTGTACTCCAGTTCTTGTGTTCATAAATAAATAAATCTTAAAGAAATAAAATAAAAAACAACCTAATTTCAAATAAGCAAAGGAACTGAGTAGACTTGTCTCTAAAGAAGCTATACCAATGGACAGTAAGTCAAAAAAGATGTTTAGTATTAGTCCTTAGAGAAATGCAAATTAAAACATCAATTAAATATTAACACGCATCCACAAAGATGATTATAATAAAAAAAGACAGGTAATAATAAGTATTGACAAGGATTTGGAAAAAATTAGCATCCTCTTATTCCCATTGCTGATGGAAATATAAAATGGTGCAGTCTGGAAAACAGTCTGATAGATCTGTAGAGGATAAATATGTGATCCAGGATTTCACCTACTTATTTATACACCCAAGAGAAATAAATACCTACCTTTACCTAAAAAACTTGTACAAGGAAATTCATAACCATACTATTCATAATAATAAAAAAACAAAAACAATACAAGTGTATATAAACTAATAAATGGATTAACATAATATGGGGGATGGGGAAAAATCCATGAATGGAACATTGTTTAGTCATCAACAAGAGTAAAATATTTATATGTGATACAAAATGAGTGATTCTTGAAAACATTATGCAAAATTAAAAGTCATTCACACAAGACCATGTGTTATAAGGCAGAATTAATATAAAATGTCTAGAAAAGACATATTTGTACAGAGAGAAAAAATATGAATGGTGATCTAAAGATGATAGTAAGAGGTGGAGTGGGCCACTATGCTGATAACACTAAGACTTAACCCCAAGGCTACCAAGGAGGTCCTAATTAATGGACTGTTGGAGTGAGTTTAATTGCACATATACAAGATGGTATCCACAATGATGAAGAGAAGCAAATCAAATGGATAAAAGTTAAAAATGAAAAATTATAATGACAAAGATGGAATTCCAGGGTGAGGGAGGAGGAGGAATCAAAAAGAGTTTATTTTTTACAGAGGCTCTGAAAGGCTGAATTGCTGTACACATCATCAAAATATGAAATAAGAGAAGAAACCAGTTGGTGATCAAATAA
>NW_004567116.1:36036202-36066924 GCF_000260355.1 Condylura cristata | reverse complement strand
TATTTTGAGTAAAACTACTATGAACACTTATGTACAAATCTTTGTGTGGACACTTGCTTTCATTTCTCTTGGGTACGTTCCTGAAAGTGGATTTTCTGGGTCATATGCTAAGCTTAGATTAACTTTTTAAGATTCCTTGCATTATTGTTAAGTAAAGTTTTTTTTTTCTTTTCAAGCAAGAAAATGTTCTGTCTTTTGGTTCAGAGAGATTACAGAAAAGATTAAAAAGTGCCTTGTGAGCAAACAAACAAAAATCTTTTTACCTAAACCTCCTGGCCCCAGAATAAAATTCTCCTCTGACTTCCAATGACATAGTCTCTGACAAAATAGCCAAAAAAGGAATTCAAGATCAGATTTTCCCTTTACCATCACTTCTAAACCTCTAGGTGTCAATCAGATGGTCTTACAGTTGGGGGAGCTTAAAAGTGTACTAGCTAGTGGTAGTCCAGTGAGAGTTTGGTGGATTCAGAATTTCAGGGCATAAACAAGCTTCAACAAGCTGGGTAAGCCATGGGCAACTGGAAGCAGTCAAACCTAAAACCTCTGTAACTGGAAGTGACCCAACCCATTTGTGTGGCCAAATTCTGAAGACTTGAGGTATTCATTTGAATAGACTACTGTCTGAACTACTGATTTGGGGATTCCATGAAGTTCCTCTTGTCTGAGAAATGTTCAGGGCAATCTCTTGATATTTTACTCAGTTCTCTCCAGGTTGCCCAATCCTTTGTCCTGACACTTATCTGATACCGTCCTCCCTCCCTCAAGATCCCCTCCCCAAGCCCTCCTTCCCAATCAAAGGACCCTTATCTTAGCAATTTCCTTAGGAGGTAAGTTTCACTGTCCTTTTCTTCTCAGAGCTGCATGCCAGGGACCCTATAGTTACAGTCCTGAGGCTTCATAAGCTTTGCATTTATGGTGCCTCAGTTATACAGGCTAAAAACAAAAATACACATATCTGTAATTTTTAATTGATAAATTTTAATGATCTTTTTCCAAAATGTGCTATAATGATGCCTGGCTATTTCATGTGTATAACAGTTATTTTTATCCATTCGCATACGATTAGATATCTTTATTTTGACAGATTAATAAATTAATGTCATATAGCGTATAGGTGTATGATCAGTGCAATGAAACATTGACCCCCCAGAAGGCCTGCGGATGCACCAGCGACCACACCCCCGGAGAGCGAGACCCGAGCCCGCCAGGACCCATCGGCCCTATCGGCGGCCTCCCCTCGGCCCTCGCCCCGCCTTCTTCCCCTGAGTCTTCGGGCTGTGGTGGAGGCGGCGGCAGCTGCAAATCCTCGGCTCTGGTCCAGGTCAGTGAGCAAATCCATTTTCTAGTCAGCCGCCGCTGCCCCCACTAGTTCCGAGAGCTCAACGCGCCCTACAAGTCGGGCTGCGGGGTTCGCGGATGGAGGAAAAGGGAGACCGCTGCAGTTTGGACGCGTTTTTGGGGAGGGGGCACAAAGAAGCAGAGCTAGGGGTGGACGGCATGCAGGTCAGTGGTAGCCACAGCCTGTTTCTGGAAGCTGACGGCTGTCGGGGAGGCAGCTCTAGACGAACTGGGAGCGCGACGCCACCTCCGGCTCCGCGTGGGCTCGCGACCCCTCCCCCACCGCCAGCCCTCCTCCTCCGGGAAGTGCACCGGGCTTCTTCCCGCCGGGAGCCTGACCCCTCCCCGAGGGCTGGGAGGCGAACCGGGCCTGCGGGGCTTGGCCGCGTCGGCGGCCGAGCCCTGCCTCCTTTGGCGGGGAGCGGAGCCCTCGGCTCAGTGAAAGGACCCACAGTGAGATTCTTCGATCCTCGCCGCCTCCAGGCTTGTCCCGGAGCGCCTGGCGCGCGCACTTAGGGGGCATTTGGGGTTCCTGCGCGCGCCGCGCCCTATACTGTGCGATCAACCGTCCCAAGGTGGGGCTATTTGGCACCACAGGCAGAAGGGACAGGACGGAGGAAAGATGCGGCCACTTCCCTGTCCCCTGTTGGAGCGCTCCATGCAGCATGCAGACGACTTTAACTTTTCATCCTCGTTGCAAATGACCTTAATGAGGGTAGGGACATTTCATGAATCCATTTAATCTCGCAGTCAGGATGGAAATGTGTGGTTAAGAGAGTGGCGCCTCCAGCCTTCCTGTGTTCACGTTCACTTACCTGGCTGTGTGCCCCCCACCCCACGTCCCTACGCACACCTGTTACTTTTGTGAGCGTCCGTTTCTTCCATATATGAGGACTATATCCTGGGGTTGGTGAAGGAGAAGTTGAAGCACATAAGAAACTTCCTGATAGGTAGTCGACACTCGAGTTATTGTTGACAAATTCAATGCCTGTTTTTTTAAAAATGCGCAATTTTTGATAAAGGAGACTACTTTATGACATCTAAGAAGTTAAAATCCAACAATTTTTAAAAATAGGAATTAGAAATCGAAAAGCACAAACTTGGGAAAATATAAAAATTTCATAATTCGTAGAAAATTGAGTCAAAGAAGAAAACCTGTACAAGACAGTATTTTAAGAATTTACAAAGTCTTTAAAATACTAAGGTTTTGAAATGTATTCTGGGAAGTGAAGTTTAAATAATATATTTGAAGTTGATTATATACCAATTCCAATGATTATCAAATACCACCTATTAGCTGGTTTACTAATGTTATATATTAAGCACAAGATATCCAATTCACTTAGGACTACAGAGCATACCTGTTTAGATTTTTACTTTATTTTCATAAGAGCTTCCTACTGAGAGGCAGCCCTGCCCATCTTGTTTCTGACTTTTATTCTGAGCCCCTAGCCTAATCCTCTCATAGTCCCTGCCCAGCCTTTGACTTTTGTTCTGAGAGTAATGTTGATATGGAATTGTGAGCTTCCATATTAATAGATGCTTTAGATCTAAGTAAGTCCTTTCTTTGGGTCCCCCACCCCCATCACATCCCTTTCTAAGCTATTTGAAGCCCCAAACTGCATCCAGGAGGCAGAAGCCCCAAACAGCCTTCTGCAACAGGAAATTTTTATACATGGCAGAACTTCTGAAACCTTTTTTTGTTCATACAGATCACTTGAAGATCATATAAAGTGCAGCAACTGTATTGGTCTGTAGAAGCCCAGACACTCTTCTTGAAGCATTCCACTGGATGTTGGTGCTGCTTAATAGCAGGCCCCTTGACCCTTTTCCAGAACACAAGATTTAACTGGCTCCCCCACAATGCCTTGAATTTGATTCTTTCATTTGCTAATTTGATCCTTGGGGTCTGGGGCTGCTGTTTCTGGGATCAGCACTGCTGGGGCCAGACTGTCCCTTAAGCTTCCACACTGCTCCAGAGACACTAGTGCCCTTGGCACTAACTTGGCCTGCCTGATTTCCTTGGACTGCACTCAGTTGTTCAGCATAGCCTGCTGATGTGTGGGCAACACGCTAATTGGCATGCACACCCTCCTTCCTAAGGTCTTCCCTTTCCCATTCTCAACTTTCTACCCTTTCTATTTAGAAATTTTCTGTCCTGAATATCCTAAATTAGCACATTAGATAGAAAAGAGATAAATAAAATGGGCTGCAGAATGTAGTTTTAATTTTTTAGTGACCTTATTAAAAAGTAAGAAGCAGGTAACATTGATTTAAATATATTTTATTTACCTCAGTGCATCCAAAGTAGCTGGAATGTCTCTGATATTTTTTAAAGCTGTAAATGAGAGTTTAGAGTATTATTTTCTTCACTAAATCTTTGAATTATGGTGTGTATTTTGCATTAAATCATCGCATTTCTGGATATTGTGTTCCAATTACTCAGTACCATGTCCGCTGTATTTGACAGCAGTTTTTTTTTTTAAGATTTATTTATTTATGCATACAGAACTGGGGTACAGACCAGAAGTGCAGGGGCAGTGTGAGGATTCATCAGAGACAGTGGGAAGCAGAACAGGCAGATCAACAAAGTGGGCAAGACAGGAGAGGTCTGCTGTGCCATGCTGATCACCTCAGTGGCAGGGATTGAACTGGCACTGAGGTGTCTGAGACTAGTTTACAGTGCTGTGCTTTAATCCGCCGCACCACCAGGGAGGGTGGATCAAGTCAAGTCTTCCATTTTTCTCATTGCTTTTCTTCTGTTTTCTTCAACTCTAAAGTTATAATTTATAGCTTGTTAATAAGTTTAAGCTTATAAATCTGAATTTTGACATGTATATCATTTTGAAAAGGGCATTTCCATCACCCTCAGAATTTCATCCTGCCACTTTGCAGTATCTTCCTTCTCATGATCCAGAGCCTAGATGTCTGTTAATATGCTTTCAAATAGTATAGTTTTGTCTTTTCTAGAATTTAGTAGAAATTGAATCATATAGTAATTTTCTTTGCTGTCTGGCTTTCACTTTGCATAATGCCTAGGAGGTTTATTTTCTTGTATGATTAATAGTTCCATTTTGTAGTATGGTAATAGGTCATTGTATGAATATACCACAATTTGTACATTTACCAGTTAGTGCTTTTATAACTCATTTCCAGATTTTTGGCTATTATTGCTTTGTATTTAGGAAGCAAAAACTTAACACCAGAAATTTGTGTATTCCAAGTACACTTTTGCCTAAAGTAAAAGTGTGTGATTATGTGTATATTGGGAGAAATGGAGTGGACCTTCAGTTACAATAGTACAGTATCACCATTTTTTATGATGTGTTACTTTTTAGAGTAGTTTTAGGTTCCCAGAAAACCGAGTGGGAGGTATCAAGATTACCCCAGTCCTTGTTTAGAATTTCCTGTTGTAGGGCCTCCTTGATGGTGCAAGGGGTTAAGTCTTAGCACCATGAAGCTATCTGCAGCCACTACAGTTCAACCCTTAGCCAGGGAGGTGACCCACATGGCCCAGCAGACCTGTCTCGCCCACTGCTTCCTCAGCAATGTATTTCAGTCAGCCTGCTTGTCTGTTCCCACTCTGTCTCTGGTGAATCTGCTAACCTCCTACACCTCTGGCCTACACTACAGCTCTTATATGCATAAATAAATAAATCTTTAAAAAAGACAAAAAAAAGAATTTCCTATTATAACCACTCTCTACCAGCATTGTATGTTTGTTAAAAGTGATGTATCTGTGTAATTAATGTTTCAGTCTTCGTGTACTGTTTATGGTTTTGGACAAGTGTATAAAGACAATATCCATCATTATAGTCTAAACCAGAGTATTTCATTACCCTAAAAATCTTCTGTGTTTTCTACCTGTTATCCAACCCAATCCCTGTCAACCACTGATCATTTTATTATCTCTGTGCTAATAATGCAATTCAGGTCCCTCCGTGAGATTTTTCATGACTTTATAGCTCATTTTTAGCACAGAATAGATACAGCACAGTTTAATACTTTCTCCTGTGAAGAACAGGTTGGTGACTTAAATGTTTTGACAGTTATGGCTAAAGCTGTTAAACCTATGTTAAGGTTTTGTATAGACGTAAATTTTCATCTCCTTTGGGGAGTATGACTGCTGGAGGTGAAAGTTTGTTCGTTTTGGAAGAAAGAAATCACCAAACTGCCACAGAAAATGTATGATTTTGCATTTCCAGCAGCAGTAAGTAAGTGCTACTCATTTTCCACCAGACTACTTGTACCAGTACACCATCCAGCTCCTTCCTCGTTCCCTCTGCTAACCATTAAATTCTTTCACTAAAGCCAAATTTATCCCTGCTATCTTTTGTCTGTATATTTTTTTATCATTTATATTCCACTGGTAAATGAAACTAGCCCTTATCTTTCTTTTTTTTTACTTATTTCACCTAACATAATCAATTCAAGATCCATCTGTTTTGTCCCCGAAGCCACTGTTTCATTTTTCACAGCTGTGTAGTATTCCGTTGAGTATATATTCCACAATTTCTTTATACATTGCTCTGATAGGGCTAGAAATTGATGTCTGCTATAAAGAAGAATAAGTAGGCTTTGTTACCCCAGTTGTCTGCCCCTTTATGTAGGCCAGTCAGCCTCCCATTTTCCTCCCTGTTTTTCCACTCTGACCTTTTTTTTGTTTACCCATCTGCCCAAGGTTCTGTAAATAGAAAACACCTTAGAAGTCAGGGCTGGACAAAAAGGAATCAGGAAGGGACTACGATGACATCAGCAGTACTGGTAGACATCCAGGAGGAGGTGACCTGCCCCATCTGCCTGGAGCTCCTGTCAGAACCCCTGAGCATAGACTGTGGCCACAGCTTCTGCCAAGCCTGCATCACAGCCAATAACAAGGAATCGGTAATCACCCAAGAAGGGGTGAGCAGCTGCCCGGTATGCAAAATTACCTACCAGCTTGGGAACCTCCGCCCTAATCGGCACCTGGCCAACATAGCAGAGAGACTCAGAGAGGTGGTGCTGGGCTCCGGGAGGCAGCTGATGGCGATTCTCTGTGAGCTCCATGGTGAGAAACTCCAGCTGTTCTGCAAGGAGGACGGGAAGGTCATTTGCTGGCTCTGCGAGCGGTCTCAAGAGCACCGTGGTCACCAGACATTCCTCATGGAGGAGGTTGCCCAGGAGTACCAGGTGGGAAAGCAAGATGGAGGGAGGAACCAGTGTCTTTGGCAGGAGATTTTAACTGTATGCAGCTCAAATCTGACTTCTTTGTAGTCTTCCCATTCAACTGGAGGATGAATCTAGAAAATGTACCCTTCCCTCCCCCCAACTTGCCTAAGAGTAGTTTTATCTTTCTTTCTGTTTGGAGTTTGGAAGATAGGTTGGTAATGAGAATAAATGATGTAGTGTTGCATGGTTCCCTGGGAGGAGAGAGAATCCGCCTGTTTCCTTCCCCTTTATATAAAATCTACTTGGCCTTTCGGGTTTTGCATCCCAGATCAGGTAGGGCTCCTTTCGAAGTCAGCTTCCTCTCGATCTCATTCATTCCATGTCCACGTACTAAGGTGATTTAAGCTTGACCTTGTTTGACCTGATGTCTGTCATCTAGGAAAAGTTTCGGGAATCTCTGAGGAAGCTGAGGCAAGAGCAGCAGGAATTGGAGAAACTTAACACTGTTATTAGAAAGAAGAGAGTATCTTGGAAGGTAAGAGATTCTTCCTGAATGTCGAGGCATAGGAACGAGGGCACAGCATAGGAGACCAGGGCGAAGAAGACCCAATCTGTTTGCTCTCTGTTCTGGCTGGAAGAGCTTCCTTTGTTGGATCTCTGCAACCTGTTCACACAAGGGTCTGTTCTAATTGCAGGAGGAGTAGGGAAATGAGAAAATGTATCCAAAGGAAACCCAGGTTTTTGAATGCAGATAAATAGGAGAGGACCCCTAAGTAGAGATTGGTGGCCCCAAATTCCTGCTTCTGGACTCTGTTCTGTCATTTCAAGTCCTGAAACTTACAATGATAGGTTAACCATAAGCCAGTTGCTCAAACTTGGAAAGGGAGCTAAAGCAAGGCATGAGGGGCCAGTGAAGCTTCCTGAAAGTTAAGTCTTCCCAGCAATCACAGTCTTTACGTAGGGGACCTAGATAAGACCTCCTGAGGCTAATGAACTGGGAAAAGCTAGCCAACAGAAGAAAATAACTCTCCACTGACCCCTCCTCTTCCTGCAAGACCTAGCCAAGAAAGTAGAGCAGCATCCCCCACTCCTTAAGACTAGAGACCCCTCTCCCCACCTCCAGCCCAATAGACTAGCAGCCTCTTTGTCTTCCATGTTCCTGAAGAATCAGGTGGAACCAGAGAGACACAGAATCCAGAAAGAATTTCGTAAGTTGAGAAGCATCCTGGACAAAGAGGAACAGCGGCAACTGAAAAAACTAGAAGAAGAAGAGAGGAAAGGGTTGAGTATTATAGAAAGGGCCGAGGATGAGCTGGTCCGGCAGAGCCTGTCACTAGGAGAACTGGTCTCAGATCTGGAGCAACGGTGTCAGGGGTCGACAATGGAACTGCTGCAGGTAGGACTCAGGAAGGTGCACCTGACTTGAGGGTCAAGGTAGAAGAGACTGACTTTCCTTCCCTCTGACAAAGGACTGACATTGTGGTGGAAGTAAGAAAATACACACCTTTTTGTCTGTCTGTCTAATCTAGCTCTCTCCTCTGACCCTTTATTAAACTGTGCAAAGGTCTTAGGTAAAGCATAGGATGACTATAAATACAATTGCTAAGGGAGTGTCTCATTTTTACTATTTATAAAGGATGGTTCAAAAGCTTATTTGATACTTTGAAGATCTCAGGTATCCAGTGATGTTCTATAGCAGCATTTATCAATCTTGCACAATTGATATTTTGGGCAGAATAAGTCTTGGCTGTGAGGACTGGCTGCCCTGTGCATTGTGGGATGTTTAGCAGCATCCCTGGCCACTACCCATGAGGTGTCAGTAGCATACTCCTCTACCCTACCCTCTTAACTAAAACAAAAACCTCTCCAGACCTTGCTGAATGTCGTGGGGGAAACATGTCCCCTTTCTTCTTTGCCCCCCAGCACTGGTCGTTAGGTACCCACTTGATAGGATGCTGTGTTGGAATTTTAAAGATTTATTTATTCATGCATATAAGAACTGGATTACAGGCCAGAAGTTCAGTGGGTGAGAGGATTCACCAGAGAGAGCATGGGGAACAGAACAGGCAGATTGACTGAAATACACTGCTAAGGGGAGTAGCAGGTGAGACAAGAGATGTCTGCTGAGCTGTGGGGGCTCCTCCTTGGCCAGGGAATCGAACTCGTGCTATAATGGCTACAGATAGCTTCATAGAGCTATGCTTTAACCCCTTGGCATCATCAGGGAGGCCGCTGTGTTAGAATTTTTAAAATTACTTTCCAGCTAGATTAATTGCGTACCCAATTAAAGTACTTAGAAATTCTTTATCCCTTTGCTTTTGCTCTCTTCCCTAGGGCTGAATCATTGTATATGTTGAAACAAATCTGAACAGGGCTTTTGAGGCAACCAGAAGTCTGAGCTCTAGTCTATATAGGTTCAGAAGGTGCAAAGAGTCAAATCTGGAGAGATTTGTTGAAGGATCTTGAAGTGAGGTTGAAATTTTTACCATTGTTTTCTTTGTAGAGTAAATGGCATGACTGAAATTAAGCATGGTGTACCTGGTGTATTCGGTCTGCTCCTTTTTCCTGTGCTTCCTTTTGCTCTCCCTTTCCTGGTTGAATTATTTCATAACTTATTCTGGGATTTTCAAGTATTACTTTCCTTATTGATTGTTTCTGGTTTTGCATCTTCCTATTTTTCTTCTTGCCCTTTGTCTTCATCTTTGATGTTGAGTTACCCTAAGGCTCTTTCTTCCCCACCTTTGTCCTAGCCTCTCCACATTCCTCAGACTGTAACTGTGGCTCTGTAAGACAAAGGCATCATGATTATATTCTTGGTTCAGACACCTTCTAAACTCTCCCACCCATTGGTACGACTATCTGGTAGGTAGAATTTGAGTGTGATCTCACATCAGTTTTTCTAGACCTTGCCACCACCGTCACATTCTTCCTTCGCTTTTCCATAGCTGTGTGGCATTGTTGCCCATTAAGATTTGACGGTTGGACACAAGCCTTCTGCTCACAGGTTCTAGAACGTAAGCCCTGAAAATCAGGCTCGCAGTAGAGCATGCAGGTGTAATGGGACACACTCCAACTTGGTCACTAAAGTCCCTCAGCGCAGCTAACGTTGATAACACTGGGCATTTCCTATAAGTTGGTAGCTCTTCACTTTCCAAATGCAAACCAGTTTGAGTTGCACTAAAAACAGGCCCAATATAGATAAGAACTATCCCTGTGTTATGTAGGTCAGACTGTCAGCTTTTTCTCTAGGGTTGAGATATATAAAGTAAAGGCTAGCAAAATCAAATAGGAGACAAGGAGGCAGGTGTTTTTTGTTTTTTGTGGGGTTTTTTTGTATTATTATAATAGTTTATTTTTACATCATTTTGTGCCTTTTCCATCTCAGTTGTAATCCCTGTGGACTTTCCATCACCAGTTCACCCATGTGCCATCACCATAGTCCTGGGCCCACCCTCCCACCCCCGCCATTTTTGATACCATTCCCCACTCTACCCCCATAAAATGGCTCTGGTATATAGTTGCTCATTATTATTTTTTCCCCTCCCTGGTCCATCACACTCCTGCCATGAGTGAAACCATGCAGTATTCTTCTTTTTCTTTCTGGCTTATTTCACTAAGCATGATCCCTTCTAGTTCCACCCATGTTGCTGCAAAAGGTATAAGTCTGTCTTTTGATTGCTGAGTAATATTCCACTGTTTATATATACCACATCTTTTTCAGAGTCCAGACTGCTAACCATTACACCATGGAATCCTCTTTATACCACATCTTTTTAATCTAGTCATCTACTTTTGGGTACTTGGGTTGATTCTGTTGTAAATAAAGCAGCAATAAATATGGGGGTGCAGGTGCCTTTTTGAATCAGTGTTTTTTTGTCTTTTGGGTAGATACCTCAGAGTGGGATTGCTGGGTCATATGGCAGTTTGAGAAGCCCAGGAGGCAGTTTTACTCATATGAAGCAAGCAGTGGCAATGATGACGAGGAACAGGGTTGGTTAAAATAAGTTAAGTGAAACGAACTGGCTTAGTTTAAGGGAGCTCATGAGAGTGAATATAAAGTAGTCTAAATTTGGTGACTCACTGATGTTCCTGTCATTGAGGATGGAAGATAACAGAAGAGACTTCATGATTGTAAAGGAAAGTAAGTCTTTTTAGACATCTTGAGTTTATCGTTCCTGCAGCTCATTTGCTGGACTGTATGAGAGATCTTTGTAGAAGTACAGCTTTGTGGATCATTAAGACATGTTTGCCTTGAGATCAAGCAAAGCAGGTGAAGTCAGCAAAGCTAAGATAGAGAGGTATAGAAAGTGATACTTGTGCACAGTGATCTAGGGCCTATGATAGAAGATCCGTGTATATTTGGCTCCTGGAAAGTATACATTTTAAGAACCAAACTTAAGATTTAATCATGTGAGATTCATAGGTGCAGCCCATATATATGTCCTTGCCCATACATACACACCCTATATAGTCGAAATAAAGGATGAATAAATGAAATTGAATGATACCCCTACTTCGCTCTGTGGGGTTTCTGAGGAATAGTGTACCCTGGGTTCTTGTCTCTACGTTGTGGCCTTAGTGTTAAGACCATCTTTATTTCCATCATGTCAAGGAATGAGAAACGGATGGAATGAGAAACATGGATGAAGCTGTCTGAGAGGACAAGGACTGTTACTCTTTGACTTAACCTGTCTTTTTCTTCCCTAGGATGTGAGTGATGTCACGAAAAGGTATGTGTAGGAGAACATGTGTTACCTTTGGGATTCTTTTCCCATAAACCTTTGTATCTACTTCTAGCTCCAGCTCCTATAGTTTATAAATGTCCTCAAAACATTTTATTTACCCACCTGTGTTTGTCAGAGAAATTCTCTTTGCTCATATCTTTTGTCAGAGGAAAATTTCTCTTCTGCTTTGTCTTTCCAGGTCTAAGAATCAGGTCTTGGAACATCTGCCTTCAGTTACCCTTTCTACTTGATTTAGGACAGTCCATATTTTACTCCTAATTCTCTCCAGGCTTCCACTTTTCTCAGTTCCAATAAAACCTTAGTCTTCTGGTCTCACAAAGGGTGGCTTACACCCTGGGACAATACAGTTCTCTGTCTCCTACTCTGAAGTCACAGCCATCAAGGTGACAGTAGAATTGCCCACAGACCTGGTACCTTCCAGGTCCTCACAGCCATGTGAATATGGAGCCTATTGTTCCTTCTGAAATTTTCTGTCTCACTTTGAGACATTGCCATTCTCCTTGTATAATATTTCAACTGCTGTTCTGTTGGCTGTTCTCCCTGGCACTGTAGGGAAATCTGACATCTATATTTATGGACTCTTTAGAAGAGAACTCTTCATCTGCTAGTCTCAAAGCCTCAGCAGCAGGTTCCTGATGTTCTGCCTGTCAGCAAGCCTCAGTAACCCTTCTTGGTAGACCTTATAAGTTGACACTGACTTTTAAGTATTTAGAATTTTTTGTAGATGTTGCCAAAGATTTCCAGTCATTATATAATTTAACACACTTTTTGGGGCATAGGGGAAGTCATTCTGTTTTATAACAACAAACCAAAAAATGAGGTTGTGAGCAGTAAAAATCCTACAAAGTTTATACAGATTATGAGAAGCTATTTTCAAGTCCAAGTCTTCTCATTCTGAGACCAGGGCTCTTGAGGAAATGATGCTAATTTGAATATTGAAGTTCACCAGAGGGCCTGGAAGATGAGCAAAGCAAAGGCATTGGAGGAACCCAAGGTCAGCAGTACGGGAGATTTATAGTATCCGTTCTCTTTAGGAGTGAGGGCTGGACCCTGAAGAAGCCAGAAACTCTGCCCACCAAGCTAAAGAGTGGATTTCGAGCCCCAGACCTGAAAAAGATGCTGCGAGTGTTTAGAGGTGAGACGATTCATGGGATAGAGTTTAGACATGAGATTATTGTCCTACTAAGGAATGGATAAAATAGCGTGTAGAGGTGGCATTTGATGTTCGGGAACAGGAATGTCATGTGCTAAAGAAGGTGAACTTCTATTTAAGGGGGAAATGCCAGCTTATCCCTAACAGAATGCCTGCCCTCAACCCTCAGTCAGGTATGGGAGGGATGGCAGAGCTGAGACAGTGGGTACTAGACAACATGATTGTTTCTTTCTATCATAGAGTTGACAGACGTTCAGAGCTACTGGGGTAAGTAGAAACCATGCCCATTTTGAGCTGATGTGTTCTGCTCTCATTCCACATGCTCTTCCCCACACGTTGCCACACACTGTCAGCTATGAGGTGTTTGCACCTCCCTGAGCTCCCCACCACATAGTTCCAGTTCCTTCCTCCTATTTCCTGTGTTTCCATCTACCCTTACCTGCTGATGTTGTTCTTTTGCCACAGTGGACGTAACTCTGAATCCACACACAGCTACTCTAAATCTTGTGCTGTCTAAAAACCGGAGGCAGGTGAGATACGTGGGTGGTGAGTTGTCGGGGTCTCCCCTTGAAGAGCATTATGAATGCAGCATCCTTGGCACTCAGCACTTCTCCTCGGGAAAGCGTTACTGGGAAGTTGACGTGGCCAAGAAGACAGACTGGATCTTAGGGGTGTGCAGTCACTCGGAGGGACCGTTCTCTTTCAGCCAGTTTGTGCACAACCGAAACACTTACTCCAGGTACCAACCTCAGAGTGGGTACTGGGTGATCGGGTTACATCATAAACATGAATACCGAGCCTATGAGGACTCCTCCACTTCCCTGCTCCTCTCCATGACAGTGCCCCCTCGCCGTGTGGGGGTGTTTTTAGACTATGAGGCTGGCACTGTCTCCTTTTATAATGTCACTAATAATGGTTTCCCTATCTACACCTTCTCTAAATATTACTTTCCTACCTCCCTTTGTCCATATTTTAATCCTTGCAACTGTGTAGTCCCCATGACCCTGCGTCGCCCAAGCTCTTGAACATTCTGTTGTCTACACTCATGTCTGAGTGGCACCCTTGAACCCGAGGCTCACCTGAAATCAGGGTCTCTCCTTTCTGATCTACTTTTCTGCATCCTCACCCCTTTCCCTTTGAACATTTTCTCAGTGGACGTATGTGTATGCAGCAATGATAGTAAACAACCTTGGCTGACTAGTTACACATCCAGAGATGAGTGAGAGGTGACTTTGGACATTTCACCATTAAGTATTAGGGTACTTGATGGAAGATATTTTTGTTGTTAATTCATGAGATGAAATTTCGGATGTGTTTTTATCTTCACTTCAGTTTTGATACTGAACTGAAAGTTGAATTTCAACAGTTATTCCTGTATCTATTGAGATAATCTAAGTTATTTTAATTCTATTATTGGAGTACATTGATTTATTTCAGTTGTTAAATTAACATGAATTTCGGATGTAAGCCACTTTTAATTTTCATGTGTAACATTGGATATGTATTTGCAAGTAAGTTGTTGATGTTTTGTTTTCATCTGTGCTTATGCAAGATGTATGTAACTTGATATTCTTGTAACATCTTTGTTAGGTTTTATGAAATGCAATGAGTAAAGAAATTGCTGTATTTTGTAAGTATATGTAGCATTGAATGCTAAATATCATTATAAGGGTAAGGTGACTTAAAATTCAAATTTAAAAGATTGTAATTTAAGTCTTGATTACAACTTATGTAGATTTAAAAATCCAAGGGGAGTAATTGAAAAATTAAACAAAATTCTAAATCAGAACAAAATGGGAGAGAGAGGAAACAGATGGTCAACCCAATGCAGAGGTTTTGTTCCCAGTATAGGAGGAAAACATGATGTAAAGAGAAAATAAGGTTGATGTAAAGCACTTTCAGAAAGAGAATGATTACTTCACACCCCTACTCTTTATGTTCAAATAGCTGGTGAATTAGCTGTTACGTCTTTGGGAGAGAGGCAGTACATGCTGTTTAAACCAGCTGTGAAAGAGCCGATGCCATGGATGTGAAGGTGGAGGTAAATGTCAGGGAGTTGGTTAGAGCTGTTTGCCCATCCTGGTTGCCGGGCCCACTGTTGCCTGCTGAGCACTGCGCATGCCACTGGCCTGACATGAAATGTGACTACATATAAGACACATACCAGAATTTGAAGGCTCACTTCCAGGATAAAATGTAAAATATATTATTAATAACTTGTGTATTACTGTGTATTACAGAGATAATATTTTGTATATATTTAGAATAAAATGTTATTTCACCTGTTTCATTTTACTTTTTTTTTAAAGATTTATTAATTTATGCATATAGAACTGGGGTATAGGCCAGAGGTGGAGGGTGAGAGGATTCGTCAGAGACAGAGTAGGGATCAGAACAGGCAGAGTGATGAAGTACACTGCTGAGGGGAGCAGTGGGAGGGTCAGAAGTCTGCCACACCATGTGAGTCATCTCCCTGGCCAGTGATGGAAATGGTGCTGAAACAGCTGTAGCTACCTTTGCAGTGCTGGGTTTTAACCTGTTGCACCACCAGGGAGGGTCCTCATTTTACTTCTTTGATGTAAATACTAACAATTTTAAATTAGGTATATGACTTATATTCTATTACACAGTTCCTCCCATAATTCAGCTTCTATCCCTCAGGGAGCCCTAGAGTTACCACTAACTCCATGATTCTGAGATTAGAAACTTAGAAAGCCAGGATATAAATATAACTTCACTGTAGTCCTCTGATGAAGAGCAAATATTTATACATTGTTGTTACATATTAATTATAAGCAGTAATATTTCTGTTGAAAATGGGTTTAACCTCATTAAAGAGCCTGTAGAAAGAATAGATTAGGTGGGAAAGGCTTTTTATCACCATCTCGAGAAGCAAGAGAGAAGAGGATCAAGAGCAAGGGGGGCAGATAGAAAATGATTTAGAGACTCAGCCCATCTGGAAAGAGCACTAGCTGGTGAAGAGAGTTCTGTCCCTGGAGCCCTATGGTGCTTCCCCCAGTGGGTTCTCACAAAAAGGGACATATATCCCTGGTTTTGACCTGCAACAGCTGCATTTCATTATTGACCTTATACCTATCCTTGGGATGCAGTAAATGCTGGTGGGACCTCTGTGGGTGGGCTTATTCCAGGGTCAAGGTAAGGACTGGGCTGAGGGGACAGGACTGGAGACTATTGCTATTTATGGCTAAAGCTTGATAAAGATAAGAGGTACACATCTGACTGGTTACAACAGAAGTGGGGAGTGTGGAAAGGAAGCTAAGAGTGTATGAGCTAGATGGAAATGACTGCCAGGTGATAGAGAACTATGCCATTATGTGCAAGATCCCTAAAAATGAAACCAGAGATGAGAAAACAAAACTTACTCTGAGTATAGAAGAGCCCTCTTGGCAAAATAGGAAAGGTACCCTAAGAATGTCTTATCACCTGCTGCAAGCTGGCATCAGAGGGGGTTTCGGAAGGCAGCCAGAGCATCTTGGCTGACATGCAAGCATGGAGTCTATTTTCTCTCCAGAAAGAAATAGCCAACAGTGGGAACTAGAGTAAAAAATAATCAGAATAAGATATGACTCAGCTACTGAGCTAGATACTATAAGCTAGATACTACTACATTTAATGTGCTCAAAGTCCCCAATAGTTTTTTTTTTTATTTCTTGATCCCATTTATTATTTAACTCATAATGAAAATGGAATTGGACTTGACTGTCTTCTAAGGTGGTGAGCACACCACTCCCACAACAATTTACTGCATCTGTTTGCTTATCTTCCACCATTCTCTTAAGATAAATCTTAAGCACAAGGATGATTCAGGCAGATGGCATGATGCCTGAAAAATTGACACCATCAAAATATACTTACTAAAAAGATGATGCTAATGAATGAAGAAATGGACAGTAGAAAGTAAATAATAAAAGTATTTCTTGTTCTGCTTATTTCTTTAAGACTTACTTATTTGTTCATACAAAGACTGAGGTATAGGCAGAGTTATAGGGGTGAGAGGATTAATCAGAGACAGAATGGGGAGCATTGTTCTACTTATTCTACAGAAAAACTTCAGTATCCAGATCTAGTACCACAATACCATCCCCACTGTAGCCAGCAATAATGCCTTTTTTTTTTTAACAATTTCAGTTATTTGTAAGCTGAGCTCCCTCGGGTGAGGCTAAGGAGTGCTTCATCTCAGTCACTTAAGCCCTCTGCACCCTCTTAGTGATCTCTGGTTTTTCTTCATAAGCAAACAAAATGTATGTGACAAAAGATTTCAATCAACTGTAGGTTGTGAATTTTGGCAAGTAATTCATTTTCTCTGAGTCACTTTCCATGGTGTGAAGTGAAGATAAAAGCCACTTCCTAGAGTGGATATTCATGTCAACTTGCATGGAGAATATATTCACATACCACATATAATGTGCAGCCAAAAAAAAAAAAATGAAAAGTTTATTTAGTAAGAGTTAAATTCCTCTGTGACTGTGTTGTGTTCAGATCCATTCTAGTCCTGGTGCATGACTATCCTCTTAACATACAGTTTCCTTAGGAAATTACTGTTCTAAGCAACCTCCACAGACAACCATTCTATCCTAGTGTTCATTCTAAGTCATACTGGATTCAAGACATCTGATGGCTGTGGAAAGGATGGAGTAAAAAGGTGAAGCTTTAATCAAGGTCCTTTAATATCAGGAAAATAAGATGCAAATGCTCAATGTAAAACATTTGGAAAACAACCTAAAGATAAATGAAATTACCCCATTAGGAGAAAAGCCACCGATAGCATTTTGGTATACTGCTTGCATTCCTTGTCTGTGTGTTAGTATACTTTCAATGATTATTGGGCATTTGGAACTTTCCATTTTTATATCAACAAGATGTCTTTGAATGTTTCATACATAAAGCTCCCACTCTAAACTTTCCATTTTTTAAGCATAAAGTCCTACAAATGGCTACAGCAGCTTTTATCAATGTTTTCATGAAACCTAAAAAATCTCATTCAGAAAAGTTATATCTCTCCACTAACTATATATATGTATATGTATATATGTGTGTGTGTGTGTGTGTATCTTTCCTTTTGTGTCTTTTTCTGTTAGTTAATCATGAAAAATCTCCCTAAGCTAGAACTTGAATATTATTCACTTCCACTTTTCCATTTTCATTTTTCTCATCTGTTAACTTTATTGAGCTCTTAGGAAGATTAGATGGGCTAATATATGCAAAGTGCTGAGGATGGCATCAGACATATTATGATAAGTATGTTTATAATATTTTCATCTAATTTACAGTCAACAAATTTTTAAAACTTTATTTTCTAATAATTATAAAATCACAAAAAGTTGCAAAAGAATAATGTACTAGAAAGGTCTTGTTTACCCATCATCCAATTTTGCCCTGGGGTAACATCTTGCCTAACTATAATATAAAATCAAAACCATAAAGTTGATATTGGTACAAACGGAACTGACTAGATTTCACCAGTTTTACAAGCACTAATGTGTGTGGGCTTGTATTCCTGTACATAATTGTGACATCACAGAGTTGTGGAACCACCTTCACAACTAAGATACCGAATTGTCCTGTCCCCACTCATGCTATGCTTCTGTAGTCTCACCCACATTTGTCTTCTTGCACGTATAGTACCTGGAGTCATACAGTACAATCACACTTAAACACGGGGTTTATTTTGGGCCTCCCTGGTGGCAGAGGGTTAAAGCCTCAGCACTATCAAGCTATGGCCAACTACTGTGGCATGAGTTCGATCCCCAGCCAGGGAGGCGACCCACATAGCACAGTAGACCTCTCCTGATCCATCCACTGCTCTCCTCAGTAATGTATTTCAGTAGATCCACCTGTTCTGTTCCCCACTCTGTCTCATATATATGTGTATTTTTAAAAGGCAAGCTTTATTTTCACTCAGCATAATTTTGTTGGGATACAGCATGATGCCTCCTCCCCACCCACCCCTGAGCACTGTAGACTAACTGTCCTTGAAGAAGGCTTTGCCATCCTAGTCTTTGAAGATTTAGCAATCACAGATAGAGGGTATAGTATTTTTGGTATCTCACTGTTGCATGATATCTAAGGGCTGGGAGGCTATGCGGAGCACCATTCTGGGTGATCGTCCAGCCCACCATGGAGTGGGCATTCTTGAGGCTGGGAGGCATGCCTCTGGCTCTATGGCACACACCAAAGTAGCCTCCCTGCAGTAGCCCCCCTGCAGGTGATGATGCCTGGAGACACTGAAGCTGGTATAGGCCCAGGTTGCCATCAGATTTGCTGGTTTTCACCTTTCTTCCCGGTCTACTCTGCCTGATTTCCCAACCTAGCTGTCAGACCAGTTCTGGAAGAATCCAGAGGGTAAACAAAACAGAAATACATGACTCCAGTTGCCCTTCCAGAGGTCAGATTGCTGGCAAAATATATCCAGAACTGTGTGTGCTGGCCCACGCCTGCCAAAAAGACTTTGTACTCATCCTTGAAGAAGTCAAGGGCCTGCATGAAGAGATATCAGATAACATGGCTAGGTTACCCCTCCACAGGGCAGCTTTCTGTGCTGCTGGTAGCTCACATGAGGTAGTTCTTAGCCTCTGTACTGCTGGTAGCTGTCACCTACTTCCTGGCTTGTTAAAGCAGCTTGACTAACTAGATCTGGTCACCTCCCTCTTAGAGAGGACAAAGGCTACAGGTCAGGAAATCTTTGGGATTAATGCCTTTTCCAGCATGCAGGCTGAGCTAGCATCATAACAAAGGAAGGGTCTAGAGAGGCCCAAAGAGTCAAAAAGTGGGTGTTGCCCCATTTTTCCCTTTGAGTTATACATTTGGTATTACATGAAAGCTCTCCAGGGTATTCAAGTCTTTGATTCTGTGAATTTTCTAATCTCCCAATTCAAGGGACATTGATTACAGAGAAGACTTGGAATAGAAACAGAGACCAGCACACTAAGGTTGTCATCTTTTATTTCTTTCTTTTAAGATTTATTTATTTAGGCATCCAGCACTGGGGTACAGGCCAGAGGTGCAGGGGCAGTGACAGGATTCACCAGAGACAGAGTGGGAAGCAGAACAGGCAGATGGACGAAGAACACTGCTGAGGGGAGCAGCAGGCAAAACAGGAGAGGTCTGCTGCACCATGTGGATTCCTTCCAGGATCACCTCCAGTGTGGGGATCAAACTTGCAATGAAGTGGCGGCAGACAGCTGGCAGTGCTGCACCCTAACCCGTTGCACCACCAGGGAGGGCCGGTTGTCATCTTTTAACAAAGCCTGCTTGCCCCAGAAATGGCACTCTCTGCTGACCAGGGTATGACTTAGTCATATTGATAGCTGTGGAAATGCAGGCTTCTAAGTCATTTCTGCAAGTGGGGGCATGAAGGGAAGAGAGCCCTGCTGGGCTCTGCTCTAGGAGTTCATGGGAGCAGAGATGAAATGATGAAACCAGGGTCTTGGAAGGCTGACACTTTCCTCTACTGGAATCTGTGTACTTGCTGTACACTTAACATGTTGATAAAACAACCATTTAGATGGCTAAGAAAATACCAAAAATGGTTGCAAGCCCATTGAATTCAGAAAAATAAAGTTTTAAAAAAAAAAGTGATCGAGAGGTAGAAAGAAAAACTAAGTGACAAAATTTGTCTGATGGACAAATGAACAAATAATGATTGAGCAAATCTATTACAATTTACTCTCAAAGATAAAAACTTTCTTTCAGAGCCTCCAAAACCTTTCACCACTTAAGATCTACACTTGTTCTGAAGGGAAGAGGAGTTAGCACAAGTTGGCTTCCTCCTTTGAATGCAGACAGGTGGTTTTTACCTTCTGACTCTAATAAGAACCATCTGGAAAACTAGGTTTTCATTTATATCAACATCGTTAAGGTACATATTGTTGGAAATAACATGCACTAGAAAAAAGTGTGCTGCTTGATGAATTTTGACAGATTTGCACCTGCATAATTACCACATAATCAAGGTTTAGAAAATCTCCAACACTCAAAAAAAAATCTCCTTGGTCTTTTGTAGCTATTTTGCAGCCATCCGGAAGAGGCAGGGTCACTAGTGGTTCTCCTAAAAAGAGCATTTTGGAATCTTTCATGCTGAATCAGAGCACTGGACTCAAAAGCAGACCAGCAGGCAGTGAGATAGGCAGGCAGCTGCTCAGCCCGCAAGTCCTCAGTCTCCCTTTTACCCCTCTCCCCTTCGTCCATTACATGTACACACCCTCCATGCTCGCTGACTTCTCAGCTCAAGTGTCCCTAATCAAAGGCGATTTTGCCCGTCCACACTCCGTGTGCCATTTGCAATCACACAATAACACGAGGGACAATGAAACCTGGGAGGAAAGCAAGGCCACAGGTGGAGGCTGTAGAGGTTGCTGGAGGGAAGTGAAAAAAGAGCCTCGGTACCCCACGTTCACGTTCCGTATAATTGCCAACATTTCCAGAACCTTTTATCCCTCTTACACCCAACTCCTATACGTCTATCTCCTAGGAGGTGGTGTGGCCCTTTATTTGAGGTTGGGTCAGGGGTGTAATATTGGGGATATAGAACACAAGACCTGATGGGATGATTCAATTTGGCAGGCTAGATTAAGGCACATTCATGAAAATGGTAGGAGATACTTAGTAAGTGGCTAACCTAAGAAGCAGAAAGGATTAAAACAGTTTCCCAATCTCAGCATTATTCATAGCTTGGATTGCATATTCCAGACGCCTCTGTGCATTGTAGAATGGTTAGCTGTGTCCCTGGCCTCTACCAGTAAGTGGCGGTAGCGCCCCTCCTAACCCCTCCTAATTATGATAACCCGACCTGCCCTCAGACTTCCCCAAAAGTTCGCCTTGGCAAATCCTCCCTTTCCCCTGGAGTACCAGGGGGTTAAAGATGTGCCCCCTTCAGTCGTCCTAAAGCTCTGTCGCCCATTTAGCCCAAAAACGTTCCGATTTCCTCTTCCTGCAACGCCTAGAGTTTCATTTTCATTTCTCAGACCAGCCGTTTCATGAATAAACCCTAACCACGCATAAGCCAGTCCCCAGCGTCTTCACCAAACCGGCAGTGAAAACTCCGCTGGAACCTGAAGGTGGGGGATTTTAAAGGGCGGGGCATGGGGGTAGGAGACTCCAGGAAGAGTTAGTTGAGTTTTGTTTCTGCCCACATCAGCTCTCTCACCAGAAGAAAAGCCAGATTGCTGGCTTCCTGCTTTGAGTCAGATAGCTGGCCACTTTGAGTCTGGAGAGAAACGACCTTGAAAAGGAGGTGTCCAAGGAGGGGGTGCTTTGTTTCCTGCAGGTTATCCTCACTTCCTTCCTATTCTACAGTTTCTGTCTACCTAGTTGAAGGGGTTGGCATACTTGAAATGCTTTTTCTTTCTCTCTGCCTGTCTCTCACCCTCTACGGAAGAAAGGTCAGGGGTAAATATTGAATGAAGTTGAATCCCTCCCCATCTGGCAACCACCAAGAACTTTCAGTGGCCCTGTTGACACACCCCACCACCACCCCCTATATATCCCTGCCTGAGGACAGCAGCTTGGGTAGTGGTCCAGTTCCTGGTCTCTGTGCACTCTTTATCCTTCCTCATTCTGGGCTCCCATCTCAATCTATTTGCACTTCCCTAGGTAAGCCAGCTTGTTCAGAAACCCGTTCATGTGGGGGACCTCAGCTACTGTTGGGCCTTTTCATCGTATTTTCTCTTAGATACACCTTTGCATTGTTATCTCACTTCCTCACTATTTTTCCTTTTGTTCAGAGTTAATTAACAGAAGTTGATTATTGCTCAGCAGAAGCCCACAAATTCAGTTGTTTTGCTAAGAAGTAAGCTCCATCAGCTGGCACTGACTAGATCCCACTTTAAGGGTCCCTGTGAGCGATCTGCTCTTTGATTGAGATGTAACTGATATTTATTCTGTCATGTGTCCCTCTGTCCTATACATCCCTTTCAAAAGTTGCTGTGACTGCCTGTGAGTCCATGCTTTTCTCCTGGATAAGTTCCAGTTCTACACAGCTCTTGATTTTTCTCCCCAAGAACAAGATCCAACACATAAGAGGACAACATAAATATATTTATGCCATTCTTTACCATCCTCTTTCAATCTGCCCAGCTGTCCAGGAATCTTTATAACAAGAACATCAGGACAGGAAGGATTCAGAAGAAACGTGCTATGTCTTTAAAAATGCTGGTGAAGTTACAGGAGGAGGGGACCTGTTCCATCTGTCTGGAGTTGTTGACAAAACCTCTGAGTTTGGGTTGTGGCCACAGCTTCTGCCAGGCCTGCATCACTGGAAACCAGGAGGCAAAGAACACAGGAATGGAGAACAGCTGTCCTGTGTGTGGTGTCAAATACTCCTTTGGAGACCTGTGGCCTAATCAGCATCTGGGCAACATAGTGGAGCACCTCAGAGAACTCAAGTTGAGCCAGAATCGTGAGGAGGAGCTAAAGAGAGATCTTTGTGAGCACCATGGAGAGAAACTACTGCTCTTCTGTAAGGAGGATAGGAAGGTCATTTGTTGGGTTTGTGAGCAGTCTAAAGAACATCATGGTCACCACAGTTTCCTTATGGAAGAGGTAGTCAAGGAATGTCAGGTAGGACCCAGTGTGGGGACAAACAGGGCAGAGCTAGTGCTTGATGGGAAATCTCATCTCCCTGTTCTTTATACACCCTGGCCTTATGGTCCCAAGCCCTGTAATAGCCTGCTCTCTCTCAGCTTGCAATGCCTGAAGAGCTTTTTTTGTGTATTCTTTCTGTAAAGGTCAAGCCTAAAACACAGATTCTTGGTCAAGAACGAGAGGTTTTCCTTTTTCCCTTTTTGTTGTATGGGCTGGGGAAGTCCTTCACAGATTGATCTCAAAAGAGACCAGTTTACAGAATCTGCAAATTAGAACTATGACCTGGGGGAAAATCTGAGGAGGTAAATGCAATGTCCATTGCTCCTCTCCACAGAATGATTGCTGGTGAGCATCGTGCATTGAATGTGGAAATAGTGTCAATGAGAGGAGAGAATTCCCCTTCCTGTAGTAGAGTTGATACTTAAAGAAAAAGAGACTTGAGTTAATCATGCTGAGGGATTGGTGACTTCCATCACCCAGGGTGAACATTATCTTCACTTCCTCAGATTTTCTCCCAGGTCATAGTCCTTATAATTATAGATTATAATCCGTTGCTGTAAACTGGTCTCTTTTGAGATCAACCTGAATTCTTCCCCATTTATTCTCTCTTTGGATGTTGAATTTGACTCTTGTGTGATTCTTCTCTCACAGGAGAAACTCCAGGCAGCTCTGAAGAGGCTAAGGAAGGAGCAACAGTTAGCTGAGAAACTGGAAGTTGATATCAGAGAAGAGAAAATTTCCTGGAAGGTAGGAGGAGACACATCCCTGAGGGATTTCTGAACAATAATCTTTGGTCCCAATCATAAAGAATCCCCTTCCTCTTTGTTCCCCAGCACTGAATGAGTCCAACAGCCATTTCATTAGCTCTTTTCTTTGTCCTTTTGGGTATGGATTGGCGAGCAGACATGCTACAACTACATGCAGATATTGGAACTGAACACACAAAAAAGACTTGGGTTCTCCCTGGTGGTGCAACACTATGAAGTTATTCACAGCCACTGCAGAATGAGTTTGATCCCTGGCCAAGGAAGTGACCCACATGGTCCAGCAGACCTCTCCTGACCTGCCCACTGCTCCCCTCAGTAGTGTATTTCAGTCAATCCACCTGTTCTACTCCCTACTCTGTCTCTGGTGAATCCTCTAACACCCCACACCTTTGGCCTATATCCCAGTGCTTGTATGCATAAATAAATAAGTCTTTTTAAAATATAAAGATAAGATGTAATCGTGGGGAAGGTAAGGGAACTCTACCTTCCATTCTTTTCCAGTGAGTGAGGCTCTGTGGAAAACAATGGATAAAGCACCAAATTTTTCCTCAAACTTCAAAAGTGGAAAAGTGGTACTATAGGGAGGTGTGAGCATCTGGGACAGGTGTCTACAACCTAAACCTCCATCAGACTTTTCATTTTGCCCAGAGTTTGCTTAAGTAAGGTTTGAAGAAGGAATAATAGGATAAAAAGCAACTTTTCCCAAAAGTTATCCCCTTTCTTTACTCCCCTCCTAACTGGAATTACTGGGGGAAAATATTCCTCATCCTGGCTCCTAATTCTTTGTTCTGTAAACTCTGTTTTATAGGCTCATTTTACCTTTCTCTCGTCCATTCTTGCAGTATCAGATACAGATGGAAAGACAAAGGATACACACAGAATTTAATCAGCTTAGGAGCATCCTGGACTATGAGGAACAAAGAGAACTGCAAAAATTGGAGGAGGAGGAGAAGACGACATTGGATAACTTAGCTGAGTCTGAGGCTGAGTTGATTCAACAGAGCCAGTTGCTGAAAGAGCTTATCTCAGACCTGGAGCGTCGCAGTGAATGGTCAGAGAAGGAGTTGGTGCAGGTAAGAGGCACCTTCCTTCTCAGACTCTAGAGACACAGTTACCTTCTCTCCTGTGTTCTGGTGCATCAGGTTCCTGTAGCCCCGGAAGCCCTTCTTTGCCATCCATCCGAGATGTCATGGGATAGTCAAAAAATATCCGTGGATGACAGACATAATATCTTTTGGCCATAACCCTTGTTTTTTCTTCTTCCATTACAGTAATTTTAGTTGATTTCTTTGTTATCCACAACTAAATGACACTAATATGAAGAGTAAAAAACTCTCTTTTTTGCTTATAGCTGCCCAATGGCTTTAATTGTAGGATCGCATATATTGGTGCATATTGTACAAGGCAAATGAACCCATAATGGTGACAATGTGGAAATGCAGATGGTAAAAAGAGAAGTTACAGGTGTGGAATGGGTTGGCTTTGTAATAAGTCTAAGTATTTGGACAGAGATACCATTTTTGACAAGTAGATGGAGAGGAACCAACATAGTTATATATATAACCTAATATATTTTAAATATTCTGAGTTGTTGATGCCACAATTTAGATCTTCCTCAATTTAGATTAAATAGAACCCACTTGGAAACTAAAATCAGAAGAGGAGCAGCGGTTTCATAGAAACTCTGTATAATGATTTCTTTAAGATTATGGGTTCTGCAAGTGGAGATAGATTTACCTGTTCATTTGCAATAGAGATGAGTTTGATTCCTTTTTCTTGCCTAATTGTTTTGATAGGAATGTCCAGTTCAATGTTGAATAGAAGTAGAGACAAACTTGTGTCTCTTTAAGGAAAGAGTCTCTTTAAGAGACTTCCTCTTTAATGATTTGATTTCTCACCATTAAGTATGATGTTGTCTGTAGACTTTCCAGATACCTTTTATTAGGCTTAAGAAGTTCCCCTCTATTCCTAATTTATTAATTTTCCTATTTTGCTGTTATCATGGAAGGATGTTGAATTTTGTCAAATATTTTTGTCTATTTAAATCACCATGTGTTTTTAAATCTTTTATTATGTTACTATCATGTGTTATATTGACTGTTTTCTTTTATGGGGGGTTTATTTTTTTTTTTATTTCCTTTCCAAGATTTATTTATTTGTGCACACAGAACTGGGGTACAGGCCAGAGGCTCAGGGGCGGCGAGAGGCTTCACCAGAGACAGAGTGGGGAACAGAACAGGCAGATAGACAAAGCACACTGCTGAGGGGAGCAGCGGGCGGGTCAGGAGAGGTCTGCCATACCATGTGGTCATCTCCGGGGCAGGCGGGAATCGAACTCATGCGGAAGCGGCCTTAGATTCTCAGTGCTGTGCTTTAACCCGCTGTGCCACCAGGGAGGGCCGGTTTATTTTTTTTTTTAATTGATGCATACAAGAATTGGGGTAGAGGCCAAAGATGTGGGGGTGAGAGGATTCACCAGAGACAAAGTGGGGAACAGAAAAGGTGAATTGACTAAAATACACAGCTGAGGGGAGCAGTGTGGGAGACAGGAGAGGTCGGCTACAACATGTGGGTTACCTCCCTGGCAGGGGACAGAACTTGTGCTGCAGTGACTATGGATAGCTTCATGGTGCTGTGCTTTAACCTGTTGAGCCACCAGGAGGGCCATATTGGCTGTTTTCTTATGTTAAATCAATCTTGTATGTCTGGGGAAAATCCCACTGGACAAGATTGCATAATCTCTTCTACTTTGCCAGATTTGATTTACTAGTATCTTGTTGAAGTTTACATCTACATACATAATGGATATTGCTCTGTAGTTTACTCTCCTTGTGATGTCTTATCTGATTTTAGTGTCAGAGCAGTCCTGGCTCCACAGAACTAAATAAGAAATATTTCATCCTTTCTGTTTTGGTAGGAAGAATTTATAAAGTGTTTGTATTGTATTATTTCTTCTCAAACCTTTAACCAGTGAAATCATGTGGGACTGGGCTTTTCTTTGCCTGTTTCTGTTTTCCAGTCAGTCTCTCCATGTTTTAGGTATTTATAGTTTTTGAATTCTAGAGTCACTATTGGTAGTTTCTGTGTTTCTAGGGGTTTGACCATTTAATCTGGGTTGTTAAATTTGTTGACATACAGTTGTTCTTAGTTTATGTTCCTTTCAATGGTAGTACCTCCTCTTTCATTCCCAATTTTAGTAACTTGCTTCCTCTTTCATTTTTTCTTGATGTAGGAAGTTGTTCATTTGTTGATATCTTCAAATCATTCACTTTTGGGTTCTTGGATTATCTCTATTTTTTCCTTTTTTTTTTTATTGACCCTGCTGTATTCTACACTATGCACTATGACTCACATTTTCTTTTTTGTCCTAGGACAAGAGTGGAATCATGAAATGGTGCGTATAAGTGCCCAGGAGTGGTGCTTTGTGTTATGAAGAAAGGCTTGTGGTCATGAGAGTTATCTGGTAGTGAATCAGCATGAAAAATTCTCACAGTCGAGAAATTCTCATGTAGTATCATTTTAAATTGGGGATCATAGATGATAACTTAAGTGCACCTTATCTATGGAAAATGGACCAGATTGCATGATAATGAATTTGATAGTTAGAGTTCCAGAGTTAGGCTAGTAAGAATAATAGGAATAAGGGATTTGGCTTCCAAGCTCCTGTGACTTCAGTCATTTATTGCACCTTCTGCCCTTACTCTGGTTCTTGTATTCTGCAGGAGCTTGTCTTGTTGCATGGACAGCCTTGTCAAATTCAAAATAGAGAGGGCAACTCCTTTACATCTACTCTATTTACCTGGAGATAGAAAAGACCAGGTCATTCTGCAAGATTCTCTTTAGATGTCCTCAGATGCTGAAGGCCTCCAGGCTGACACCCTGATCTCACTATTAATTCTCCTTCTGTGAACACCTTGATGCAGCTCATGTGGGAAGTGTAGTCCTGTGTCCACAGTCATCACCCAACCCTGCAGTCAGATGTCTTACAGTTTAGCACTCACTCATGGACTCCTTGGCCAAGTGTTTTTAACGTTTTCTCAGAGAACTTAAACGTTATTTGTGAGCCACCCCACCGGGGTTCAAGCTTGAGTTGAGGTATAGATTAATCAGCTCTCCAGAAAAAAAAGGCTGACCTTGCAGCAAAGATCCCAGCCCTACTGCTGAGGACCTGGGAACACACATCTCTGGCCCCTTCTTGGGGTCACAGTGATTTTCCCACCTCTTACATACCTTTTACTTAAAGGTAACAAACCTTGCTCCTATATGTTATTTTATATCATTTTGTATTGTTTTCATGAAGTATCAAGGGAGGAGTTAATTATTCTACTTATAGAGGAATAAACTGCTTCTTAGCATTGGTGGCCTTCCCAGGGTCACACAGAGAGTAAGCAAAAAAGTAGACAGGAGCTCATTTCCTGGGATCCCAGGATCAGGAGCCTCCCTCCTCCCTTCCTCAGACTTCACAAGGCATCAGTAACATGGAAGGGAAAGAAGGCATTAATATTGGAGGGAAGCAAGATAAAAGATACAGGATCACATTTTTTGTCATTACTAGGAGTGAGATCTGGACACTGAAGAAGCCAAGACCTGTTTCCAAGAAGCTGAAGAGTGTATTCCGTGCTCCAGATCTGAGTGGGATGCTGGACGTGTTTAGAGGTGACAAGGGCCAGGGCAAGAGTATAGATGCAGGGTTCTTATGGCAGACACACAGCTGGGTATCTGGTGTAGGTTCATGGTCAGATAAAAGGGGGAGGCAGTTCAGAGACAAAGAGAGGCTATTGAAGTGATTTTGTCTAAGGGAGATCGCTGGGTAACTGGTTAGCCTCTCACTCACCAGTGCCTAGATAATCTCAGGGTAACTCCCTCTCCTGCATCTCCTCAGAGAAAGAGGGGCATTTGTGCTTTAGTATTTGTTTCTAATCAGTACTTTCGAATCTTCTTTCATTTCAGAGCTAACACACGTCCAGTGCTATTGGGGTAAGAACTTGTAACAGAGACCTCAAATCACTGTGTTCCATGTTCTTCCAAAGTTTATAGCTTTGATTAAATCTCATGATTTTGCCCTATAAAGTCTGCCTCCCTCAAACCCCCTCCTTTCTTTTTCTCAGTATGTGTGTATATATACATATACATCTATGGTCAGATGTGTGTCCCCTTCCCCAACCCAACTTTTATCGCCTTCCCCAGTCCAAGGTTACAAGTTCTTCATAGTCATCTGCTACCTGATCTTTTACTTTTTTTTTTTTTTCCTGCAGTGGACATTACACTGAATCCAGTGAATCTAAATTTGAATCTTGACCTTTCAGAAGATCAGAGACAAGTTACACCTGTGCCAATTTGGCCTCTGAAGCATCATAATTATGGCATCGTGAGCTCCCAGTATTTCTTCTCAGGTAGACATTACTGGGAAGTAGATGTGTCCAAGAAGACTGCCTGGATCCTGGGGGTATACTCTGGGACATGCCCCCACAATGGCCAGTTTGACATTACACAAAACACAGATCATGGAAATGTTTACTCCAGATACAGACCTCGATTTGGCTACTGGGTTATAGGGCTACAGAACCAGTCTGAGTACAGTGCCTTTGAGGACTCTGCCACCTCTGACCCCAAGGTCTTGACTCTTTCTGTGGCTGTTCCTCCTCGTCAGATTGGGGTGTTCCTAGACTATGAGGCAAGCATTGTCTCATTTTTCAATGTCACAAATCATGGGTCACTTATGTACAAGTTCTGTAAATGTCGCTTTTCTCAGGCTGCTTACCCATATTTTAATCCTTGGGACTGTCCAGCTCCCATGACCCTGTGCCCACCAAACTTCTGAATCTTCTGTCCCCTCCCCCGCTCCTTAGAGGTTGCCTCTTGGCACCTGAGCTCATCTGCACCCCTCACACCATCTTTTCTTTTGCTGATTTCCCACGTACCTTTAGACTTTTTTACACATCCATGGATTCTTAGTATCAATATTTAGTTACTCAAATGCTGAAAATGGGATTTTAATCTCAAAAAGGACATCTGATCCTTTTTAAAGACAGAGCAGTTGGTATGAAATCTTTGCCTTCCATTTCTCCAGGTTTTTCTTTCCAACTTATAAGTCCTTGATGTGTTCCATTTACTTTAGAATTTACTGCTGTGTGAATTCTCTTTACATATGCTATTAAATTGGGTGTTATTCTCATATTAATTTGTGTGATGTTCATTTATGCATCTAGTCTCAGAAAAACTCACAGTAGTCAGGGAAGTTTACCCTGCACCCAGATAGCTGTTAAAATAGAGATATTAATAGATGTATCTGTATATACTTTATGTAACTAAACTGGCAGGGACTGATAGCTATGTGTAATGAGTATTATTTGGGTATTGATAGCAATGTTCGAGAGACCTACTGTTTTATCCAAAGTTTTCTCCTCTGTTCAATCATCTTCCTCACTCAGTTCTTCCTCAAATCTAACTCGCACCCTTTTGCTCCTCTCCCTGTGAGTCCCTGAACAGACTGCATATCCTTAACATTATGGGACTCTACTCTGAAAGAGATTTAACTGAGAGATTTCAGGTGTTGTCAAGTGATTCCTGGAAACCTGGGTGAATAGGAAACTTGAATTCACAGTTTTCTCACAACACTCAATTTTTCAGCAGAGCTGAGACTACCAGCATGTTTCACATTCCAGCAGACCGTGTTCTGAGTTACAGGGGCTGCGGGGGAACTTTCTCCTTAAGACTCTGTGATTCTCCTCCAATCATTACATCTTCTGCTTTAAGAGGAACCAAAGAAAAAATGCCTCCCCATTTGTCACATGGGTTTTTAATATTATCCCATTTGAGAAAACCTTAAGGCATAGTAACAATTGGTAAGGTTAAAATTTGCTAATGGAGACAGTTTAACACTATTACGTGAAATTTTATTTTTTTTAAAGATTTATTTATTTATTCATACAGAACTGGGGTACAGGCCAGAGATGTGGAGGGTGAGAG
>NW_004567116.1:36033842-36036102 GCF_000260355.1 Condylura cristata | reverse complement strand
AAAAAAAAAAAAATCATTAATCTGCGCCATCCCTGGTGGCACAATGGGTAAAAGGACACAGCACTATAAGCTAGCCACAGCTGCTTCAGTGCAAGTTCAATCCCCAACCCCGAAGGTGACCTACATGGCTCAGCAGACCTCTCCTGACCCGCCCGCTGCTCCCTTCAGCAGTGTTCTTCGTCTATCTGCCTGTTCTGCTCCCCACTCTATCTCTGGTGAATCATCTCACCTCCCTTGCATCTCTGGTTTGTACCCCAGTTCTGTATGCATAAATAAATAAATATATATTTTTTAAAAAATCATTAATCTTATATATATATTTCTTGGTCATATATGTCACCCAGAAACTAGAATAGCTTAGCTGAAAGATCACTGATATTGTTTTTGGAGTTAGTGCAGGGTCCTTGGGTTCACTCTGGGAAAGTTTTCACCAGGTTCCCCTTTCAGAGGCATGAGACAAATTACCCAGGTGAGTTTCTCCACAACACAGAGCTGTTTGTTATATATATATATTTTTTTTTTAAAAGATTTATTTATTTATGTATACAAGAGCTGGGGTACTGGCCAGAGGTGCCAGGAGTGAGAGGATTCACCAGAGAGCAGCAAACACAACAGGTAGATTGACTGAAATACACTGCTGAGGGGAGCAGTGGGAGAGACAAGAGAGGGCTGCCATGTCATGTGGGGTCACCTTCCTGGCTAGGGATCAAACTGGTGCTGCAGTGGCTGTGGAGAGTTTCATAATGCTGTGCTTTAATCCTTGTGCCACCAGGGAGGCTCCTATTTTAATTTTTATTGAAGTAGCATTGCCTTACAACATGTGTCAAATTCCATCATTATAAATCAACATTTGTAAACATTCCATTAAAGACTTCAGTATTTGAATTAGCTTATGGATCTACATTACTGAGTATACAGATTCAAATTTAATCTCATCTGAAAACGACATCTGACAGATACACAGAAATAATGTATTTAATCTATGTGTGTGTGAAATTATACAGTTTAGCTACTTCTAGTGTTCCAAAATGAATTACCTTGAGGAATCATTAAAACATCTCCTGTTTCTGTAAATGAGACAGAAATAAGAATATAGCCTTTAGCCCATAATAACTGGGCACAAAAAGCCTTGCCATTTTCTGCCTTGCCAAAGCCTCCTATTGGTCCATAGTTTCTCTTCTCCACCTCCAAGAATTTCACTTTCATTTTCACTCCACTTCTCTGCATTTTCTTTGCACTGCTCTAAAGGTCCTGGCTTGGTGAGTAATTTCTACCACATTTGCCCCTGACTTGCCTTATCTTCTCTAAGGAACTACGGCTTCATTGGTGTCAAGGGACATTGTGTCTTTTGTAGAAGACAAAGTGTGTGAAGCTTCAGATAACAAAAGCTTCAGATGAAAATGGGTGAGTCTGATGTGTCCATAGGAAGCCAGAAGTATTTTGACGGGAAAGGGAGGGCAGTTTGAAACCTTCTTGCTGACAGAAAAGCAGTCTAAAGAAGGAGGAGTCTTCAGAGGAGGCAAGAGTAAAGAAGAGAAAGGTTTCCGTGGTGTAGAGGAAATCAACCCACATTTCATTCTCATTCTATAATTTTGAATTGCAACTTACCACATACAGGGGCTCAGAGAAGAGGAATTTTGTTAAAGGCCAGTTTCTGGGTGAGGCTCTGAATCACAGCGTGGCAGAGTGGTGCTGAGGGAGGGGTAATGGGTTTTTATAAGCTGAGGTAGAGGGGAGAAATTGTCAGGTGGGAATTTTGACAAGGAACTGAAGCTTATATTTCTGCCCAGGCTTGAGTTAACTAACCAGTGGTGGCAAACAAGGTGTTAACAAGTCATGAGATTATCGCTCCCAAATAGCTGCTTCTTCTTGGAACATCTGCTCCTTCCTTATGTCTATGTTTGGCTGGTGCCTGACCCTGACAATGAGGGTCCTAGTTTTCAGAGCTAGAAAGTCCATTCCTCCAATAACAGTAGCAAAGGTAAACGATCTTTGAATTCTTGTAGCTTAATGCTTACAGTGTACCAATGAAGTATTTACTTGGACTCATGCACTGGCCTGCCTATGCTTAAGTTGTTAATGGTGCGATAACTGTAAGCTCTGTAGCCTCTTACCTTTTCACTGGTCACCATGCAGGTAATTCCTGTCATTCCTTAAAAATCATTAATCTGGCCCTCCCTGGTGGCGCAGCGGGTTAAAGCACAGCACTGAGAATCTGAAGCCACTTCCGCATGAGTTCGATTCCCGCCTGCCGCCTGCC
>NW_004567116.1:36025382-36033227 GCF_000260355.1 Condylura cristata | reverse complement strand
TATGTATACAGAACTGGGGTACAGGCCAGAGGTTCAGGGGCTGTGAGAGAATTCACCAGAGACAGAGTCAGAAGTAGAACAGGCAAATTGACGAAGTATACTGCTGAGGAGAGCAGCGGGCTGGTCAGGAGAGGTCTGCCATGCCATGTGGATCACCTTCAGGGCGGGCAGGGATAAAACTCATGCTGAAGTGGCTTTAGTTTCTTAGTGATGTACTTTAACTCGCTGTGCCACCAGGGACAGCTCTGTTTGTTATATTTTATTTATAGGAAAAAGGACAAAGGATACTTCATAGATACAAGTGGGCAGGAAGAGCTGGAAGAGCTGCCCAGAAAGGGACAGGTTTGCTGAGAAAGTCCTTCATGGTTGCAGGCAGGCAGCCTTAGGAGAGCGGCCTCTGTTGAGGGAGGTCAGTGCAGAGAAGCCCTGGCAGGTGCAGGTCACAGACAGGCAGGAGGCTGCTACCCTGCAGCGGGAAGAGTGGGTGGAAAGAAACACCTGCATAGGCACAGGTGGGCAGAGGACTTCTGCCCTCTGTGGGGCAGTGCTGGATTTTATCATCTTCCTTTGGTAGGGAGGGGCCCATCTTTGTGAGTGGATGGTTTGTTAACTTAATCCCCATACCTTCCCATTCAGGTCTGTACTCTTGACATTCTTTACAGCCCTCTGATAGTTTTTACAGCTGGATTAATGTCTATGTAATCCATCCTACCCCCATCAGCTTGTGTAAGACAGGGCCCTGAGACTGTGGCTTCCTTTCCAGTTGTTCTATTCTTATCCTCCATCCATGTGACATTTTCAAGGATGAAATGGTTGAAATTTTTTGAAGATTTATTTATTTATGCATACAGACCTGGGGTACAGGCCAGAGGTGCAGGGGTGGTGAGGATTCACCAGAGCAGAACAGGCCAATTTTTGAGGTGTAACAGAGTGGTCCCTAGGAAAAGGGGAAGTTCCAGGTTCCCTGCCCCACCCAGCAGGAGGGTGGAGCTGAGCAGAGAAAAAGGAGAGAAGAGAAGGAATCAGAGAAGAAGAGAAGAAAGCTGGATGGAGAACAAGAAGGAGACCTGAGGAAGCCACATGGAGCAGCAAGCATGTGATGAAGAAACCGTGCTTGTTTCCTGACCCTGGACTGGTTAAGGCAGGTGTGGGTGAAATACCTGTAGGGAGGTGACTGTGGCAGTGTTTATATTGATTTTGATTTTGCTCTTTTCCTCCCAGATCTGTCTGGCCATTTCTGACCCTTTTCCATGGGTCCTGGCCAGAAGGTGCTTTAGTCTTGTGTCAGGCTTTCAGGCCTTGCTTTGGGCCAATCCCTTTTGGGTTGACTTTTGCCCACGAGGGGATGTGTAACTTCAGGTGTTTGATTTAGAAGTTATATTCTTTGTGTTCCGTATTGTATATTTACTGTATTAAAGTCCCTTTTCATTAAAGTTTTATATGTTTTGTCTTGATGCAGCGGATGGCAGAACCCACTTAAAGCAGGCAGGTTTGGGGCTTCAGTGGTGTCCCTCTCTCCCTGTCCTGAAACAGAGAACCCACAGACAGGCAACCCAATTCACATTGGGGTGTCCTGGAACAAATTTGGCATCAGCCTGTAAAAGAAGTACGCTGCTGAGGTGAGCAGTGGGCGGGTTAGGAGAGATCGAACTCATGTTGAAGTGGTTTTAGTTTCTTAGTGCCGTGTTTTAACCTGCTGCCACCAGGGAGGGCCAAAATGTTTTAAATTTTATGAAACATACTTTTTGCCATGTTATCAAGTTCCTTTCCTCGTCCTCGCTTTTCTATTTTTTCCCTTGTATTTTGGTTTTGGCTCATCCTTGAATTCTACACACTTGGTACAATTTTATCCCTAGCTTTTCTTACTCTGCCCCACTTAACCTTTCCAATCATACATGTCAGGAAAAAAAAGGAGGTCAAAAGTATCAGACGAAGCAGGCTGTATTAATGAATGCCTGTGAGGAGGACTCTAGGCTACAGCATAGTGAGAATTGCACCCAAGATAGGAAAATGGGTTTTTATAGTGTTGGGATCCTGCTGGAATTTTTTGGCTATTTACTGCCAGGTACAGGGGTCTCCTGGACTTCTTCAGGTCAGCTTATCTTTGGTTTATCTATGGAGTCTGGGGCGCCAGGCTGTGACAGTTTTAGGAGGACCTGTGTGTGCTCTCATCAATACAGGGATCTGTAAGCAAGAAGACAAGATAGCAAGCAGCAGGGAAGCAACTGCTATGGCATCAGAAATCCTGGTGAAAATCCAGGAGGAGGTGACCTGCCCCATCTGCCTGGAGTTCCTGACTGAACCCCTGAGCCTGGACTGTGGCCACAGCTTCTGAAAAGCCTGCATCACGGCAAACAACGAGTCTATGGCAAACCAAGGAGAGCAGAACAGCTGCCCTGTCTGCAGAAACAGTTATGAGCCTGGACACCTGCGGCCTAATCAGCCTCTGGTCAACATAGCAGAGCAGCTCAGAAGGGATCAAGTTGAGCCCAGAGGAGGAACAGAAAAGAAATATTTGTGAGCATCATGGAGAGAAACTCCTGCTCTTCTGTAAGCAGGATGGGAAAGTCATTTGCTTGCTTTGTGAGCAGTCTCAGAAGCATCTTGGTCACCAGACATTCCTCATTGAGGAGGTTGCCCAGGAGTATCAGGTAGGAGAGCAGGGTGGAGAAAAGACAGGGTAGAAAATGGAATTTGATGTTATAAAGGAGCAAAAATCCACCACCCATGTTTTTGACAAAATTTGATTTCATGGAAGAGGCTCTGAAGACTGAATAGAGTTTGCCTTTTGTATTTATATATATAAACTTCTCTCTGTAAGAGCCTCTCCCAGAATATCTTCATCTCCATATCTCTTCCATAGAGAGGCAGAAGTAAAACTTGCATACATTTACCTGTGGTATAGTCCCAGTAATCTCTTGTTCCCCTGTCCCACCCCTGCCTTAGCTATTTCATGTGACATCTAAAGTTACCTGATAGTTTTTCAGTCATGCTGGGTCTCGCACATATATACAGAAAATATACATGTTATTATTAAACTTTTTTTCACTTTTTCTCCTATCAATCTATCCAATGTTTGTGTGACTCTTTGCAAGATCAGAAGATCCCAGAGAGGCAATGTGATGGTCCCTTTTGTGCTCCTCCAATCCCTCTTGCTTCAATAAATCCACACACCTGCTCTTGCATTAGGAGTGGCAGCTATTACTCTTCAACCCGCGTACACATCTGACCCACAATATCTACTTGCCTAACAATATGATGGAGGCAAATAACAAGAAAACTCAACTTTCCCAAGAACTGCTTTCTTTCTTCTAGCTTGCTTCCAGAACATCCCAAATTGAATAGTTCTTTTTTACCCCTCAGGCTCTTCGTGATACCAAACACTGGGCTCAGTTTCCCCCAGCCAATAAAAGAAAACAATTTGAGGAAAAGGAAATTGGTTTAATTTGTCGACAAATGAGGAAAGCAGCAGACTCATGTCTGAAAGACCACCACCCTGTTCTTTTTAGGGGAAGGGAGAGGGGTCAGCCAGGAGAGGAGACAGGTGGGCACCAGCTTGTGTTTTTCAACAACTGCTGTTTTAACTTTTTCCTTGAAATGCAAGAAGACAAGAAGGGGATTGCAAGAACTGGGGAGTGGGGGGTGGGATGGGGGTGAGACAAACTTGTTAATACTTATCTGAGAGACCAATCATTTATAACTGTATCAAGAGACTCTGCCTGGTATCCTGAATACCTCTCTTTTTTCATTCCTGAAGAATCAAATAGAAAATGAGATCCAAAGCACCAAGGCAAAGTTTAAACAACTGAGACTTTTTCTGGATTTTGAGGAGAAGAAGGAGCTGCAAAACTTGAAGAAAGAAGAAGGAGCCATTCAGCATAACTTAGCAGAAGCTGAGAACGAGCTGGTCCAGCAGAGTCGGCTGTTGAGAGATCTTATCTTAGATCTGAAGCATCACTACAGGGGTCAGCAGTGGAGATGCTGCAGGTAAGACTTGGAAATAAACTCTTGAGATCAGAAGAGGAAAATGAAGACTGATTTGCCTTCATGTAGTGCTATGTGACGGTATGACTATTTAACACCACAGTATATGTTTCTACATTGATTGAATGTTTGAGTCACAAAGGAAAATCTCATGGGGCCTCCCTGGTAGCACAGGGGATTAAGTCTCAGCACTATAAAGATATCCGCAGTCATTGAAGCACAAGTTCAATCCCTGGCCAAGGAGGTGACCCATGTGCTTCAGCAGACCTCTCCTGTCTTGCCCACTGCTCCCCTCAGAAGTATATTTCAGTAGGTCCACTGGTTCTGCTCCCCACTCTGTTTCTGGTGAATCCTCTTACTGCCAAAACCCCCTGCCCCAACTTCTTACCTATACCCCAGCTCTTTTATGCATAAATAAACCTTCGAAAAAGAAAATCTCATTTTTATTTATCAAGTGCAATGTAAAAAAAAATTTTTTTAAAGATTTGTTTTTATTTATTTAAGCATACAAGAGCTGAGGTATAGGCCAGAGGTATGAGGTGAGAAGATTCACCAGAGACAGAGTGGGGAGTAGAACATGCAGATCTACTGAAATACACTGCTGAAGGGAGCAGCAGGCAAGTCAGGAGAGGTCAGCTGCACCATGTGGAACTTCCCTGACCAGGGATTGAACTTGTGCTTCAGTGTCTTCAGATAGCTTCACAGTGCTGAGATTTAACCCCTGCAACATCAGGGAGGCCCCCTCTTTTTGGTTTTTTGACACTTGCTTTATGACCTTAAATACTATATGTCCAGAAAATTTTTCTATATGAACTTGAAAATCATGTATATTTTGATTTCATAGGATAAAATGGTCCATAGGTATCAACTTGGTTGATATAATGTTCATGTTTTTTATAGCCTTGAAGGTTTTATAAAAGCTGTTCTTTATTATTAGGAGTGAGTTATTGAAAATTGCAGCTAATTTATTGCAGTCTATTCTTCCTTTTAATCTTACATTTTATATTTTGAAGTTCTGTTAGGAAGAATTACATTTATATTTGTTACAATTTTTTTTTTTTTATGCATAAAGAACTGGAGTACAGGCCAGAGGTGCAGGGGCAGTGAGAGGATTCACCAGAGACAGAGTAGGGAACAGAACAGGCAGATTAAGGAAGTACACTGAGGGGAGCAGCAGGAGAAACAGGAGAGGTTTGCTGTGCCATGTGGGTCACCTCTGGGGCGAGGATCGAACTCGCACTGAAGCAGCTGTGGCTCTGTCTTTGGTGATCTTCTCACTCCTATATCCTTGGCTTGTACCCCAGTTCTTGTATGCATAAATAAATAAATCTTTAAAAATAAATCTTTAAATATATTTTTAATTTTGCTTTCTGGATGTCTCTTCATTCTTCTCTTTCTCTTTAGCTAACAGCCTTTGTGTTAATAAATATTTCTAATTTAAAATTTTAAGTTTTCCTACCTTCTAACTGTATTTTTAAAGTTTTTCTCACTAGTAGTTGCTGTAGTGATAACAATCTACAACTTGTCTTTAGGTTAATACTACATTAGTTTAGGTAAAATATGAAAGTAAAGCTTTTTTTTCTAACATTGCTTTATTTCTTTCCAACAATAATACATTGATTCTTTATTTTATTTTTTTAAAGATTTATTTATTTATTCATACAGAACTGGGGTACAGGCCAGAGATGCGGAGGGTGATAGGATTCACCAGAGATAGAACGGGGAGCAGAACAGGCAGATCGACGAAGTACACTGCTGAGGGGAGCAGCGGGCAGGTCAGGAGAGGTCTGCCATGCCATATGGTCATCTCTGGGGCAGGCGGGGATCAAACTCATGCGGAAGTGGCTTTAGCTTCTTAGTGCTGTGCTTTAACTCACTGCGCCACCAGGGAGGGTCCACATTGATTCTTTTAATATGATCACTTGACCTGCTGTTGCTCAATGCCACACAGGTCTGATTTTTTTGTTGTTCTTAAAACTTTGAAGAGACGTGCTCTTTTCTTCTGGAGTTCAATCAGGAAATTCATGTTTCCTTCATGAACTCAAAATAAAGTCAATATAGAGGGTGTAAGAGAATTTGGAGAAATAGAGTAGACCTTGACAACTAGATTTAAGCTTAAAAAGTAAACTTTGACTAAAATTATAACTGCACCATTTATTTTTAAATTATAACTCTTAACTATTTAATCTATTTTTATTTGGTTTTTACCACACACTACAAGAAACTCTAATACAGTAGTAAAATTGTGTGTGTAGATCCAACTGTTAGTCTAGTTTTGAGTTACACTGAGGAAAGTAAAGAAGACCAAATATATTGGTGCATATCTATTCAAGTAAATGAAATAATTGTCTGATGATAAAGGACAGAAGATGGCTAGAAACTGTTAAAGTTGTCATCTAATCTGGCTTGGTAGAGACCAAAGTGCAGGGTAAACAAGAAGAAACCATTTGGTGATTGGTGAACAGTAAGTTATATATGAGGTTACACATTAATGTCCTGTGGCTACTTTACTATTAATATATTTACCTGTATTTAGGACACAACATTAAAAAGAATATTTGGAATTCTACTAAACCTAGCATAATGTTTGGCAAATAAGAGTATATCACTTTGTATCTTTTGTTGAATAAATGAGAGCACTATGGATTCTTCAAATAACCTCATGAGGAGACCAGGCATTTGGGAAGATCTGTCTTTGTCCTCATAAATACATCTTATCTCCAGATATTGGATGAGTCCTTCTGTACTTCCACAACTATCAAAATTCTTTCTATCTTTTAGGAAACCTGACAACCAAGCATAAGTCTTCTAGAATGACGAATGTGTTTTTTCTTTTTTCTGTTTATTTTTGCTCCCACATTGAGACCATCTGCATGGTCATGGGTGGTGGGAATGTGATGAAGCTTTGTTAATAAGGAGGCTTATTTCTCCCTGACTTCTGTTTCTCTTTTTCCCTAGGATGTGAACACCATCATGAAAAGGTAAGCTAGGAAAACTGGAGATGGTCCTTAGGTGCTGTGAAAAGATATTCAAAGTCATTAGAGACACTTGGTGGTCAATTAGAATAAAATATCATTCTGGACAACAAAGTATGGATGCTGTTTTCACTTCAATTTCCATTTACAAGTCATGCTTGGGATGTCCTATAACTATTGAAAACTGGTTAAATTCTATGGTAAGGAGTTTGGGTAGTGGGAAGTAGCATGTCTGTCAGTAGCAGTAATAGGGATAAGGCACTGGAATGTCATACCTGTGGACTCCATAAATTTTTTTCTCCCTAGATGTTTGTATCTAACTCAGATTCCTGTATTTTATAGGCACTTGAATTATGGTGACAGGGTCATATCTTCTTTATATGCCAAGCACCCAGAATTGGAGAAAATTCCTTTACAATACATAAAGAATATATACTATATACATATAGAAGAGACTGGGTCCTTTCATGTGATTTTTAGTTTTCAAAACCAGATCTGAATATCAAGCATTATTTGGGCTCTGATGTAAACAAGTGGCTAATTTGAGCACACAATATAGAAAAGTAGAAACCTTGTCTAAATTTGCACACTTCTCTGGCAGTATCTGTCTTTCTGAATACATGAAACTTTGGCCCCTATTGGTTTTGGGTTTTTTGAAATATTGAAGAAAATATCTTCTTTTTGGAATGTTTGTAATTATTCTCAGGGGAACTAAAATCTACATTTTTCTTCTGAGGCCCTCCCTACCATGGTGCAGATTTAAAGATCTCAGCATTTCCAGTTAATGTTCTCACACTTGCTATATCTCAACCCAGGCACAACTTTTTCAACCTCCTTTTATGGTCATCTCTCTGGGAACTGATAATCATGCAGTGTTTTTTTTTTT